>NC_041231.1:47484857-47486302 GCF_002837175.3 Physeter macrocephalus | reverse complement strand
AGTCAGGGAGTTTGATTCCTCCAGCTCCGTTTTTTTCCCTCAAGACTGCTTTGGCTATTCGGGGTCTTTTGTGTCTCCATACAAATTTTAAGATTTTTTTGTTCTAGTTCCATAAAAAATGCCATTGGTAATTTGATAGGGATTGCATTGAATCTGTAGATTGCTTTGGGTAGTATAGTCATTTTCACAATATTGATTATTCCAATGCAAGAACATGGTATATCTCTCCATCTGTTTGTAATATCTTTAATTTCTTTCATCAGTGTCTTATAGTTTTCTGCATACAGGTCTTTTGTCTCCCTAGGTAGGTTTATTCCTAGGTATTTTATTCTTTTTGTTACAGTGGTAAACGGGAGTGTTTCCTTAATTTCTCTTTCAGATTTTTCATCATTAGTATACAGGAATGCAAGAGATTTCTGTGCATTAATTTTGTATTCTGCAACTTTACCAAATTCATTGATTAGCTCTAGTAGTTCTCTGCTGGCATCTTTAGGATTCTCTATGTATAGTATCATGTCATCTGCAGTGACAGTATTACTTCTTCTTTTCCAATTTGTATTACTTTTATTTCTTTTTCTTCTCTGATTGCCATGGCTAGGACTTCCAAAACTATGTTGAATAACAGTGGCGAGAGTGGACATCCTTGTCTTGTTCCTGATCTTAATCCCACTTGATCATGGTGTGTGATCCTTTTAATGTGTTGTTGGATTCTGTAGTATTTTGTTGAGGATTTTTGCATCCATATTCTGTAATTTTCTTTTTTTGTAGTATCTTTGTCTGGTTTGGGTATCAGGGTGATGGTGGCCTCATAGAATGAGTTTGGGAGTGTTCCTTCCTCTGCAATTTTTTGGAAGAGTTTGAGAAGGATGGGTGTTAGCTCTTCTCTAAATGTTTGATAGAATTCACCTGTGAAGCCATCTGGTCCTGGACTTTTGTTTGTTGGAAGATTCTTTTTTTCAGTTTTAAATTTATTTATTTATTTATTTATTTATTTATTTTTGGCTGTGTTGGGTCTTCGTTTCTATGCGAGGGCTTTCTCTAGTTGCGGCAAGCGGGGGCCACTCTTCATCACGATGCGTGAGCCTCTCACTATTGCGTCCTCTCTTGTTGCGGAGCACAGGCTCCAGACGCGCAGGCTCAGTGGTTGTGGCTCATGGGCCTAGTTGCGCGGCACGTGGGATCTTCCCAGACCAAGAGTCGAGCCCGTGTCACCTGCATAGGCAGGCACATTCTCAACCACTGTGCCACCAGGGAAGCCCGGAAGATTTTTAATCACAGTTTCAATTTCATGTGATTTGTTTGTTCATATTTTCTATTTCTTCCTGGTTCAGTCTTGGAAGTTTATACCTTTCTAAGAATTTGTCCATTTCTTCCAGGTTGTCCATTTTATTGGCATAGAGTTACTTGTGGTAGTCTCTTAGGATGCTTTGTATTTCTGCAGTGTC
>NC_041231.1:47482923-47484650 GCF_002837175.3 Physeter macrocephalus | reverse complement strand
ATGATTTCTTTCCTTCTGCTAACTTTGGGTTTTGTTTCTTCTTCTTTCTCTAGTTCCTTTAGGTGTAAGGTTAGATTGTTTATTTGAGACTTTACTTGTTTCTTGAGGTAGGATTGTATTGCTATAAACTTCCCTCTTAGAACTGCTTTCACTGCATCCCATAGGTTTTGGATCGTCATGTTTCGTTGTCATTTTTCTCTAGGCATTTTTTGATTTCCTCTTTGATTTCTTCAGTGATCTCTTGGTTATTTAGTAATGTATTGTTTAGCCTCCATGTGTTTGTGTTTTTTACATTTTTTCCCTGTAATTGATTTCTAATCTCATAGCGTTGTGGTCGGAAAAGATGCTTTATGTGATTTCAATTTTCTTAAATTTACCGAGGCTTGATTTGTGACCCAAGATGTGATCTATCCTGGAGAATGTTCTATGCGTACTTGAGAAGAAAGTGTAATCTGCTATTTTTGGATGGAATGTGCTATAAATATCAATTAAATCTGTCTGGTCTATTGTGTCATTTAAAGCTTCTGTTTCCTTTTTTATTTTCATTTTGGATGATCTGTCCATTGGTGTAAGTGAGGTGTTAAAATCCCCCATATTATTGGGTTACCCTCAATTTCCTATTTTATAGCTGTTAGCATTTGCCTTATGTATTGAGGTGCTCCTATGTTGGGTGCATATATATTTATAATTGTTATATCTTCTTCTTGGATTGATCCCTTGATCATTATGTAGTGTCCTTCCTTGTCTCATGTAACATTCTTTATTTTGAAGTCTATTTTGTCTGATATGGGCATTGCTGCTCCAGCTTTCTTTTGATTTCCATTTGCATGGAATATATTTTTCCATCCCTTCACTTTCCATCTGAATGTATCCCTAGGTCTGAAGGTGGTCTGTTGTAGACAGCATATATATGGGTCTTGTTTTTGTATCCATTCAGTGAGCCTGTGTCTTTGGTTGGAGCATTTAATCCATTCATGTTTAAGGTAATTATCGATTTGTATGTTCCTATGACCATTTTCTTAATTGTTTGGGGTTTGTTTTTGTATGTGTCTTTGGTTGGAGCATTTAATCCATTCATGTTTAAGGTAATTATCGATTTGTATGTTCCTATGACCATTTTCTTAATTGTTTGGGGTTTGTTTTTGTAGGCCCTTTTCTTCGCTTGTGTTTACCACTTAGAGAAGTTCCTTTAGCATTTGTTGTAGAGATGGTTTGGTGGTGCTGAATTCTCTTATCTCTTGCTTGTCTGTAATGGTTTTGATTTCTCCGTCAAATCTGAATGAGATCCTTGCCAGGTAGAATAATCTTGGTTGTAGGTCCTTCCCTTTTATCACTTTAAGTATATCATGCCACTCCCTTCTGGCTTGTAGAGTTTCTGCTGAGAAATCAGCTGTTAACCTTATGGGAGTTCCCTTGTATGTTATTTGTCATATTTCCCTTGCTGCTTTTAATAATTTTTCTTTGTCTTTAATTTTTGTCAATTTGATTACTGTGTGTCTCAGCATGTTTCTCCTTGGGTTTATCCTGTATGGGACTCTCTGTGCTTCCTGGACTTGGGTGGCTATTTCCTTTCCCATGTTAGGGAAATTTTCAACTATAATCTCTTCAAATATTTTCTCTGATCCCTTCTCTCTCTCTTCTCCTTCTGGGACCCTTATAATGCGAATGTTGTTGCATTTAATCTTGTCCCAGAGGTCTCTTAGGCTGTCTTCATTTCTTTTCATTCT
>NC_041231.1:47476306-47482656 GCF_002837175.3 Physeter macrocephalus | reverse complement strand
AGTTGTTTTTCTGGGGTTTTATCTTGTTCCTTCATCTGGTACATAGCTCTCTGCCTTTTCATCTTGTCTCTCTTTCTGTGAATGTGGTTTTTGTTCCACAGGCTGCAGGACTGTAGTTCTTCTTGCTTCTCACAGAGCAGCATCTTTTAAGGAATGGGTTTATGATTCTAATATGGCTTCTGTGAGTCAGGAAACTGCTCATAGCAGATATAGGATGAATTATTTAAAATGATTTGATGACAGATATTTAATTTGAAAAAAAAATAAGGTTAGATCTTACCTCATATCGTCCCCCAAAGTAAAGTACAGATAGACTAAAGAGCTAAATGTAAAATACAAAATTACAAAGTATTAGGAAAATATTCTAATAACCTTGGAGATTTAAAACCTTCTCAAACAAGGTACAAAATTTAAAGGAAATGAAGAAAATAATTGATAAATTATTAGCAACAAAAATTTTTGCATATAAAGCATACTTAAATAAAGTTAAGGTGAAAGTGATAGACAATGGGAGAGTATCTTCACTGTGTAACCATCAAAGAACTAACATCTACAGTATAATTAGAAAATAAAACTAATTCCTAAAAATCAAGGAGAAAAAGACAATTGGTCTGATGAAATAATAGAAGAAACATATAAATGTGTCTTTCACAGAAGGAAAAATGCAAATAGCTGTAAATATAGGAAAAAGTGCTCAATCTTAGTAGTAACTATGTTAACTAAAAAGAAATATATTTTTTTCCTCACATAAAGTTGGCAACAGTTTAACAGACTGACAACACTGAGTATTGTTGACAATATGAGAAAATGTGCTCTATGGTGCATGGCTATGTAGACTGCTGTGAAGTTTTGGGAGTTTAATTTGGCAAGTGCTCATTAAAATTAAAGATCCATCTACACCTCAAGTCAGAAATTCTACTCCTGTACTTGTGTAAAGAGCTTTGCACAATAATATTTTCTGCAGTATTGTTTATAACATCAAACATTGAAAAAGTCTTGAATATACATCATTATGGGAACTATTGATTGTGGATTCCTCCCCACCTTGGAACAATGAAGAACCGAGGAGGTTGGGCGCAATATTTGGAGCAATACTGATAAAGTTCTCTTATCATTAGCATTGCTTAGAATTGTCCGTGCCTGGTGCAAGGTGATAATTTAAAAGACTGACTTTGATTGGATTTATTATTGTTTTAAAATTCATCAGGCAATGCACCCTTACTGCTTGCGCCCTGAACGGCTTGCTCCCACTCCCACACTCCCCGCTGAAGACCACCGCGATGCAATCTTTTTCAGGGACTGTGCAGAGAATCTGTGTGCTGACTTCTCCATCACATACTGTTAGGAGAAAGAGGTGGAAGAATATGGGGAATAGGATGCCGATTTTGCTAAAACACAGATACATTTACAGAACTATATTTCTCAATGTGCTATACATATATGATGCACAAATACAAATGTAGTCATTTGTGGAGAGATGGCAGCGATTTAGGGTTGTGGTCAAAGGAGACTATATCTGTATGTTTTAATAATTTTTATATTCACTTATTTATATAACATAAGTATACAAATAGTTTATATATATATACATATACATATATATGTATATCTATATATACTTTTTTGGGGGCGGGGTCGAGAACTGCCCTAGTAAACTAAATAGAAGGGAGGACGAGGAGAGCCAGGGCTTTGAAATCCCCAGAAGTGCAACGCCATCGCCACCTAGTGGTGGAGAAAGGACACTGCCGAGGAGGCAGACACAGCAGACGTCCTGGATCCTTTCTGCTGGCCCTTGCCTTCTCTCTGTTGACTCCTTGCAAGGATTAACAGCAGAAGACAACTTACAGGCCACCTCAGAATAAATAGGAAGCTTCAGGCACCTAGTTATGGTGGATAGGTGGCATTTTATACCTGCCAGTGAATCATGCAGACAACTCTCAAGAATATCCCTTGAGGCAAGTCACCCAGAGTCTCTGGAAAACAGTCTCCATTTGAGCTAGATGATAATGATTCACAGTTGAACAGAATTTTATATTTCTCATTTATGATCACAACAATCTCACATGGCAGATTTGTAATGATCTTATTTTACAGAGGAGAAAATGAGAGCTTGGACCAAATTTCTAGGCAACATATTAGCAGGTCAGGCAGCGCTGATGCTAAATTCTGTGACCTGAGGACCTCTGAGGTCACGACTGTCTTTTTGTTTTAATTTTTTTTCTTTTCACAACTGTCTTAATGGGAGACCCAGGATCAGGGATCTGGCTGACAATTCATAGAAGGTCACTGTAGCGGAGGCTGGTGATGTCCCAGGCTGTATCCCCCAGACCTACATGAGTTGCCTGCAGCCACAGGGGACGATCTGTGGCTCACTGATAGTTTCCCACCTCAGACCCGGCTCTCTCTCTTCTTTTGCATCTGAGGGATTTCTCAGGCACCATCCATGCAAACCTGGCTGTGTATGGAGTTTATGCCCACCTTGGGTGGGACCTCTCTCTACCAGTGGGAGATGGGAGACTAGGTAACTCTTCCCCGTCTTCTAGTAGGAGAATTCTGAGCTGTGATCCACATGACTTCTCAGCGGGTCCCTGGTGGGATGGAGCCCCAGTTGCCTATATTGTATTTTCATCAGCTTTTCTCATTTCCCCGTTTCACTGTTGGGTTTCCTGGGATCGCCTCTCTCATAAACCTACATCCAAATCCTTAATTCCAGACCTGTTTTTGGTGGAACCCAAACTAAGAATGCAAGGCACGGTAGCTGGGTACTATGGGAGATGCAATGACATTCAGAAAGTGGGTGTGGTTTCTCCAGGAGCCTAAAAAGTCAAGTTGATAGTAATGCAAGTAGCTGTGATGATGTGCCTATAGAAAGCAGAGGCAACATAACTAGATCTTCCATAAGGGTCACAGTTTCAAATAGTGCAATCCATTGCTTTTAGGCATTTAAACTTTCCAGGCTACATGTGTCCTTTTTGAGTTTAGAAAATTATGCTATGGGAAGGCCAGAGTCAGCATCACAAAGTTCAATATTCAGTTCATGGTGATCACAACCAGGAAAGAGGTGAGGGCGAGGACACAGCATGATCACAGGCATAGAGCTGGGGATGAGCAGGGTTTATTCACAATATAAAATTAATCTGGTTGGGAGTCCATGAACTACCTGAAATTGTAAGCAAAGTTGTGTGTGTGTGTGTGTGTGTGTGTGTGTGTGTGTGTGTTTGTATGTACAGGTCCATTTTTCTAGGGAGAGATTCTATAGCTTTAATCAGATTTTCTAAGGTGGTTCATGAGGTAAACCATGAGAGAGGCGGCACTGAGGATTCCGAGGAGGCTTGTGATGGGGACTAAAAGTCACAGAATATTAGTAAACTGTGCCCTGAATTAATCACATTGAAACAATACTGACTGTGCCCTTGTGCTGTGTTCTAGGACAGCTCTTTATAAAGTTACCTTATTCACTCATCACAACCATTCTTTGAAGTGGGTTCTAATATTATCCCCATTTGACAAATGCGGAAACTGAGACCTAAAAAGATGCCTTGTCCAAGGTCACACAGCTGGATTTGAACTCGAGCAGGCTGACTCTAAACCCCATAGCCTTAACCCCACACCAGTGGCCATCAGACTTTAATGCACAGAAGAATCAGCAAGAGAGCTTGTTATAACAGAGATGCCTGGGCACCATCCCCAGAATTTCTGATTTAGCAGATCTGGGGCAGGGCCTGAGGATCTGCATTTCTAACAAGTTCCCAGGTGCTGCTGCGGCTGCGGGTCTGGGGGCCACACTTTGCAAACCCACTTTGAACTCTAAGCTTTCATCTCCAGAGAGGAGGGCATGGAGCCTCCAGGAGTTGTGACTGAGCAGCAAAACCAAGATGAGAATCCGGTTCTATGGATTCTGAACCCGGGACTCTCCACACCACTCATGCTTGGAGGAGGGCACAGCCTACTGAAAAATGTGTGCGTGCTTGCATGCACCCAGCTTTATTACCTGATGTGTGTCCAGCTCCGGTGGATGGCCGCTGGGGGAAGATAATTCCTTGCTTGGCTCCTCCGAGCCCACCCGGGCCCTTCTCCACCTCCTGGCCCTCCGATCTGCGGGGTGGGGGGCCTCCTCAGGCTCGCTGCTGTCTGAGGTCTCCCTGCTGGCTGCCTGGGGGTTGAAGTTCACATCTAGCTCTCCATGTAGGCCCATCTTCTCGGCTGAGGGATTCCTGGGGGCCTTCCTCTGCAACCAGGACAGCCTGGCCCGGCGCCCAGCTTCCCGGGAAGAGCCTGCCGAGGAGGTTTCTGAGTCAGAGCATGTGGCCTCGGGGTTGGGGGAGAGCCCGGAGTAGGCGGAGGGGCCTTGGTCTGAGCCCTGGGCTTGCATGGGCTGAGGCTGGGGGTTCCTGGGCAGGCTCTGGGGCTGTGGGCACAGCGTGCTCAAGGCCTCCTTCCAGTCAAAGTCCTCCTCGCTGTCAGAGCCCATCTCATCGTAGGCAGACGCCATGCTGGAGGCCGCCTCCAGGGCCTGAAACGTGCCACTCTTAGGTTTGGCCAGCAGGCGGGTTGGGGGCAGAGCCCCATCCTTCAGGGCCATCCAGTTCCCGTCAGGGCTCTGCAAAACTGGGGCCACATCTGCAGGCAGGAGGGAGAGAGAAATCAGAGAGGGGCTGTTACCGCCTTAGAACAAGGGGCCCCACAAAGACCTCCGCTGTGCCCCTCTTCCTAGAGCACTTTCTGGTCTCCCCGCCCATACGTGGCCTCCTCCTTCACTGAGTTGCTGTGACAGACTGTCTGGGTCATTCCATGATCCAACTTGGGTTCTGGCTGATCACGCACAGGGCTGGGCCCTCCTCCCCGATGACAAGGGCCCTGCGGCAGGGTCTGGGTCTCAGTCATCTCTTTGGCCCGCACTGTCCCAAAGCCAGCTCGTGCAGAGGAAAGAGCAGAGGCTGGGAAGTCAGAGGGCCAGGGCAGAGAGCACGCTCAGCCACTTAGCCGCTGTGTGAGTCTCTGAGCTTGGGTCTTTGGTTGGTGAAAAGGGCACAGCTAATACTTCTCTGGGCTGCTGAGAGGATGAAATGAGGTGAGGCTCATAAAGTGTGTTATACATACCCGCTCAGAGCAAAAGATGAATTCCTAACAGCTCTTTCCCCCTTGCCTATAAATGAGGCCACTGTAGGGCAGGGCAAAGAACAAGAACTTTGAATTCAGGCAGAGCCAGGGCTGAGCCCCAGTCCTGGCCATTACTAGCAGGTGACCTTGGTCAGAGAGCATCTCTGAGCCTGTTTCCTGACCTGTCAGTGGGGACAGTGTGACTCTCCCGGGCTGTCAGAGGATTTTTATGAGACAACATATGTGAAGCATCCATCACAGTGCCTACTACAATGAGGGCCCCCAACTATTTTTATCCTCCATCTATTGAATTGAATTATACCATTATTATTTAACACCTGACTGGATCAGCACCTGTGTACTCCTTGTACATGTGTATAGAAGACAGATATGTTTATACCCTACATCTATACTCTATAGTTCCTCTTCAGTACTACAACACTGTTTCCACTGACTGTGTGAACATTCAAAAGAGAGGCTAACCAGGGTATTATTACCTTTGACATGTTATGGGCTTTACCTGTGATAATAGTAGGTCTTCTGGGAAAAAGGGCTCTATATTGTTGGCATCTTCCCCAGTGCCATGCCCCAAGATCGACAGTCAGGTACTGCAGAAGGCAGCAACTAAAGGGCCCATCAGGGTTTCTCCAGAAATCCTCAGGCTCTCTCTCAGTTGAAGCTAGTAATGGCCAGTGAGCAGCAATCTTGCTTTTCCTAAGGCTTTCTCTGGTTACCAGAGCCTGTGCTGGCTGCCCTGAGGCAGGATGGAATCACCACCTCCTGGAAGCAGCCCAGACCAATGACTGGGGAGCTAGGGGATAAGTACCCCAGCTCCCTTGCCCATTGGAACTCTTGGAGTTCCCGAGTGGGGCAAGCTCGTCACCCATGGTTGTACCCTGCTTCATAACAAGTCATTTGTTGCCTATTTTCCCTTCTCGGTATCATATCCCTACTCTCCTCCCTGTGGTTCCAGGTTCACCTCCAAATAAACTATAGGCCCTCAGATCTTTTTTATTTTTTTTTATGGCCTTTATTATGTTGAGGTAGGTTCCCTCTATGCCCACTTTCTGGAGAGTTTTTTTTTTATCATAAATGGGTGTTGAATTTTGCCAAAAGCTTTCTCTGCATCTATTGAGATGATCATATGGTTTTTATTCTTCTGTTAATATGGTGTATCACATTGATTGATTTGTGTATATTGAAGAATCCTTGCATCCCTGGGATAAATCCCGCTTGATCATGGTGTATGA
>NC_041231.1:47475810-47476097 GCF_002837175.3 Physeter macrocephalus | reverse complement strand
TTGAGAAGGATGGGTGTTAGCTCTTCTCTAAATGTTTAATAGAATTCACCTCTGAAGCCATCTGGTCCTGGACTTTTGTTTGTTGGAAGATTTTTAATCTGTTTCAATTTCATTTCTTGTGATTGGTCTGTTCATATTTTCTTTCTGGTTCAGTCTTGGAAGGTTATACCTTTCTAAGATTTTGTCCATTTCTTCCAGGTTGTCCATTTTATTGGCATAGAGTTGCTTGTGGTAGTCTCTTAGGATGCTTTGTATTTCTGTGGTGTCTGTTGTAACTTCTCCTTTTT
>NC_041231.1:47474289-47475189 GCF_002837175.3 Physeter macrocephalus | reverse complement strand
TTTGTCTCTTGTAATAGTTTTTATTTTAAAGTCTATTTTATCTGATATGAGTATTGCTACTCCAGCTTTCTTTTGATTTCCATTGGCATGGAATATCTTTTTCCATCCCCTCACTTTCAGTCTGAATGTGTCCCTAGGTCTGAAGTGGTTCTCTGGTAGACAGCATATGTATGGGTCTTGTTTTTGTATCCATTCAGTGAGCCTGTGTCTTTTGGTTGGAGCACTTAATCCATTCACATTTAAGGTAATCATCGATTTGTATGTTCCTATTACGATTTTCTTAATTGTTGTGGATTTGTTTTTGTAAGTCCTTTTCTTCTCTTGTGTTTACCACTTAGAGAAGTTCCTTTAGCATTTGTTGTAGAGATGGTTTGGTGGTGCTGAATTCTCTTATCTTTTGCTTGTCTGTAACAGTTTTGATTTCTCCATTGAATCTGAATGAGATCCTTGTTGCCATGTAAAGTAATCTTGGTTGTAGGTTCTTCCCTTTCATCACTTTAAGTATATCGTGCCACTCCCTTCTGGCTTGTAGAGTTACTGCTGAGAAATCAGCTGTTAACCTTATGGGAGTTCCCTTGAATGTTATTTGTCATTTTTCCCTTGCTGCTTTCAATAATTTTTCTGTGTCTTTAATTTTTGTCAGTTTGACTACTATGTATCTTGGCATGTTTCTCCTTGGGTTTATCCTGTATGGTACTCTCTGCGCTTCCTGGACTTGGGTGGCTATTTCCTTTCCCACGTTAGGGAAGTTTTCGACTATAATCTCTTCAAGTATTTTCTCAGGTCCTTTCTCTCTCTCTTCTCCTTCTGGGACCCCTATAATGTGAATGTTGTTGCGTTTAATGTTGTCCCAGGGGTCTCTTAGGCTGCCTTCATTTCTTTTCATTCTTTTTTCTTTTT
>NC_041231.1:47422796-47474226 GCF_002837175.3 Physeter macrocephalus | reverse complement strand
TTCCAGGTCACCTATCCGTTCTTCTGCCTCAGTTATTCTGCTATTGATTCCTTCTAGTGTAGTTTTCATTTCAGTTATTGTATTGTTCATCTGTTTTTCTGTTCTTTAATTCTTCTAGGTCTTTGTTAAACATTTCTTGCATCTTGTCGATCTGTGCCTCCGTTCTTTTTCCGAGGTCCTGGATCATCTTCACTATCATTATTCTGAATTCTTTTTCTGGAAGGTTGCCTATCTCCACTTCATTTAGTTGTTTTTCTGGGGTTTTATCTTGTTCCTTCATCTGGTACATAGCCCTTTGCCTTTTCATCTTGTCTCTCTTTCTGTGAATGTGGTTTTTGTTCCACAGGCTGCAGGATTGTAGTTCTTCTTGCTTCTGCTGTCTCTCGGATCTTTGTATTAGGGTCCATTTCTGGGGTAAGGCAAACAGACACCCCCATGATGCAAATGTGCAGACTTGCCCCTTCAGTGGAGCATTCACTCTCAGGGGAAAGGTGTATCCTTGGGGCCTTACAATTAGTCACTAAGTCTGCCCTCAGGACCATCTTTGGGGCTCTGAATCTGATGCTTCTTCTCAGTGGCACACTCTTGGCCTTCTCTCCTTGAGGAGCTGGCTACTCTGTTCTCTGAGCTTTGCCAAAAAGCTTTCATTTTTTTTTAACACTTAAACTATATCTTATTTTTGTGGTTGTCTATCCCGCCCCCATCCCCCACCCCTGACCATGAGCTCCTTGAGGGCAGGGCCACCTCTTCTTCACTGCTGGACCCCCAGCCCCTGGCCAGTTCTGCAACCCATCCTGGGCTGGTAAAGACCACTCTCTTGTGAACACAGGCACCTACAGGCTGCAGGGGAAGATGGGGCACTTGATGTGTGGCTCTACATGAGTCCAGCTGTTTGCAGCCTCTCCTGGGGCCATGGGAGGAAGCCAAAGAGAGAAGGCCCTAGTGATGCCACTCTGTGCCTGCCTCCAGGGTTGGCTGTGTGGTCCTGGGCCCTCCTCCAACACCCACTACATGGTGGGTTGGGGTCTGCCCATCACCAGCTCCTCTCTTCTTCTGCCTTTTATAATTCCAGATTGCATGTTGCTCTGGGAAAGCTAGAAGTTGGCCAGTTTTTATCTCAGAAAAAGCAGGGATGGCTCCATAAATGCCCAACTCCGTGAAAACCTTGGTTGTCAAGCTGTATTGTGGGAAATTCTCAGAGCTCTGCCTGGGCTCTAGTACCATATTCCCTTCATGCACTGGGACACCCTCTGGGACCCTGCTCTCCTCCATCCTCTCCTTTCTCCAAATTCTCACTCTTTCATGATTGTGCAGACAACTCACAGTTAGAAACTCAAGACCAGGAACTGTCCCCTGATCTTTATTTCCCAGCAATGAGCACATGCTGTGTATATGGCAGATGCGCAGTCAAGGTCTACGAAGTGAAAATGTGTTTGGGGGGGGATATGCATTACTTGCTGTAAGCACTGTCAAGACTGAAGACTGAAGGTGGGTTTACTCAGCGCACAGTGTCCCCTACAGCTGACCTCAACCATGGACCAACAGGCTCCAGAGCCAACCCTTCCCCTGAGGCATAAACAGAACTGCTGAAAATAGCCCAGTTCACCGTTACCCTTCTAAGATGACCTCTGCCTCTGGCCCTCCTCTGTTCTACGTTTGTGCTCTGCTGAGACTGAGAAGTGCCCCCAGGGAATAACCTGCTTCCTGCTAAACAGATCAGACATCTTTCAAGACTTCTGGGGTTGGCCTGGACATTTTAGCATGTCAAGGACCGAGCAGTCCTCGGAAAAACCAGCAGTTTTCCATACAAGTGCTTTATATTTTTTATTTTAAATCTTCATCCTGAGAGATGCATGGATTTTTGAGCCGAGTATGAAATCATTTTTCTGTGTGTGCTGTTGTTGAACTAAGTTTTTTGTTTCTATGCAACTGATAAATTACACATGGGTGCCTTAGTTTAGAGAAATTTATGCACAAAATCATGTTTTGAAAACCAAGATCCTTTGCAAATTTTTTTGGAATGCTCATAATTCAGCAGGAACGGTTTTGTGAAACGGGGTGTCTTTTAGAAGTGCTTATAATACCCCCTAAATTTGTTAGTTTCTAAGTCTGAACTTTGAAATGCTCTTTCTTTGTTGTTATTTGTTTACTTTTATGGTGTGGAGACACTTATTACCATGAGTAGCTGAAAAGCCCTGCAAATGTTTGAGGACCACATTAGCTGTGGTATCTTGGATACTGAAATGAATGCCTGCTAGGTTGGATTGGTGTTCCTGGCCTACATATAATAAGACACCTTCTCCTAGTCCACATAGAACACGTAGCTGAAGGGGGGCTGTGTAGCCAAGTGATCTGAACACACTTGCCCACTGTCTCACGGGTCTCAGAAGGAAGACTGCCCATGTGGGAAACATGTCCACATTATATATTGTTGCTGTGTGAGAGACCTCATGACTTGGTGGTCCAGCTGTCCCAAATGGGCACAGCCCCACTCAGCCTGATGGTAGGAAGGGCTGAGCAACCACACGACAGCCGAGAAGCCTCCCAACAGCATTTTTGAAACCCACAGACCAAGCACATGCTGCTTAGAACAGTTACTTGTCTCATCCAGCCTGTCCACGCTCTTCCAGCTGGGCAATGCCTCCTCCTCCCTTGGCTGCTGGTCCCTCGGCTGCCTCGATGCAACCTCCGGTGAAGAGGTCCTCAGGGCATCTTCTCTGCTGAGTGAGAATGCAGACTGTGACCGCTGTGGAAAGAAAAGAGGGGAAGGGGTGACCTTGTAAGGCACAGTCCCCAGGAGGAGCGCCTTGAGATCTGCGGGCGTCCCACTGCATGGAGAAGACACAGCTGATGGTAATGGCTTTTCTCGTGTTGAGGTTTAGAAGTTGCAGATCAGTGCATTATGCCATATAATGGCACAAATGGTTCCTGTTTATTCCATTGCAAGCACGCAGGCCTGCCAGAAAGCATCAGAGATGTGGTGGAATCCGACAGAGCAGGTTCTCACATGGCTCCTGTTTCCCCAGCCATTCTCTCGGCCAAGATTTCTTAGGGCCAACTGTGGGTGATGAAAATGAGAGCATCTTCCCTTCAAAGACCTCCAAACCTGAGCATTTCAGCAGTGTAAGTAGAAAGTTATAGCACAATCTAAGTGCTGCAATAGACAAGTGAACCAAGGATGATCAGTCCACAAGCCCAGAGCCTTTGCAACATATTCCCATTTAGTTAGAAAAAGGAAAATAAACTCTAACCTAAGGGCAAGTGGTAGAAAAGGTGTTTCAAATGACTGACAAGAAACATGTTTGAGCTGTATCATTTCTATATGTTACAAATGTTATACTGAGAATCTGAAGCTCAAATGTTCTGTATAGGGAATTTCATCAAACAGAAAGAGACCAATTTTTTCCATTGTCATTTAATGAAAGAATTCCCTTCTATTGGTGATTTACTTTGATCTTTTTATATGGGTGAAACAGAAATGAAAGCATCTCTGAGATAGGAAGCGAGGTACCCATCTCTGACTCAGGCCCCAGGCAGTTTGGCGCCACCAGCTGGCCAACCTCAATAACAACAGCCCTGCTGCCTTCTCTCCCGGGAGGAACTGGCTGGCTCATCTTGGTAACTTTCTTCCTCTCCCGCCACAGGTCCTGAGAGTAGGAGACAAGAGGGGAGCATGTTTGGAGAGCTGTGGGCAGGGCTCTCGGGCGGCTGAGGCTGGACTCAGGACTCAGCTGTATCTGGGCTCCAAGACCACCTCTGCTACAACACCTTGGCTGAGTGACTCAATTTGTTGAGAAGCAGAAACCTAATCTTGCTCTGCACACAGTGATTGCATAATAAGTGTGAGCTTTAAAAAGGTGTTTGAGAATAACAAAGGAGAATAGCAAACACCGGATCCAGGATATATAGGTGAGAAAATTGAGCAGCATGACGAGGCTTTTGGGAGAGGACAATGCACTCTGTAGCCTTGCCCCGAAGGATGGTTAACCAGTCTGAGAAAAGACTCAGAGACGGCTGAGAATCGAGCCCCAGCATCACCATCGTCGCAGGCTAGGCCAGGGCCCAGCAGCCCACAGACATAGGGCGTCTGGCACACTTTGTTGGAGAGGGTGGTACGGCCAGTTCTGGTCCAGAAAGAGTCATAGGAAACCTCTTCTATTTCCCCTCACAAGACCTTGAGGCCGATCCAGGAGGAAGATGGGTTTGCATAACAAATACGGAATGCTTTAAGCTGTGTACCAAGGGTCACAAACTGCTTCCCACCCCTTTAATTACAGAAGAGAGTATGACGGGTCTCCAGACCTGCCGTTCGATGCAGCGGTCACAGGTTAATGCAGCCCAGGAGTGGAGGAGCTGTCCCGCTCTTACCGATAGATGAGTTTCAGTGTGCTTTCAGTTCAAACAGGCCACGGGGTTTGGGAAACCCCCTTCCTCAAGCTGGGCTGAGGGTCTTGGCTGCTTCTATTCTTGCTGTGTTATACGACACTGTATTGCAACATCTGTGTTTTTGCCTGGTGCAAGCAACTGAGGGAGGTTAATGGACTGCTAACGGTGACATCCTCAGCCCCTGGCACAGTAACTGGTACAGAACTGGAAATCAATGAATGTTTACTGTGGAGTGAATGTGATTTGGGGCAGGCTACAAGATGGGTTTTCAGAAGTGCCTGATGATGATAATGATGATTATCTTACTAACCTCTTGGATGACACTGGGGATCAAGAGAAACAAAGAAGAAGCCCACCGTCATCCTCACTTATGTCATGGAGGGCAAGGTCTTACTTGGAGGAGAGAAAAGCTAACACACACGTCAAGTGGCTCTCAGTTGGGTACCAGTTCCATCATTCCGAGAGCACAGCAAGCACTGACCCTGTCTCTAGCGCCCTGAACAGCTCTGATACTTCACAACAACCAAGGTTTTCTTGGGGTTGGGTATTCAGGGAGCCACCTATAATTTTGTGAAATCCTTGACAGATGATGAGCAGCTCTCACAGAGGCAGAGATTAAGGGTGACAGTCTGTTGGCAAGTGAAGTTATTAAAAATGAAGAAAAAAATCCTTCCATGGCAAACCCCCATATATTCAGGGGAACATACCCTTGGCATGCCTCCCACCTTGGACTGGCAAGAAGAACCCCCTTCTGTGTGATCGCACGGCTCTTCCTGTCTCTCCTACAGTCCTATTCCAACATATCGACTCCTCCACAGACTGTGAGCTCCTTGAAGACAGGGATGGTCTTTTGGGTGTGACCCTCGGTCCCATGTTTGTGACTGAATTTGTAGGATGTAAGACACAGGTGTGGCCCTAAGGAGCTGATGGCCTATTGCCAGGTGCAGTATTACTGCAGCCTCACCTGAGCTGTTTTCTATACCCTGGTCTTTATTTTTCTATCTTCAAACTTCTCACTGTGAATCACTGAATACATGTTTGAAAGAGAGGAAATGATAGTATTTCATTTTGCAGTGGCTCAAACAATATTTTATTTCTGTATGTGTGTGTCTGTAGGAGGTGGCTGGGCTCCATTTCTATAGGACAAAAATGCTCCCTCACCTACAAAAGCCAAGATCAAGAAATGAAAAGTTCTTCTGTGGTCCCAACAGGGAAGATGGGATCTATGTTTTTCGCGAGTTGAGGATGCCAAGCTTTTGTAATCTATTTCAGGCAAGCCATTGTTTCACACTAGGAAAAACAGCTATACCCTGACAATCACAAAGATCCCCAAAGAGCTGACTCCAGCGCATCTCAGGACGCTGCTGGCCTGCTGTCTCCAGCCAGGGTGGAAAAGCCCCAGACCCTAGATCCAGTTTTGCCACAAACTCATTGCAGTAAACGTATTGCCCGGAAGATGGCGCAACCACGACACTTTTACTTGCCAGTTGGTTCAACCTCTGTGGCTCTCGGGAAGTCATGGGATTACTTGATTAATTTATTTGCCTTGTTTCCCTGGCTGGGCCCTCTGTGCCCACCCTTTCGTTACCACCCACAGCTTTTGTTTTTCTTCCTCTTACTCACCCTAGGGTCCATGGAAGAAACAGGGCTGGTGATGTCAGGTCGGGCGGGCCTGAGTTACAGTGTCTGCATGTCTATGCTGGGGGGCTGGGCATGGAGGGTAGAGTCCATGGGTTCAGGAATGTTAGCATGCCAGCAAAGCCTTGCAAAGATGGACTGAGAAGTTCAAACAGGCCCCGCCTCTTAACTCTTCGGGCATGAGTGGGTAGTGTGTTGGGTGGAGGGTCCATGCCAGCTCCTCTTGCTATGTGGGATCTTGGGAGGATCTGTTCTAAGCTTCAGTTTCCTCACAGAAAGGAACCAGTGCCATGTCTAGCATACAGAATGCACTCAGTAAATATCAGTCAAAATAATAGCATTTATTAAGCTCTGCCACTGAGCCAGGGCAAGACCTCCATCCCCTCACTCAGTCCATTTGGGTGCACATGAGTGAGCTGCGGCAGCCTGGAATAAATTGCCCAAGCACAGGGTTGGTGCAGGGCGGAGGCAGGGCTTGACCTTGGGTCTGTCTGGCTCCGAGGTGATGCTCTTCAATGCCCTCTTGCTGCTTTGCCTGACACCCTTTCCTGAAAGCCTGGGGACAAGGCACTCCTGGCTAACATGCTCCAACCCAGCAGGACCTGCCATCCAAACCAGCTGGTTCTGAAGCTTTAGGCAAAGCTTGCAGTGTGATCTTCAGTTACCTTTGTTAAATCTTCCTCTGCAGCCGCTGGTCCCCTGTGTGGGCAGCAGCGTCCTGTTCTCCCTATATTTCTTGGAATGATATATTGTTGCCATGACTGCAATGATTATCATCATCGCCACCAGGGCAGGCTCCCTGGGGGCACCGATCATGGCTTCAAAAGAAGTCTTTGCTCTCAAGGAGCCCACATCATAAAACAGGGAGAGAATGTTTTTAATATCAGGGGTTTATGGGTAAAGGGATCGATAACAGTGTTCATATGAATAACAACTGAGACATAGCTTTGCTTTGTATTTTTAGGGTTGGGCATAGTCATTAAATTCAATCCAATAATTATAACAATAATGAAAAACACTTTAGGTCTGTACTATAGTCATTTAAAGGAGTGAGCAAATGTGAGGGAGGAAAATGACAAAAGCACAAAGGGAAAAGGCTGAGGAAAATAGGGAAGGATAGAGAAGAGACAGAGTCAGACAGAGATGCACTTTAGTCCCCAGGCATAGTGTATGCCCAGCCTCTGCTGTCATCATTATTATCAATAGGACCACCGTATTAATACAGAGACGACTTTTTATATACACGCGCCCAAAGAGATAGGCACTACATGAATGATAACCCCTGCACTGGTGCCTTTCAGGATATTGCATCTTAAGGCTTTGAAAGCTAGATTGCACTGACCCCCCTACTGGCAGAGAACCACACAATAAAGGAGGAAATTAAAAAGAGGACAATCACACTGAACTTTCTTTCAAGAGAATAGATGAGAAATCCTGTCAGCATGGGGATGGATTAAGTTTGGGTTTTGCAGTTAAGCCCAAGGAGGGAGGAGGCCTGCAGCGTTATGGGATTCTGCATAGTTACCCCTGGAGCCAGGGTATTCGTGTCCTTGGAGAACTGAGGATAAAGGAGGAAGCACTGCCAGGAGACCACTGGTTTAGGGCCATCCAGGGTCTGTAGGTCAGGGTGCCCTCCTGAAGATATCACGAAGAGGCCATCCTTAAGCCTGCAGCCTGCCGGCATCCCCTGCCAGCTTTGGGTCAATGCACTGATGCCCAGCTCCGCCCCAGACCCTGTGAGTCAGCGCCCCTGGAGTGGGGCTCAGGCAGATGAGGAAGATGAGCGTCTGGGGCGAGAACAGCTCGTGGAAAGGTGGGAGAGCCACCTTCCTCGAAGTCCCCAAGAACCGAGGCTTGGCCTGCTGGTTCACGTCCAGGCTCTGGCCAGCCTCCGGAAGCATTTCTGCTTTTATGCCCTCTGCTTCTTGCTCCATCTTTATCTAGCTCCCTAGACCAGAGCTGTGTAAGAAAACTTTTCAGGGAGGCTGGAGATGTTCTGTATCTGCACTGCCCAATAAAGTAGCCACCAGTCCCAGGGGCTGTTGAGGACTTGAAATGTGGCCAGTGTGACTGAAGAACTGGATTTTAAATTTAACTTTAATTAAATTGTCACTTGTGTCTGTGGTCACCATATTGGACAGTGCAGACCTAGAACCTCTGGGATGAAAGGGACCTTAGGGATCAAGTCCATCGATCTCACGTTTTAGAGGAGGAAGCTAGATCAAAAGCTTTGGAACAGGAAAAAGGTATTCAACTCCTGACCCCACTGATCACTAGCTGTGGGAGCTTAGGCAAGTTATGCTAAAACTATAGTTTCTGTACCTATAAAATGGGCCCAATAATACCTGTCCCCACCTTTTGGTGGAGAGTAAAAGAAATAACATGTGATGGGGTGCTTTTCACATGGCTTCCTTTCCAGTTTTTTTTTTTTTAATTGAAGTACAGTTGATTTACAGTATTGTATTAGTTTCAGTTGTACAGAAAAGTGAGTCACTTACATATATGTAGTTTTTCAGATTGTTTCCATTATAGGTTATTATAAGATATTGAATATAGTTCCCTGTGCTTCACTTAGTATGATAATCTCTAGGTCCATGCACATTGCTGCAGATGGCATTATTTCATTCTTTTTTATTCTGCCTTTCCAGTTTTAAATTGCACCTCTGTGTTGCCCTGTCCCTTGCCCTGTGCTATGACTGTGGGCACCTGCAGCTGATAGAACACCAGCCCTGCTGGCCACTCCTGCTCTTTCTTGCTGAATTTCCACACCGAGGACCCAGCCTCTATCCCATTCTCCATACATCCTTGCCGGGGCTGCTAAAGCACATACCAAAGGATTTTACGGGCTTGGTGACTCTACCGCAGACGTGGCAGGCCCAGACCCTTGGGGCACAGGAAGGACACTGTGCTTTGTGGTTGGGGATGACGAACAAAAAGGTCTACTCACACCCCGACTTCCTGCCCACGTCCAGATGTGACCTCAGAAGGCAGTGGCAATTCTCTCGCTGTCATTTCTCAGTTTCAGTAAAGCAAGTGCTCAAGTTGTAAGAACACACCCGGCCTTCAGAAAGCCATTTTTTCCATGGGACTCAGTACAACTCTTTTCAGGATTAATTTTTAAAAGCCTATTGACATCGTTATTTTTCCTAGATTGGTTTCTGTGTAAAAACCCACCTCCATGTGTGTAAGAGCACAGGCCTCCTGGCCCCCACTCAGCGCTCTCTGCATCTCTCCCTGCCCTTCAGGAACCTCAGGCTGTCTGGTGGGCACATGTGCCAACTATGGATGTTAAGCGTGGTGTCCCCATTTCTGTGGGGATAACGGCTCTGACCTGCACACATGCAGGGCACCTGTAGGGGGTGGGCAGGCATGGCGTGGGGACTCACCCAGAAGGCGGTGGAAGCGCGGTGGCCTCCCGGGGAGGCTGTGGTCCCCTCGTCAGCTGCCTTCGCACTGCAGCTCTGGGGCTGTGGCCACTCCGGCTCCTCTTCCACGCGCTGCTCACTTTTGCTCTTCTGTCTTCTTATGATCTGGGGAGGAGGTGGGTGACAAAGGGGACACATTATTGGAGAGGGCTCCAGTGCTATGTGGGGTAACTGGGACCATCTCTGGGAAATTTTTAGCCATGTAAGAGCTTAGTTTCAGGGTCTTCCCTGGCAATCCAGTGGTTAAGACTTTGCCTTCCGGTGCAAGGGGGTGCAGGTTCAATCCCTGGTTGGGGAGCTAAGATCCCACATGCCTCGTGGCCAAAAATCCGAAACATAAAACAGAAGCAACATTGTAACAAATTCAAAAAAGACTTAAAAAAAAAAATGGTCCACATCAAAAAAAAATCTTAAAAAAAAAGTTTCATTTCAACAGAATACCATCTGATTTCAGGTCTGTCTTATGATAAAACAGCACAACTGAAGCCTTGAACATTCTACATCACTTTACAGTTTACAAGTAGTCCTTTTACAATGCGGACAACTTCTATTTATTAAGTGCCTACTGTGTGCCAGTCTCTGTGCTTGGCACCATATATGCTTTACCTCATTTAAGTCTCAAAATAATTCTAAGAGCTACGTACTATAACTCTCCGCATTTTACAGATGATGAATGAGGCTCAGAGGTTATCAGTTAAGGACACACAGCTCATAAATAGTGGAAGTGGATCGCAAACCCAGAGTCTCTGGCCGTACATCCTGACTTTAGGAAGTGTCTGAAAGCCCTAAGGAGGGGGCCGATACCAAGCATCACGAGGGAAGGCTCCAGGTTGTTTGCACCGCTTGCTAGGTTGGGCATGGCCACTTGGATTTAATGAGCCCATTTGTACCAAGGTCTCTGGGCTGGGTTCCTGGCTCCTCACCCACCAGCTCAATCCCTAAAGGCAACCACGTTCACACCGCTTAGTTTTTGCCATGCAATTCAACCCCTCTGCATTAGCCCCCGAGTACAATGGAGGAAGTGAGAAGAACAGAAGAAATGGTGCCCAAGACAACAAAGGCGCCTATGGCGGCTCTTCTGCTCACCAAAGGCCCTGGTCCAGGCCAGGGTGGTAAATTGCAGCCATCTGGATGCCAGGGCCCACCTACCTTCTGCAGGATGGTTGTGGCCAGTTCCTCAGTCAGCTCCTCCCTGTGGTCCCGCAGGTAACTGGCCTCATTCTGCTTGTCCTGCAGAGGGAGGAAGAGAATGTCATGAGCTGTGGGTGTGTTTGGGAGACTTGGCAATCGCTTTCTCAGGAGTCCTGACCACAAATGCAGGGGGAGGATAGGCTCTAATCAAGGATGGCTATCATGACGATGGTTTCCCCACAAACTGCACTTTCTCTTGGCAGCCAGGACTCCACCCACACCTCCTCCCAGACAGACGTTGTGAACGGGGTGGTGGGGGTGGGGGCGCATACCAGGCTGTCCCCATAGGCTTCTGCTTTGGAGATAGCTTCTTCGATGGCCTCTTCGGCCACCCGTAGGGCGACAGCCAACGTGTCCATCATGCTATGTCCTAGACAGGAAACAGAACATAGACCGCTTTCTGAAAGGCAAGGACAAGCTCCAAAACATACAAAGTGGCTTAAAGACGACTGGACAAAAGGACTTAATATAAGGAAATAACAGTTCTTCATCCACTTTCTCAGATAAAGATTATGTTTTACTTTGTGCATGTAATGTATCATTATAAGGATAGGGAGGAAAATTGTGAAATCTTCTGAGGGCTGTGCTCATGGTTTAATGCAGACACAAAATCCATGGAAGAATTTTTTAGACTCTAAACCCATACTATCGATAACATTGGCCGATCTTGCCGAGCTCAACCACGTGCTGGGCTGCAGACTGAGTGTCTCATACATGATCACAGTGGATCCTTCCAACAACTCATTGAGAAGACACCGTTTTATAGATGAGAGAACTGAAGCACAGAGAGGTCAAATAACTCACCCAACGTTGCACAGTGAGACAGAGAGCTGAGATTTGAATTCAGGGCTCTCTGTCTCCAAATCCCGTGATTTTAACCACAAAAGTGAGATAAATACAAGCCAACATGATTTTTAAAAATAATGCTATCATATATTTAGTGAACATATTTTTTGCATATGGTGACAAACGGAAGTTTTCCCAAGTCAAAGGACTTCTGCAGGTGACAAAATTCTTTTTGAAGTCACATACTTGGAAGAGTTTTGCTTCCTGGAGGTACTAGATTTTTTGCTTCTTACTTGAAAGTGAGAATTTCTATCATTCCTCTCAGTTCATCCCAGAAGCCCGACTCACATCAGGCACAAGAACAGAGGTCTGCAGGGGCTGCTTGCCTATGTCTCCTTTTCCCCGATTTCAACCTCCTGTTTCCATTTATAATCTCCTAGTCATGCATTATTTAACACATGCATATGTCCTGAAAGCTGCCTCAGATTCTTTGTAGAATGAGACAAGGTGTAAATATATCAATTCATTAATTAATCAATCCCTTAATTAAAATACTTAATTCAAGCTTCTTAGGCTCCTAAAGACACACATGTGGACAGAAAGTGGCATTTAGCAAACATAACAAAATCTCCCAAACCAACCCAATTAAAATCAAAACCATCTAGCCAGGCAGCTGACGAGGACATCACAGGCTGGCTGTGACAGTCCTGACAGAGACACACGGGGGCAACCCAGCTCAGGGCTTGGCACCCCTCAGGTGGCTGAGTGGACACATAATTTCCCCAGTGTTTCTATAAGAAGAGTCTATAAAATTTAAGTTGTCACCACACTCAGTGCTCCCTGGAGACAGACACTGTATCTCCCATCTCTCTTCTTC
This sequence comes from Physeter macrocephalus, assembly GCF_002837175.3. NCBI lineage: Eukaryota > Metazoa > Chordata > Mammalia > Artiodactyla > Physeteridae > Physeter > Physeter macrocephalus. The sequence goes on along the minus strand of NC_041231.1, from coordinate 47,461,923 downwards.
AAGATACCAATCAACGTATTCTTCATAGAAGTGGCGCCCCACAAATTCTTGTTGATTCAAAGTGCACCAAGACCTCCCCAGCACTAGGGTCTCTGAGGGTCGCAGTGATGCCTCGACACTGCTGAGCGAGCTGAGCCCATGCTCCTGTGTGCTTTCTGAGCTGTTGGGTGATCAGGTGCATAGCTAACTGCTAAGAGGCGTGCTGGAGATCCTATGATGGGGATAGTCACCAGCTTCCACAGAGCCCTGGAGAGGAAGAGCCTAGAGCCATCAAAAAGGCTGGAGGCCACATCTGTGGTTTTGGCATGAGGTGGAGTGGAGTGCTAAGATGTTTGGGCTGAAAGTGAAGGCTTGAGAGGGTGTTTCAGAGATAAAAACTGGTGGGGTGTGGAGGGAGGATAAGAAGGCAGAGGCAGAGTGACCGAAGTTCAGAGGACCAGTCAGCTGGGGGGGACTGTTAGTTTTATGTGTCAACTTGGTGAAGCTATAGCACCCAGCTGTTTAACCAAACACTAACCCAGGTGTTGCTATGAAGGTGTTTCGTAGGTGTGGTCCACATTATGGTTACAATAGTTGACTTTTAAGTAAAGGAGATTACCCTTGAAAATGTGAGTAGGTCCCATCCAATCAGTTGAAAGGCCTTAAGAGCAAAAACAGAGGTTTCCCAGAGAAGAAATTCTGCCTCAAGACTTAAGCATCAACTCCTACTAGAGTTTCTAGTCAGCCGACCTATTCTATGGGCTTGCCAGGCCCTGCAGTTGTGTGAGCCGAGTCCTTGAAATGAACCTCTTTTTGTGTGTGTGTGTTATGTGTACATACCCTATTGGTTCTGTTACTCTGGAGAACCCTGGCTGATACAGATGGTTACTGAAATTAATATTAATACAGGAGAGTTGAGGGCAGGGAGGTGCTCAGGCCGTAGACCTTGGAACAGAAAGAAAAGGATGGGATTGCAAATAGAACCCATAGGAACTTGGGTGACTGGGTGGAAGCGGGGAGGGGGATTGAGGAAAAAGTAAGTCTTGCTGGTGGACTTAAGTGGCTGAGGAGCTTGACTGAGATATGCTGAAGTTAAGATCCCTGGAGGGGCTTCAGGTCTTGGTGACCAAGCATCAGAACAGAGTCTAGAACTCTGGGCTGAAGTAAGCACTAGGCATTCAGACGGAGGTGCACCAAAGCCATGTGACTCCTCCCAGGGAGAAGTCTCAGGTAGCAAGGATGATAGAGGATGAGACCTTCATGAGAAGGTGCCCAAGGAGAGAACAGAGAGAGTGCAGAAGCACTGTGGGGGGCCACAGGACCAGGGGGACTAGGAGGCACCTGTTTCCAACACCCAGTACTTTGGAGAAGGAGCCGGAGTGTTGGAGGAGGTTTTATTTGGAATTGGAAGAAGTTTGTTTTGCTTTTAACCTTTGCTCTAAGGGGATGACTGTACTGGTATAAAAAAGTAAAAGTTGATCAGTAAATGGTACATTCTTTATAAGAATATTTTAATATTAATTGCACAAGTGAGTATGTTGATTGTCATATTCCAACTCCAGAAAAACACATACTAGTTGATTGTAGGTATCTAGTGGTTGGTAGGGAATGTACTTCTCTAGGCTACACCTTAGATATATTCACCTATTTTGATGGTGGATTCACACAAATGGCAATAAAAGAAGACCCAGGGAGACTCTCACACACAATAACAGAGTTGCATCAGTGGTTCCAATGCCATGGGGGACCCTGACGGTCTGAAGGTGTTTGTAATGCTCTAACCTCCCATTAGGTGTAAACCCTTAAGCAAACTTACCTTCTGACTGCCTGTAAAATGTTGAGTCACTGCCTGAAATACTTCCTTCATTCTCCAGGTTTGCCTCAAAAAAGCTTCCTCCTAAGAGAGAGGGAGAGAGAGAAAGAGAGAGAGAGAGGAGGAGGCAGAGGAGATATAAGATTATCCAAGGTCTTCAGTGAGCCCGGTGCACTGTGTCACTGAGTTGGTAGACCACCATTACCCACTTTGATTGTTAGCCTTGCAAATAGGTTTAGGGAATCACTGGGTTCTACAGTAATGCTACAGATTTTGACCAGTCACATTTTTCTTTCTCATACTAATTCCTTGTGTAGCAACGCTTCCACCCCCAACTTTCTTCCAGAGCCTTCCTTGGAGGCAATATGGAATCAAACATGGAATAATAGATTGAAGTCAGAGATATGAGCTCATTTCCTGGACCTGCAAATGACTAGTTGTGTGACCTTGATCAAGTTACTTAACCTCTCGGACACTTGGCTTCCTTACTAGAAAAACTGTGATAATGATAGAACTCTGCTCATGATGGGTGATGAGACACTGCATGCCTGGTCTTTAGCTGCTGTCCATGGCATCAATCTAAACAGTGGCCTTTAGCCAGTGAGTAAACTGTCATTAGCAGTTAGTGGAAACAAACCCAGAGCAAGACAAGGTAAGCCATGGCATTTGATCTTTTAAGGCCCACTGCCTCTTCTCTGGTCTTCTCTCAGTTGAACACACACCCTATCTTGGTTCCAGGCTGGGAAGAGCAGTTGGCTAAACCTTTTTTAAGTTGGGGATTTACCATTTGTGTTCACATATTAATTCATCAAAAGAGATCTTTGAAGGTGTGGAGGTGTGGATGATGTCTCTTTCCTTTTTAAATTACTGTATTGTATCCCCAGTACCCAAGATAGCACTGAGACAGCAGGGGGCTCAAAAAAATTCTTGAATTGGATACTGGTGGAAAACACTGATAGAACCAAGAAAATGAATGTGTGTCTACAGCTCTTAGCTCAAAAGGGGGAAATGCTATTGATGTCAAGTCAAACTAAGCAGTAGACCTTCGATACATATAATTACAGCCCGTGCTTCCTTGTATGGGCCGCATGGGGCTCCGGTGTGGGAACTCCTAGGGTAACTGCTGTAGGCATCTACAGCGGGGTCAGCAGGCTGCTACCTTTATGAAACAGGTCATTAGTGTGCGGCCTGCCACGGGGACTCAGTCTGACCATATACCATTCTCTGTGTTTTTTGACCAGCCTTTCAAAAGACCCATAGTCACTTATTCCAGCTCTGTGACCATAATGAAGTGACTTTACCTTCTTGGGTCTCCATTTCCTCACTTACAATATAAGGCTTTAGGATAAGTCATCGCCTCAGTTCCCAGGCTATACATCTAAGTGCAAATATTTCACTTTGGCTTGGCTGCATCTGGCAGCCATTCATTCATCCAGCAAATATTTCATGGGCACCTAGTAGATGCCTGGCCCTGGGCTGAGCGTTAGGGTGTACTGGTGAGCAAGGCCAGAAATCCTCGCTGCCCTGACAACCTTGATAGTCTAGTGGGTGAGAATTCATTAACCAAAAATTTATATAAATAAATATAAAACTATAGGGATGTTGAGTGCTGTGACTGGGTGGTTCATAGAATAGGGCAAGTGTTCAGCAGGGAAGACTGACCTAGATGGTAAGTAACCAGCCAAAAGGGTGTGGGGGTGGGAGGGAGTCCAGGGCAGAGCAAACAGCTTGCACAGGCACAGGCAATGGGGACAGCAGGGTGCATCTGAAGAGCTAAAACAGAGGCCGGGTGGCTGGGCTGCGAGAGGAGAGGGAACCTGACCTGACCGCACAGGTCACGGTGGCCGCATCAGTGTTCTGATCTTTGTCCCACCATGAAGCCACTTGAAGACAGTAAAGTTTCCACAGGGGTGATCTGGTTAGGTGTGTGTTTCTAAACACACGTAAAGGTGCACGCCTGCTGCTGTGTGGAGGACAGCTTGGAAGAGGGAGAGGGTGGGTGTCTAGAGAGGAAGCTGAGAGTGTGGCCCACCCTCTGGAGTGTCCCTGTGATGGGAAAGAGCATGGCAGGGCAGAAGTGGCGGAATATCTGCAGTCCGGGAAGGGCTTAGGAAATGGGAGAGACTGGGCATGTTTACAAATCAATAGGAAGGAACCAGTTAAGAGAGAGGCTGAAAGGCAGGACAGAAGGGCAGCGTGAACTTGAGACCTTCGTGGAAGGTGACAGGGATCAGGTGCCGAGGTGTACACGGTCTGCCCTGCGAAGGAGGCGGTGAGGCTGTCTCCTGTGACAACGGGGATGGTGGTGGGGAGCGTGATGGGGGAGGAGAAGATCTGAAAACATCTTTGGGAGAACTGCGCTGACCAGGACAGGCTCTGTTTTTCCATGATTACAAATCTTCTAGTACAACAACTCTCCCTGTGTCCCTTTAAATTCATAGGTGGGAGCTTCTGTGTCATTTAGGATGATGGGATTTTTCCAAGGGCAGAAAGCAACTGAACTGTTTTGGAAAGCACTGACACAGCAGCCAGACATCAAGTCAGAGCTTCCATGAGCTGGAGGAACCTCCAATTTCAGGCGACTCAGTGTTTTTAAAAGACCATGTTGTTAGTCAGATCCCACATGAAAGATGTCATAGACCTTTCCAAGAATCGTGTCAAAAATAGATATATCACGTTAATAAATAAAAGCAAGATTTATTTTCCCCATTTTATTTATCCAATACTAAATAAAATGTATGTATTATTTACCAAATTGTCTAGGGATTAAGTATATTAATAAGGGCTACTTTCATCTTTTCATGTAGTGCTTCTTTTTAGAATAACTGTTAAAAATGTCACACTGAATCTATCAGATAAACCACATGAGAGTTGGACATTATATTTTTTTATAAATCTATTTACTTATTTCTCTGACTTCACTGCAACGTTGGCTCTGAGATGGCAGGGTCTTGCCCATCTTGTCACTCCCAGGTCTTAAACCAGGCATTCAATAAATGTTTACTGAAGGAATGAATAAGTCTTAGATTTATCTGACAAAACTAATGGGTCTCTAGTTCTGCCTAATCTGGTCACCTGATATGGGCTGCAGGAGGAGTACGTGAGCTTGGGACTGATGGCCGTGCAATGGGTACATGTGATGGGTAACCCATAAGATTCTGTGAACTCAATGAATTTTCAATGGACTGAGTGTTTTTTTATGGCAAACTACACTGGTCCATGCAGTGGAGATGTTTCGTAGATAAAAGGAGTTTTATACTGAGAGTCCTGGAGCAGAGCACAGGTCTTGCACCCTGTAGATTATGTTCTGACAATCAAAATTCTGAAACTAAGTACCCTCAGATGGAGAGGAAGATGGAACCATCTTATTCAGAACTCTGCCATACGAATTATAGTGAAGTTCTAGCTGAGGTTCTCAGTCTTGGCTGTGTCTTAAAGTAACCCAGAGAGCTTTAAAAAATATCTGTTCTGGGGCCACCTCCAGAAATTCGGAAGTAATTGACTGGGGGTGGAAGATGATTCTGGCACTTTTTCACAGTTCGTGAGGTGATTCTAACGTGTAGTCAGGCTTGAGGATGGCAGACGACAACCATACCAAGGTGCTGGGTTGTAGGTAGAAGCTAATGCTGATGTCTCCACGGTCATCTAACATAATCAGGACACTACTTACGCACGGGAGATTTCTCCATACTTGAGGTGTAACTCAATTTTCTAGGTGGTATGTAGAATCGCTCTCACTGTTTTATGATCACGACTTTACAGATTTGAGTACCATCTCATAAATTGTCTCCTGCCTGCTTGTCTTCATGTTGCTCAAAAGGAAATCTTAGTTTAAAATGAGATACAAATCATGTTAAAGCAACTGACTCTAGTACTTCTATGAAGTGTCTTGGTACCCACAAAGTGCTTTTAAGACTGAATTGTGTAATATTGAGGACCTAAGAGGTGCCAGCCACTGGGCCACACTTTGGGAACACAGAGATGAAGAAGCTATTGCTTCTGCCTGGTCCAGCAGGAGAGGAGCTTTGTAAACCATCACCTGGATGCAATGTGATAAGTGCTGTGATTGAGGCCCAGATGAGAGACATGGTGAATCACAGAGGGCCTGGGACCTAAATCTGCTTCAGTAGTGTCAGCGTTATTCCCAGCAAATGATTCGCCTTTGAATGACACTTGAACATTTCAAAGCCTTTTGCCAGCCCACTTGTAATTCATGTTCCCTTGCTCCACCTGTGGGACCCGAGGGAGAAACAGAAAGAGACCAGAGTTGTGCTGTTTATAGGATTCTCCAGATGAGTTTGCTTCTCCCCCTCACTTTGCATGAAGCAGTAGAGAACACCTGTGAGATATGAATGTGGTGACATGTAAAGCGGTACCTGAAGCAGACACAAGGATGAATAAGAAAGAAAGTATGGGATGCAAATGATGAGACAATTCTATTCTGGAACTTTCTTGAGGTATCTGCTTGGGTTGAAAACCTACTGTTAACATGATTACTTTTAAGCTTTATTTCTTTTTTGTCTTTGTTCCTAGAGAAACATTTTTAGAAAAATCAGCAAAGAGAAGATAAAAATAATATGTGGAGACCTTCAGCCCTTCTCTCTTAGCTACAGGCTTCCTGAGTGGTTCGAAAGACAGAGATTCTAACGACTAACACAAAAGGCCCTAATGAGTCTCCGTGTTTAATACTTCCATCCTATTTCCCCCTTGTCTCAGTGGCTGGCATATTTTTAGATTAGACACAACCAAAGACTTTATTGAGAATACAACAATGTAAAATAATGACGGTGAAAAAGCTCCAAATGAGATTTTTTTTCTTTCTCTTTCTCATGGATAAAAAGCATTTACCTGTGTCAGCAAAGTGATGAAAAAAATCTTCCTCTACACAGAAAAAAATAGCCTTTTCTGGGAGGACATGCTGTTCATATTCTGACAACCATTTCTTTCCACTGGCTGGTCCAATAGGCATAAAGAATATAATTTCTCATTCTAATTACATTGGTTGTCTTAACAGCATAGGTAGAATTCATCCTTTAAACTTCCTGGGAGGAAGCTGAGACTTTTCTAACTCTCGCATTACATTAAACTCTGGGCCTGGTTATGTATAGAATTTTGGAGTAGGAAGGAAGAGGACTGGGGGGCATATTCTCTGAGTGCAGACCTAGTCTACACAACCAAACAAAGATGAATTTCCAATGTTTTAATCATTAGGGAAAGATGGTCAAGAATCTTTAATTTCTAGGGATTTGGAATTAAAATGTCCACAATATGCAGAAACACTTTGGTCCTCCCAGCTGCTAACATATCCAGCCCAGTGGAGATGCTGGAATCAAAGGACTTAAAACTTAGAATCTTTGGTATATGTCCTTCTATTTCTGCTCCTTACTAGAACCAGATTATTTAAGCCACTTTCTCTGTCCCAGGTGAGTGTGCCGCAGTGTACAGGGCCTCCAAGCCAGGCCTTCTTCTATCCCGCCCACCCCCAAAAGACTCCCAGATGGCAGGCAGTCAGCGTACCTAGGATGTCGAAGCACCCTCCGCTCTCCAGCCGGTGTTTCCTGTACAGGTTCTTCAAGACCTTGGCGCTGCCAAAGCGTTTGAAGCGGCTTTTCACATTATTGTAGAACCATTCCAGAGACTGGGTCCTCAGAACCCTGAGGACAACACAGAATTAGAAAACAGAAAATTAGCATTAAAGGACAGAATTATGAAATGGTGGATTGCAAAAGTTGCCACAATACTTCGCAGCTCCTTCCATCAAGAGGTGGTCTCTACTCCTTGGATCTGGGCTGGCCTTATGACTTGTTCTGATCACAGAGACTGGTGGAAGTGATGCTGTGTGAGTCCAGAGCCTGGCAGCTTCCTCTCTTGCTGTTCGTGGAAACCCTGCAACCCATCGCCATGTGAACAAGCCCAAGATAGCCTTTGGGATGACAAGAGACACTTGGCCCAGTCCCCCCTCTTGCCCCAGCCAATAGCCAGCCAACCCCTAGACAGGTGAGTGAGGCCACCGACTGCCGGTTGACTGAAGACGCATGAGTGACCCTAGGTAAGACCAGCAGAAGAACCAGGCACCTGAGTCCATCCAAAGAGCAAGCTGATAAATGCTCGCCATGTGAAGCTACCAGCTGACATGTCTGTTTAATAGCAGGCTTTATATTTGACACTCTTACTACATTAACACCATTTCTAACTCAGCTTGCGAGGATAAAAAGCACAGGTGAGACCTTGGGCTCTATGGCAGAACTCTGCAACCTCTTTCTCCTTCAGCCTGAAGCACTGTGGGAAGGTGGTTTCCTGGTCAGTGCTATAATGCTCGGTACAAATCACTGACACAATGCTTCTCTTTTCTGCCTGACCAGAACACGTTTCTAAACCCCTCCCATTTTAAGAATAGCTTTGATTGTTATTTTTCTTATTTTTCTTATTATTTTAAAAGTTCAGAGAAGCAAAATGAATATAAATTCTTCTAAGTCAATGGAGGAACAAGCACACATTTAGCTGCTCTTCCTCCCCAGATGCCAGTGAAATGTGAGAAGATATCCAAAGGGAAAGAAATCTATAGAGCTGAGATGCGAATCAGAGATTTTCTAGATATCTGGAAAATTCTAAATAAGTGACAGCATAAAGGTAACAGAACATTGTCCTACAAAGCAGGCAGAAGGGCTGGGACTCACAGACTGAGAGGTCCACTTTAAAGTTGATTGATGGGGACTTCGCCGGTGGTCCAGTGGTAAAGAATCCGCTTTCCAGTGCAGGAGACACCAGTTCCATCCCTGGTCGGGGAACTAAGATCCCACATGCCCTGGGGCAACTAAATCCGTGCACCACAACTACTGAGCTCACGCACTTCAACGAGAGAGCCTGTGCGCTGCAAACTACAGAGCCCATGGGTCCTGGAGCCCGCACACCACAACTAGGCAGAAGCCTGCACGCTGCAACGAAGAGCCGACACAGCCAAAAAAAAAGAAAAAAAAGAAAAAACAAAAATAAATAAATAAAGTTGATTGATGAATACTCAGCCATAAAAAATGAAATGTTGCCATTTGCAGCAATACGGATGAACTATATTCATTATGCTAAGTGAAATAAGTCAGAGAGAGAAAGACAAATACTGTATGATATTACTTATAAGTGGAATCTAAAAAATACAACAAACTAGTGAATAAAATGAAAAAGAAGCAGACACATAGAAGAAGACTGTCCTTGGAAACCATAACCTCCAGGCTTATGATTTATTTGAGAGCTTTAAAATCACAAAAGGACTGTGACTCTAGAAGAGAAATATTCTGCACGCTGCCTCTCCTGCACACCACCCTGCTCTCTGAGCAGCTGACCTCCGCGAAGGTGCTGCTGCAGGGCTCCGCGTTGCAGGTGGACAGGTCCACAAGGGTAGGGGTGGACGATAGTGGTTATTGTGCCCCTCATTCTTCTTTGCCTTTTGGGACACTGCCCCTCCTTCCCAACTGAGTCTATGTTTTTCTGGAAAGGCTGGCCCCTCCTCCTGGCAGCCTTGGGGGTAGTCACATGACTCAGACCTGCCAATCAAGGTCTGAGGTGGGACTTTTACTGCTGTTGGAAAGAGATGCTCCCTTTCTGCTGGGCTGGCTTGGTGGCAGAATGAAAGCCTGGGCTGCTGGGGCCACCTTTGCCATTACTTGGGGGGTTATTTGTGGTCTTCTGAACAAAAGCAGGTCTGACACTGGGAAGGAAAAGGATCCTGTTGATCTACTTTGAACACCTGGATCTACCCAAGCCTGAGGTCAACCCTTGGACTCTTCCATTACGTGAGCCAATAAAATTCTCTCTTTTGTTTAAGGCTTCTTGAGTTGGGTTTCTATTACTTGCAATCAAGAATCCTAATGCTTCAAGTACATCATAGGATGAGCTCTCCGTTACGTCCCTGGTTATATCAAAACTTCTGTGACATTTAGAAACACTTTGATGACCTCAAAAATAGAATGCCTTGACTTGCTCAAGTCAGAGAGAGGAATCAGGGCACTGCCTGGGCTGCTGGAAGGTGGGAGGACAGCACTGAATCCTTGGAGAATGACCTGCAAAACTACAGCCTGATTTGGAGACTAGAAAGCTTTCCCGTAAGAAGTGATGTATTTTGGATTATGTTTTGACTTAGAGTTAATGTGGAGAGCTTTTCTGGAAGCCCCAGGGAAGACTCAGTCATGATTACCTTCATTTGATATTACTGCTTTTATTTCACTTATTTTAAACTTCATGGCTCAGAAGAAACTCACAGGAAACATGCAGTTCTTGGGGCAGAGGTGTGGGGAGAGGGCCGTGAGGACGCCAGCACCCAGGATGTACTGGCTAAGCGCTGCAGGGTCCTTGGCCCACCGTCACATCTCCAGCTTTCCCCTGAACAGACGCAACTGCAGGCAAGGGTTGATGAGAAGGAAGGAGCCCTGTGTCAGCATCTTGCTGGAACAGAAGACAGAGTGGAATATGCGTCTGTGCATGCATTCCTTCATCGGTTCATTCATTCATTCTTTCATTCCTCATTATTTATTGAGTGCCCTACGTGGCAGGCACGGTGCTAGGGATATGGGGAGTGACAAAACAGATGAAGCTCGTACCCAACAGTGCTGTCGGACTAATCTTCTCAACGAGCGCCAGATGCGTCATGAGATGGAACCAAAAGTCAAGCTAAAGGCATCCCCAGAATGGCTGGACAGTCTGTGTCCCACAGGCATTGGGTTCTGGATCATTCCCACAGACGTGTGAAAAACAGAGCCCACCCTGATTTATGGCTCAGGCATTTTTTTTCTAGACTTTAAAAAAAATTGAAGTATAGTTGATTTACAACATGGTGTTAGTTTCAGGTGTACAGCAAAGAGATTCAGATATATATACACACACACACACACACACACACACACACACATATTCTTTTTCAGATTCTTTTCCATTATGGTTTATTACAAGATATTGAAAATAGTCCCCTGTGCGGCACAATAGGTCCTTGTTTTTTATCTGTTTTACATATAGCAGTGTGTTTCTGTTAATCCCAAATTCCTAATATATCCCTCCCACTCCTTTCCCTTTTGGTAACTATAAGTTTGTTTTCTACATCTGTGAGTCTGTTTCTCTTTTGTAAATAAGTTCATTTGTATCATATTTTAGATTCCACCTATAAGTGATATATGATATTTGTCTTTGTCTGACTTACTTCACTTAGTATGATCATTTCTAGGTCTATCCATATTGCTGCAAATGGCATTATTCTGTTCCTTTTTATGGCAAATATTCCATTGTATATATGGCCCACATCTTTTTCTTTATCCATTCCTCTGTTGATGGACATTTAGGTTGCTTCCATGTCTTGGCTATTGTGCTGCTATGAACACTGGGGTACCTGTATCTTTTTGAATTAGAGCTTTCGTCTTTTCCAGATATATCAGGCATCTTCTTTAATGATGCCCAAACTGCTGCTTCTCAGCCTCAGAAAACACATAGGAGGGGCGCCTTAGGAAGGACGGGGAGCCGAAGTTCTGGTGATGAGACTTGTGGCAAAAAGCTTTCCAACTTGGAACTGTCCAGAGGGACCCTTCTTGATTTCCCTCACTTATTTTTGTAAATGATCCCAAGTTATCCCTAAAAATGCTCACACAAAGGTTCTTAGTTCTGTGCAGTTCAGTTTCACAGTCTTAAGCATGATCATTTCTTTCAACACTAGGGCTTTAAAAAAATCAACAGAAACCATTCAAAATTCACCAATCACAACATAGTTAGAATTGATTACTTTTAGTCCTTGGAACTACTGTTGGTTCCTCTGTAAAATGATGGTCACGCAACTGACAAGGATAGGGAATATAGGAAGAGGACCGGGTTTGGGGGAAAGGTGGAAGTTGAGTTAGGACACTTAAATTTGGGGTGCCCACCACATCCCCAGGTGGCAATACCTGGTGGGCATTGGATATACTAGTCTGGGACTTGGATAGAAATCTGGACTAGAAATATGGATTTGGTAGTCTTTGGTCCACAGGTAGTATGAAGCCAATAATTGGTGTAATGGAGGTATAAATCATCATTATCTCTATTTTACAAGGAAAATAGAAACAATTAATTTGCTGGTGTCACTGACTGAACTAAGAGCAAGTCAGGGAACAGACTGTAGACCTCATCCTTGGGTCAGTGCCTTGACGTCTGATTGGGTTATTTTCCTTCCAGAACCCCTAGTTAGTGTTCTTATTGCAAATTATGGCTTTTATTTCAAAGTTTAAGCAAATAGAAAGCACCATGGATCAAGGAATCAGCAGACAATGTAAAATCATTGTATCATTTCCCTAAAACAACCTGCTTATCACATTGTGAATACTAATCACTTCAAGGCACTTGTTTGTATGAGAAGTTTGCTAATTATTTTTATGACATGAATAAACTTGTAAATATGGTACATTCTCATCAGAAGACAGACTGGAATCATATAACTCATCACAAGAGCAGCACTGAAATTATAACCCCATGAAAGCTTTGCTCAGGAATGCCAGACTGATTTTTGGCTCATTAGACAAAACAACACGATTGTGAGAACGAAGGAACTGTCTACATAAGAACTGCTCATATCCTGGCTGCTGGTGATGAAGCAAGGCCGCCTTGGCCCTCAGCCCTGGCACGGCAGGCGCTGTGCAAACTGAGCTCACTATGGGGGAGAGTCTAGGAGAGTCTGTGAATCCCGCTACTTCCTGTATGGTCCTCGGAGCAGCACTGGGGCACCTTCCAGAGCCTTGATGGAAATGGCAATCCCAGACCTCTATTCTCACCCTGAGACCGGCTGAATCAAACTGAACTTTAGCAAGGTTCCCAAGTGGTTACTATGTATGTCAAAGCTTGATAAGCACTGGCCTAGCAAAATTAGCTGGGTGTTTTCTGAGCCCACATGTGGTTTTTATTTTGTTTTTAATTTTGACCACAATCCACTTAGGTAGGACAAGAGAGAGAGAACAGCTGACTTGCCTCCCTCCCTGCTTTTCAAGGAAAAAGAACTGAACTGGGTAATAAAAAGTTTGGAAGAGGAATAGAATAATTAAAATGGTACTCCCAAAATCAGGTGCCTTCATTACAAAAAAATAAAGTGCCAAAAATACTGTTGAGCCAAGTTCAAATCATTATATATGGCAAGGTTCCCCAAACAATCTACAACAAATTAAATTGATAATGATGAACTAACCTTACTTTGTTGGTAAAAATTAAGAAGCACAACAATTAAAATTCATGACCAACTCAAGATGACCTTGATGATGTACGGATAATGAAGCATCCCTCCTGAAAACTATAAGCACATCCATGATCTGGGAGCTCTGCTTCACAGACTACAGAATGAGAAGATTCAGCACCAACAACACACTGAATGGTAATAAAAGAGAAAAAGCTCCAGGTCTTTCAAACAGAGGGATTTTAATATAGGCAATTGGTTATATAGATGATGAAACCACTGAGACTCCAAAGAGAAGATGATTGAGGCATCCCAGAGGCTAGCAATGGGGGAGCTGCCACCACCCCAGGGCCAGAGGGACAAGGGAGGAGGTGGCATTACCAGTAGGAGCATCCTGGAGCCAGGAGCTGGGGCCACAGAGGAGATGCAGCTGCTGCAGAGATACTGCTTGAGGCAGAGAGACTGATACCCTGTTTTCTCTTTTCCTCCTGCCCTCCCAGTTCCCTCCAGGGCCTCCCATTGGCCAAGCTCAGAAGGGAGCCTGGGCAATGCAGCGTTTGGGGCTCAGCACCCCCAGGAACAGAGCAGAGAAAGGAAGGGCCAGGATGTGGCATCTGGCAGCACATAGCAAATGACTGTTCTAACATTGGCTTATAAAAACCAGATTCTGGCAACCCTTAATAACTTACTTAATAGATTACTAAGAAGTAGCCTTAGTTTTAAGCAGAAACCTAAGTCTGCAGAATTGTGCCCCATTTGCCTACAAGAAGAGAAGAAAGGAACTGTGTTTGGGAATTGGTTTGCAGCCTATGAGGCGTCTCCTTGCCTCCAGAACATGCTTTAGGAACTGCTGGCATGGGGCAGATGATGGGATGGGTATCAGACTGAATTTTAGCACTTACCACCTATGTGAACAAGTGCATGTTTACTAACCTCTCTGGGTGCCGTTTTCCTTATTTGCAAAATAGAGATACTAATATTGATCTGGCAGAGTCTTAACAAAGCATCATTGACCTAATATTCTTATACATCTACCATAGAACTTGAACACAGTAAGCACGAAGAGAATGGTAGTTATTTAATCTCAGAAGAAACTAAATATTCATTAAATTTAAGTCCTATTATAAGGAAATCTTTTTCTCTAAAGAAGTAAAAATCAAAGAGCCCCCCTCCCCCTATACAGACCACAATATAGGATCAGTAGGGAGAACTTGGTTTATCCATTAGGACCAATAACTGACATCAGTATGGGCCTCAGCTGCTTGTTACATGTCTTCTGAGAGAGCAGTTGTCCAAGGACAGGCTTCCCTGACTGACAGTGTGCACTGTTTCTCCTGGCAGCAGAGGCCTGCGGAGCCCAGAACTTTCTAGCTGAGTCTCTCGCCCTGCTGATGGCAGCTCTCCCAAGTGAGTGCTCACATTGAGGAAAGGCCCAGCGACAGCCTTGCTACCAGAATCACTCAGTCCTACTCTGCTGAGTGAGACTCAACTCTTAGAATTATGATTTCTGGGCTTCCCTGGTGGCGCAGTGGTTGAGAATCCGCCTGCCGATGCAGGGGACACGGGTTCGTGCCCCGGTCCAGGAAGATCCCATATGCCGCGGAGCGGCTGGGCCCGTGAGCCATGGCCACTGAGCCTGCGCGTCCGGAGCCTGTGCTCCACAACGGGAGAAGCCACAACAGTGAGAGGCCCGCATACCGCAAAAAAAAAAAAAAAAGCATTATGATTTCTAAGTAACTCCTTGGATACAGTGTCCCTAAAATAAACTCAACTTTACTAAGAAAACAAAAAAACCCATCAAACAAACAAACTTTCTTTCTCCCCCAAATCTGATCCTAGGCAATTTATTTAACCTATCAGAGGTGGTTTTTTTTTTTCCTCCCAGATGCAAAAGGAGATAATAAATATTTCATCAGATTTATCTAAAAGGTTAAATGCTATAACACGTGCGAGGCACTCAGCACAGTGTCCTGCCCAGTGTAAATCTTCAGAATATGCTATTCCTTATTATCATCAACATTATTATTTTATCCTAAGCCCTCTGCATTCTTTTTTGGCAGGATGTGGGTGTAATCAACAGATAAAGAGTAAAAATAGACTTGTCAGGAAACACATTCAATTCTTACATTTCATCTTAACCAAAAGGTTAGACTTTAGGGTTAAGGTGGTTCTTAATCTTTAGTATTTCATTTTTAAACTTAAAACCTAACTTGCTGGGCCAGCCTCAGAGCTTCTGATTTGTTTGGTCTGGGTGGGGCCCGAGTATGGGCATTTCTGACAGATGTGCAGGTGATGTGATGCCACTGGTCCAAGGACACACTTTGAGAATCACTGAGTTTGAGGATAGATTTGACATGCTGTAGAATGTAATATCTTCCTGTGTTCTGTAGCCAAGAACACAGGAAGATATTACTGATTCAGAGCTGTGGGGAAAACAACAGAATGACAGGCAGGTGTTTGGAAAATAGGACTCATTCAGCCCTGACAGCATGAAGGCCCTTGAGCACGGAGTCAGAGCAATCAGTCTCGAAAAGTCAAAAGAGACTGAAAGACTAGATGGAAAAGAACAGCCCTCACACTGGGACCCCTGAGTCTGTCACTGGGAATTTGTAGACAGACATGGCCAGGAGGCTGGAAGTGTCATGTTCAGTTGATACGTGACAATTGCCATTAATGTGAAGTATCCTGCTAAGGGTGGGAAGCTGGAGTTGACAAATAGCAGCAAGGAAAGCCTAGGAGAGAAGTGAGGAAGTGTGTCTGTATGAGACACCCCGCAGCTGCTCCTGGGCCCTTTGCACAACTTCTACAGTTTGCACAGTGGCTAAAGGGAGATGGATGAGGAAACAGGCTGAAGGAGAGAACAAGGGAGTAGATAATAATATTTGAAAATATTTTTTTTCAGTTTTAATATTTTTTATTGGAGTATAGTTGATTTACAAGTTTGTGTTAGTTTCTGCTGTACAGCAAAGTGATTCAGTTATACATATATATATATATTCTTTTTTAAAATATTCTTTTCCATTATGGTTTATCATAGGATATTGAATATACTTCTTTGTGCTGTACAGTAGGACCTTGTTGTTTATCCATTCTATATATAATAGCTTACATCTGCTAACCCCAGACTCCCACTCCATCCTTCCCCCAACCCCCTTCCCCTTGGCAACCACCAGCCTGTTCTCTATGTCTTGTTTTGTAGATAGGTTCATTTGTGTCATATTTTAGATTCCACTATAAATGATATCATATGGTATTTGTCTTTCTCTTTCTGACTTACTTAGTATGATAAGCCCTAGTTGCATCCATGTTGCTGCAAATGTCATTATTTCGTTCTTTTATATGGCTGAGTAATATTCCATTGTATATATGTACCACATCTTCTTTATCCATTCATCCGTCGATGGACA
Organism: Physeter macrocephalus; assembly: GCF_002837175.3. Taxonomy (NCBI): domain Eukaryota; kingdom Metazoa; phylum Chordata; class Mammalia; order Artiodactyla; family Physeteridae; genus Physeter; species Physeter macrocephalus. The sequence goes on along the minus strand of NC_041231.1, from coordinate 47,445,554 downwards.
TTTAGCTTGTTTCCATGTCTTGGCTATTGTGAATAGTGCTGCTATGAACACAATGGGTGCATGTATCTTTTTGAATTATAGTGTTGTCTGGATATATGCCCAGGAGTGGGATTGCTGGATCATATGGTAATTCTATTTTTAGTTTTCTGAGGAACTTCCATACTGTTTTCCTCAGTGGCTGCACCAACTTACATTCTCACCAACTGTGTAAGAGGGCTCCCTTTTCTCCACACCCTCTCCAGCATTTGTAATTTGTAGACTTTAAAAAAAATTATTTATTTATTTATTTATTTATTTTTGGCTGAGTTGAGTCTTTGTTGCCGTGTGCAGGCCCTCTCTAGTTGCGGCGAGTGGGGGCCACTCCTCGCCGAGGTGCGCAGGCCTCTCACTGTGGCGGCCCCTCCTGTTGCGGAGCATGGGCTCTAGGTGTGTGGGCTTCAGTAGTTGTGGCTCGTGGGCTCAGGAGTTGTGGCTCACCGGCTCTAGAGCGCAGGCTCAGCAGCTGTGGCGCCTGGGCCTAGTTGCTCCGCAGCATGTGGGATCTTCCCAGACCAGGGCTCCAACCCATGTCCCCCGCACTGGCAGGCGGATTCTCAACCACTGAGCCACCAGGGAAGCCCAGTGTTATTTGTAGACTTTTTAATAATGGCCATTCTGACCAGTGTGAGGTGGTATCTTGAAAATATTATTGATGAGTGTGCTTCCATTAAGGCCAGGAAAGTAAAATTATAAGAAGTTGTGCTTTTGATTTAAATAAAATATTTAAACTTAAAATAACATTGTGAGTTTAACATACATGCTTTTCAGTTTTTCACTATTTTTTCAGATATTTTAATATGCTAGAAAAATTATCATTAAAAATACATAAGAATATTATGTAGGGGGATAAATATTTCCTTTTGTCTCAGTCTCCAATCAGAGGCTTTTACTAGATCCCGTCTTTAGTTAATATTTGTAAATTTTGATAGAAAATATTTTATAATAACTATAAATGGAATATAACCTTTAAAAATTGTGCATCACTATATGGTACACCTATAATATATAATATTATATATAAGCTATACTTCAATGAAAATTTTTATATTTTGTTCTTTATGAATTTTTCCATTAATTTTGATTTTTAAACATACTACATTAAAATATTTATCTTGATTATTCTATTTTGGTCACTCCCTTAAATTTTACACCGGAGGTGAGTACCTTGCTTACCTGACCCTAACTCGGCCCTGATAGGACAGCCCCGTGTGTCAGCACTTTGACACTAGGGTTCCGTGGTGGCAGAGGACTGCCGGGGGGACACAGCTGTGCCCGTGGAAGGGGGAAAAGTGCCCAGTGAAGCAAATGATCCCAGCAGGAGAGGGTGGCGCCCGGAGAGTACAGTGGTGGTACCCAGGGGAGTATAGGGATGAATGCAGCGCCCAGAATACACTGAGGATGAGGAACAGCGGAAAAAAAGTGGAAAAAATAAATCCATGGATGTCATGGGTTAGTTGTTGAAACTTGTGCCCTTAGAGACTCCCAGGAATCCATGGGAGTGGGGTATGGAGAGGAGCTTTGAAGGAGGCTGAGGTCCTGCGTTGGTAGTTAGGGATAAAAACCAATGAAGCACCATCACCCAAGGAAGGTCTAAATAAGAAGACATTTCTGAGATGGTCTGGAGGTGGATGTGTCAGGGAATGCTCTGTCCCTTCCAGGACTTTCCAGCTATCATTCACAGGACTTGGGCACAGCAGCCTCCTCTTTGCAGTCACTCTGGCCTGGGCAGGATCTTCCCAGCTGTCCCTACCTGTCCCTTAAGAAGCCCTCCCCAGACTTGATGCCACTAGTCCTGACCTGGCCCTGAACTCTCCCATCTCTGAGGCCGTCTCTGTGGCCCTCGGCTCCACACTTACGCTTGATTCATTCCTCTCTGTCCGGTTCAGCGAGTCTGACTGATACTCAACCAGGCAATTGTCAGGCCTGGGGAAAGGGGGAACGAAATGGTTTCTTTTAGTGTCAGCTGTTTGGAGGCAGGGATAAATGTCATTTGAATATGGCTTTTCTTTTGCTTTCTTATTTGTAAAGCTGATTGGGACTTACTTTCACTTGTCAGAATCAACTTGAAGTAAGAGAATTTAACTGCATTTATTTGAGGAGCTGCTGTCCTGCTATAGCTGCAGCAATTTGCACTCTGAACCAAGCTTGTCCAGAAGGGAAATCTTGCATCCTCCCTGTGCTACTTTGTGTGATCTAGGGACTGAGACAGCAAAGAAAAGGCAGTCAGCACATACGGATTCTTCTCCCAGTCACATCACTCTATGTACGGTCTTGAACACGTTTATCTTTCTGCATCTCACTTCCCGCACCCTCAGAATACAAATGATCACAATTTCCTACAACCAAACTTCCAGGGACACACAGTTAGTTGCATTGGATATTGCCTCACCTCCCATGTCCTGACATACTGAGGTGTGCCAGCTTTGCTCTGATAACATCTTCACATTTGTATTTTTAAAAAGTGTGTAACTTCCTTTTTGGCTTATTCATCTGTTTGATTAATGGTAACATTATGTTATATAATGAGGTGTCTTCCCTTTAAGTTCCAAGCTGGTTGTTGGAACAAGAAGATGATCTGATTACTGTTTATATTAACCAATTCTGGACTTGGCTATAATAAACACATAGTGTACTACTGTGAACATTAAAAGGCAAGGACTTTGCTATATTAAGTGAGTGGTTAAAGATACTGTGAAAACGTCACTGTTTGTTCATAGTAGATTGGAGCTGCTGGGGCTGCCATGTAATTAATAATACCTGCCGGTTCATGAACGCCTCCTATGTGCCTGCCATGGAGCCAGGTCTTTTTAGTCCTCAAAACTAAATTACGAGACAACTCTTCTTTTATGAAAACAAAAACTACATAGCTCGTCAATGGTGAAGCCAATATCCTCTTTCTTTTTTCAACTGTTAATTTTCTTTAAGTAAAAAAATTTAATAGATGCATCATGGAGTTTAAAATGTAAGCCTGCGGCTTACTCATGTTTACCATCCGTCCAGTTCCCTTCTCCAGAGGCAAACAATGCTGTCAGTTTTTTGTGTACCTATGCACACACATGACAGTACTCCCCACAGTGTTCCCCTTTGCTTTTCTTCTGTACAAATGGTAGGACTTCTCTGCACTGGCTGTTCCACAAGAACACATCCTAGAGATCATCCTGTATCATAAATATAGAGCCTCTTTATTCCTGTTTAGGGGTGTACTATAATTTATTTGACCTGTGCCCTATTGGTTGTCATTTAAATTTTTTCCTAATTTGCTTTCACATCAGCGTGTCAGGGAATGGCCTTTACACACACACACCTACACACACACACATACACACACACACACACACACACACGAAGGGAGCAGAACGTTTGTTAGGAAAGAATTGGGGACTCTTCTCTCTAAAGGATCTAGGCAGGATTTTGAAGGATGTGCTATCCCTTTACTGTGAAGTGGTAGGCAGAATATTCTGCAAGTCATCACACTAGCTCCTGTCTGTGTGTGGGTATGAGTGCATGCTTCTGAATATTCATGAGGACGCAGGGCACTCTGCTTACAGCGCACTACTGTTTATAAAGCACTTACTTAGAAAAGGACCTACAGATAAACCGAGGGTGCTAAGGAGGAAAGGAAGAAATTGGTCCTTTCTTTTTTAAAAATTAATTAATTAATTAATTAATTTTTGGCTGCGTTGGGTCTCCATTGCTGTGCGCAGGCTTTCTCTAGTTGTGGCGAGCGGGGGCTACTCTTCGTTGTGGTGCGTGGGCTTCTCATTGCGGTGGCTTCTCCTGTTACAGAGCACGGGCTCTAGGCACGCAGGCTTCGGTAGTTGTGGCACGCGGGCTCAGTAGTTGTGGCACGCGGGCTCTAGAGCGCAGGCTCAGTAGTTGTGGCGCACGGGCTTAGTTGTTCTGCGGCATGTGGGGTCTTCCTGGACCAGGGCTCGAACCCGAGTCTCCTGCATTGCAGGCGGACTCCTAACCACTGCGCCACCAGGGAAGCCCAAGAAATTGGTTCTTTTTTGCTGACTGCCAAGTAACTGCAGCCTCTGTGGATGGGTCCCTTTCTTCCAGACAAATGCATGTGTGCAAAATTCTGCTTACACTTTCCTGGAATGGATTGCAGCAGAAATGGGTTCTCTTCACATATGTGGGGCATAAATGCAATCTTTCAAAAGGCACATGCCTTTTCTTTTTTCATGGAAAAATCAGTGGCCACTTCTTACAAAAATGGGAACACATTTATATTCTGCAAATCAAAGACAAGTTAATGTACTTCTGTTCAAATGTAAATCTCAGAAGAAAAAAACAAAAGGCTGATGTTGTCCTTTGACTTGAAAAGCAAGTTGAAATCCTGGAGTGGTCTCTGACAGGGCCTAATGCAAGCCACCTGACCTGCCAAGCTATTAAGACTGGTCATTTTGGGGGTGAAAGTGCTAGGAGCTCTGACTTCAAGGGAGCAGAGTAATGAGCTCAGATCAGAGTCTGCAGGGCTGCTTGGAGAGTGAGAGTGTATGAGGAACAGCGGAATTCTCTAACAGTTCTGGCTGAGCTCCTCCAGCCACATTTCTGTTCTCATTAAGTCATCAAGCTCATCTTGGGAAAGTTCTGTACCACCCCCGTTGTCCACGCTGTCTAGCAGATCGCGAATCCCCTTTCCAGTGTCCCAGTTTGAGCAGAAGGGACCTCCAAGTGGGTTCTGTGGTGTTCCCAGGCCTCTGCAGATTTCCCCCTACAGAGAAACTCAGGAGGCTCTGGGCGCCACGCTGCAGGACGTGTTCTTCAGGGATGGAAATCGTGTGCATTCGCTACCAATCCCCACCTCCAGAGTGGGATCCTGGCCAAAGATCTTGTGTGTGTAGGTGGTGGTGGGGGGGATTTTATTTTAGCATTATCCACCATGGTGGACTTCAGATCTCCTCCATCTGTATAGAGCCCAAAATATCTCTCAAGAGAAGCCTTGAATACATTGCATAAATTGCTTTTAGAGGGGCTTGTAACAAAATTCTCACCAAAATTGAAACCGCTGACCAGGATTCAACTAAGCACCCCAAAACCCAGCCTTTAGAAAGTTTGTAGATTTTTGAGTTCTTGAGAGCATCACAGTGCAGAGGATAAACTACGGAGCCAGCCTGCCTAGTATAAATCCCAACTCCTCCACTTTCTAGCAAGTTCCTTAACCTCTCTTTTCTTAGTTGCTACATCTGTAAAATGGGTGCAATATACTTGCTTTATGTAGTTATGAGGGTATCTGAGTGCTTAGAACAGTAATTCAGTACAGAATAAGCTCTCAGTAATGTTAGCTATTGTACAGAAAAATTATTTCCCATTTCTATAAGCTTTTTTTTGTGTGTGTGTGGTATGCGGGCCTCTCACCGCTGCGGCCTCTCCCGTTGCGGAGCGCAGGCTCCAGACGCGCAGGCTCAGCGGCCATGGCTCACGGGCCCAGCCGCTCCGCGGCATGCGGGATCCTCCCGGACCGGGGCACGAACCCGCATGCCCTGCATCGGCAGGCGGACTCTCAACCACTGCGCCACCAGGGAAGCCCCTCTATAAGCTTTTTTTGGTGATTGTTGGTAGTGGGATCTATTTGCAAAAAGGCAGTGATTCAAGGTGGAGCCTCTGAAGAAGTTGAAAGCTCCATGGCAACAGATGAGCCTTTTTTCTGGGTGCTGGCAGGGCCACTGATACCAAGCCACGGTGATGGGGAAAGCAAGGAGTTAGGACGATGGCTGGAGTGCTTTGCTTCACCCAAACAGTACACTGGGGCCTCGCCAAGCAGCACAGATGCTGCCTCTCAGAGTGCCCACATTTTTCTTACAGTTGTCATTTTGCCTGGCAAAGAAAGCTTTTATCCTTTCGAAGATGTTGATGTCTTTTGCCCTATGCTCTCAGCCCTACTGCTCTGAGATGGGGGCTCTGGGAGACTCTGCTGGGCCGAACCCCATTTCCCAGGATGCCCTCTTAGCAGCTCACCTGAGGCTGGTCCGGACACCCCTCTATTCAGTCCTTGGCATGAAATCATGCAGAAATTTTGTACTCGGATGGCCACCCCTGTTGCCAGAGCTGACACAGACCCATTAAAAACAATCTTTGATTTCTTCAGTCACTTAGATGAGGGTTTTGTTGGAGGGGAGTGGAACTTATGTACTCAAAGTCATTTGCAGAGATCCCCCCATTAGCTGATCATGCTGCCTTTGTCATGTGATCGATGTGACTTCATCCTCACAGGGTCTCCCTTATTCCACAGCAAGGATTCAGTCCTGGGAGATGCACTTTATGTCAGAGGAGAGACATGGAAAGATACTAGCCTAGAGCTCCAGAGAGCTGGGTTCCCTGCCCACCTGTCACAAAGTGTCTGTGTCACTAGGCTCAGATCACTTCCCTTCTCTGACATTAGTTTTCTTACCTGAGGCACTCCATGAACCCAACCTTCGAAGTTGGAACATACGTTTAGGGCTTGACTGCCATCTGGGGTATATCCAGAGGTGGAATGACCCGAGATAACCTGTGGAGGCCAGCCTTTGAAGGGTCAGTGGTCACAGATGTTGTCCAGGGTTGCAGTGTGTGTGTGTGTGTGTGTGTGTGTGTGTGTGTGTGTGTGTGTCTGTGCGTGGCAGCTGTGACCAGTGGCTGGACTGTACACACAGCCCCTGCCTACACAGTTCTCAAAAACCTCCCCAAGTTTCCTGGAGAAGCTCTGCCAGGGGCTTTGGGAAATTCTCTCCTCACTGGCTCTAAAGCAAGGCTGGATTCTCTCAGTCTGAGGATGGAGGATCAGGAGGCCCCCCAAGGTCCTGCCCCTCTGGTCAGGACCTGATTTCTGGCTCTGGGTATCTGAAAGCCTGGCTCTGTGCTGGAGGAAATGATCCCCACTTGGGAGCTGGGGTTCCTCAGAGCAGCGTAGCTTGTGTGGGCAGCAGCTGGAAGCTGACTCACCCTCCCTGCTCAGGGAGGGAGGATGCCAGGGTCTGTTTACAGCTCCAGGCCTGAGGAAGTCATCCCAGAAGGGGTGTGAGGAAGGAGGAGTCAGGCTCTATCCTTGTGAGGGACGGTGACAGCGCTGGACCACTCCAGTTTGGAGGAGGTGTGAGGTCAGTTTGGGAAATTGTAAAAGGAGCTTGTAGTGGAAATCTTCCTTTCAGAGTCCGGCACCCATTCATCCTCTTCCTAACAAAACAGTACCCCAGATATTTGGGGAAACACCTCTCCCCACTCCCAGGCTCCAAGAGTGGGTCTGGCTCTAATCAGGTGTCTTCCCCTCCTCCCAGCCACAGTGATTAGATCGAGGACGGACAGATGAACCCAAATCACGCCAGTGTGAGCCATGCCTAGGACTCTGTTCAACCCTTGCAAGTGGGGTGGTTTCTAAGGATGTGTGGTTGAGAGAAGGGAGAGGTTAGAATTCTGGCCGGCATCCTGCTATTGTGAGAAGTTTGAAACTGCAGCCCACCAGCAGATAGCAATGGAAAGGAAAGAAACTGAGTCCTGAAGGTACAGTTTAAACTCTGGATCCAGCAGTACCTGAAGCCACACTACTCTTGACCATTTTTGATTACATAGCTAATAGGTTCCCTTTTCTTTAAGTCAAGTTGGGTTGGGTTTTCTATCCCTGGTGATCCATGAAAGCCTGGCTGAAACAGTGGTGAATGGGATTCCCAAGCCCCTACTGAGAACCAACAATGTACTGGGCAGGTACAGTGACAGGTGCTGGGGGAGGAGGTGATTAAACACAAGGCTTCTGTCCCTGGGGGGCTCCCAGTCACCAGGGAAGGCAGATGTCTGAATGAGGAGCCAACACCCCAGCGACAGATGTCCATGTGCTACAAAGGAGAGGAGCTGACAGTCTTAATCCAGAGTCCAGACGGGAAGGCCAGTGGGGGACGGAGGAGTGAGGATTTGTCACTGGGTAACAAACACCAGCTTTAGAGACAGAAGGGTTGTCACTGGGTAACAAACACCAGCTTTAGAGACAGAAGGACCAAGCCTTAGGTGCCAACACAACCTCTCCAAGTCTTCATTTATTCACCTGCAAAAGGGGGAGTCTTATCTCATAGTTTTGTTGTAAGAATTAAACATTTAATCAGCCACTCGAGACATATTTGCTGAGCACCTATTATGTGCCAGAAACTGTGGACAATATGGTATGCAAAACAGAGAGGGAGCTTATACTCCAGTGGGGTAAGCATCAAAACAAGAGCCTGGATCATGAGTGAGTGGGACAGGGAGGGACAGGGGTGGGAGAGGAGTATCAACAAACACAAACTTGCTTGATGACAATCTGTGACCATGGAGGGGAGGTCTGGAAGCAGAATAAGATTTGAACGTGTGAAGAGGGAGGGAGGGGGCAGGATTCCAGGTGGAGAGAGAACCCCATTATGAAGGCGGGGGGGAAAGGAAGGCGGGAGGTGGGACCGACCCTGTGGGCCTTTGTGGGATGTTGAATTTTGTCTTTATTTTAAGAGCCAAAGAAAACCTGGATGGGTTGCCTCTGGATAATTAGGAGCTTGAAGCAAATTGTTGTCACTGGTTTTGCGTTCAACTGCAATGCTGTTATGGCCAAGTTGAGAATAGAAATTAAGAGAGAAGAAAACTGTGATAAGCTCAGGGCATCTCACCTCTGTTGGGGCAATGCTGTGAACAAGGGTGGCAGCAGTGGTGAAGGTGCAGGGTTATCCCCATGCTGGGCAGGAGCTGCTGGTGGGGAACCACAGAGTTGCTTCCACTGTCCTCTCAGAGGGCCAGAGGGACCGGGCCCAGCCTCCATTCCAGGGGTGGGCGTGGTTACTAACTACAAAGCTGTGATGCACCAAGGGGCCTGGACCTCCTGGGACATGAAGCCCATTAGCAGACTAAACTTCTGGGGGGTGGGGAGCATCTGAGACAGTGTTGCCTCTGGGAGCTGGCGGTGGTGGCCTCTGCTCCCAAGTAAGCGGAATGGGACAGTAGAAAGATGCTGGATTTCAAAGTCAAATAAGCTGGGTTCCCAATCCAGGCTCAGTGCCTTGTCAGCCACATGACTTTGAGCAGGTCTCTGAGCCCATCTCCTACCCTGTAAATCGAGGCTAATTCCTGCCTTGCAGGCTTTCTGGGGATTTGGGGAGCTAACACAGACAACATGCCTCCCTCTCAGGAAGCGGACCGTGACTTTCACTTCTCTTTTCCAGTCCTTCTTGGGGTTCTGGATGACTAGTGTGAGCCACATGTGACAAGACAGACCCAAGACAGCCCCAGGCACCGCTGAAAGCATCCCAGAGTAGAATACCCTGAGGGGCCATAAGCTCTTGCCTGTGTAAATAAAATTCCACTGGGAGAGGGGTTGGGGAGACATTCCCACCCCATATGGCACATGGTGAATGCCTTTCACAGCCTTTCCTGGCAGGTGGCTGTGACCAATGGGAAAAAGAGAGAGAGCCCAGGAGGGGTACAGAGCATCTAGGAGGGGAGGACATCTTTGGGGGCTTTGAGGTACTGACCATGGACAGGTAGCAAAGACCCCAGGCAGGGTCTCTGAATCAAGAGTTAGTGGCAGTGACCTCCCTGGCGGTCCAGTGGTTAGGACTTAGTGCTTTCACTACGGAGAGTCGGGCTTCAATCCCTGGTCAGGGAACTAAGATCCTGCAAACCACATGGTGCAGCCAAAAAAAAAAAAAGAGTTATTGGCAGTTTCCATTTGCAGCAACATGGATGCGATGGACCTAGGGATTATCATACTAAGTGAAGTAAGTCAGACAAAGACAAATATCATATATCACTTACATGTGGAATCTAAAATCTGATACAAATGAACTTATTTATAATACAGAAACAGACTCACAGACATAGAAAACAAATTTATGGTTACCAAAGGGGAAAGAGGGGGGAAGGATAAAATAGGAGTTTGGGATTAGTAGATATACACACTATATACAAAATAGACAAACAACAAGGACTTAATGTATAGCACAGGTAACTATATTCAGTATCTTGTAATAACCTGTAATGGGAAAGAATCTGGAAAAAATTATATAACTGAATCACTTTGCTGTACACCTGAAACTAACACAATATTGTAAATCAATTATAGTTCAATAAAAATAAATAAATAAATAAACAACAACAACAAAAGAGTTAGTGGCAGTTTCAAAACCCCCCTTTGCAGTCTCACAGTGGTAATGGCCACGTCCTCAGAACAGCACAGACAAGCAGGTCGGGGAATGGGAATCTAAACACACGGGGCACAAAAGACACAGCAAGAACAGAGTCTACTGCAAGGCTTACAGAGCCTCAGATGAGCCATTTATAGCTTCTGAAATGCATCTTAATGTGTCTCTTTGCAATGCCATCTCTTTCCAGGCAAGTTCAATCCTTGGCACCATTACCAGGGTGAGAGTGGAAGGTGCAGACTTCCCTGGCCAATGTTAGCATGAAATCTTCCTTTTGGGAGGTTCTGGGAAGAGGAGAAACAATCAACACAGAGCCTTTATCTTGTTTAAACTCCCCTTCCTCTACTCAGTCCTTGATGCCGCTGAGAATCCTGCAGTCTAATTTGTAGATCAAGCATGTTATTATTAGAAGTGACAAGCAAAATGCCCCATGCCATGATGCTAATACTCATTAAACCATCCTTGTCTATTATTTCAGAGAAAATACAAGCTCACTAAGAATATATTTAGTGATTGTCTGCTAAAATATGCTCCTAGTGATTTAAGTCAAACATGGGGAGGTCTGGGTTGTCCTTGATTTGTCACATGGCCATTAAAACCACGGATGCAGAGAAACACTATATTCTTTAATTTTAAAAAGTGGCTGGCACCAGAAGGAAAGGTTTCACGAGGATGGAGCATCTGGATCAGGAAGCCTAAACTCTGGGGTCTCACTCTAACAGCCAGACCCTCCTCTAACCTGGTCTCTCCGTTGGTGGCAGCCCCCTTCAGTGGCCCAGTTGGGGAGATGCTGGGGAGACCAGGCTAGAGGGCCTCACCAAGACCTGGATGAAGGCTCCAGAGCCACAAAGGAGAGGTGAACACAGAGGGAAACTTTGGCTGGATCAGCTCCTACTAAGATCCACCCGTTCCCTGGGGGAGGTGCAATGCATACCAGCTTACTTGGGAGCACACTAGCTTACCTGAAGTTCACTCCTGGGAAACCACAACCCAAAGGAAGAAGATGAATCCTCTTCACTGCTTCCTGAAGGCTCACCTCTGCTCCACCCGAGTGTCTGAGCATTTATGTGGCACCTGCTTAAACCTCCACAGACCCACCACGCTAGAATGCAACTCAACACGGCACGTCCTCCACAGACATCAGACAGGAAGCCTACACCAATGGAGGTGGAACACTGCCACTGAGAAATGAAAGTCATAGGTACCTGTGCGACATAAGATGTCACCTTGTGGCCTTTTATTTCTGAAGGACATTTCTGAAATGGCTGTAGGCAGGGAAGTGCATAAGCCAGCAGGTTTGACAGATGATGAGTTAAAAATGAATGAAGCTGGTCAGCTGAGTTAGGTTTTCATTTCCTAAACTTGAAACCTTATCCTGTAATACTTATAGGTGACTTGCTCTTGGAGACTGGAAACCAGCCTTCAGCAGAAATGGTGACAGGACAAGTCTGGCTGGTCTACAAGGAGAGCGGGCTCTCTCCACCGCCTTCAGCCTCATGCCCCACACCAGGTGGGGACAGGTCATATGCAAAGGCAGATTCCTCTTTTTCCCAACCATCTTGGGGAGTTACACTGCCCTCTAAGTCCAAGATCACGATGCTGTCTGAACACAATCACCACCCTTCACGACATCAGCAAATTTCAGCACTGAGCATTGGGCCAGCTCCTCACTGGCTAGCCCCTAGGCTCTCTGAGGAATGTGTCACAGGGGTCCCTAATCACTGTCAACTGTCAGTCTCTCAGGAGGGGCCCAGAAAGTTCAGGGATTTGGCACAAGTTCTCAAAGCTTACCAAGCAAGAAAACAGTCTGATTAGAAATAAAGCTGAGTATATTGATTTCTCTTGATGAAATTTTGAAAGCAACAAGTATTCATGGTGTGTTTTTCAGCATCCAGTAACACCACAGGAGACACTTATTAGTAAACCCTTGAGACAGAGATTGTCCCAAGCTCAAAAATAAAAGGATGGAGAGAAGCACTTTTACATTATTATTAGAGGTGCACATGGTCTTAGAAGTGACTTTCCTTGACCTTGTCCCATTGAAACAGACTCACAGGCTCTCATACATCCACATACACCTTGGCCTGAACAGCCTGTATATAATTTTAGAGAATAAAACAGAAATTGACAGGAAGTGGTTTTTAGCAAAGCAAATACAATTCTGCATAAACATTGCCAAGGCCCTTGTAATACAAGAAGCCCAGAAACATCCAACAAAGAGGAGCACGTTCTTTGGAACTAATGTATAAAAGCTTTATGATGTTGATGACATTCCTGAGACTCTCATAAAAATTCTAATTCTCATGTCCCCTTTTAGCTTTGTTTATTTGTTTTGGGCCCTTGTTAGGGTTGATTTTTTTTTTTTTTTTTTTTTTTTGCGGTACGCGGGCCTCTCACTGTTGTGGCCTCTCCTGTTGCGGAGCACAGGCTCCGGACGCGCAGGCTCAGAGGCCATGGCTCACGGGCCCAGCCGCTCCGCGGCATGTGGGATCTTCCCGGACCGGGGCATGAACCCGTGTCCCCTGCATCGGCAGGCGGACTCTCAACCACTGCGCCACCAGGGAAGTCCAGGGTTGATTATTTTGAGCCGCAGACAAATCTAATGGCCACTTCTAGCATACTCCAAATATATCTAGGACCAAAATTTTCCTGCTACGTGAATACATCTCAGTCTCAGGCCCAGGAGCATCTCCGAGTCTTAAGAACCTGCATGGAAAGCTACTAAGCTCAAAGATGGCTTTTGAGGGCTCCCAATGAAAAAGGACAACGTTGTAACAACTTCTGCAAACATCAATATTTTCAGCTACAAAATTGGAATATTGGCTCCACGTATCTCATGGGTGGCTGAGAGGTTAAAACAACATAATGCAACCAAAAAATGCTTCTTCAATTTAATAAGGTCTGGCTGCATCCTTCTTAATGACCTAGACCTACGTTTCAGACATTAAGATGCTCTCAGACACAGGATGCTTTCAGGTATGCTGACTCACCCCTCAGGGCCTTTGCACTGCCTCTCAGTGCTCTCCCAGCACTTATACCATCTCCGTATGGTTATGGTTGGGACTTTCCTGTCTTCCATATTAGACTCTGAGCTCTTGCAGGGCAGGGACCTCTTCCTGTTGTTCTTGGAGACACCCTTTTCCACTCAAGCCACTGCTATGCTGGGCAGGCTTGTTCCAGCTGCGGGGGGCTGACTGTGAGCGCCTCTCGCCAACTCAGTGATAATATGTCAATAGCTCGAAAACATATATGGTGGGAATATTTACACTATGGAAATTGGCAAATACTACAAATCAAGCCTTCTTTATCCCTGGAGAGCCGGTTGTCAAAAATTCACCAGGACACCACTGACTCCAGGCCAGCTTTCTCACCTCATCCTTTTAACCTGACACATTCACGCTGGACAAATGTTCTCTGCAACAGAACCAAAATCTAGCATGTCACGACACCCTCCCTTCTTGAAGCAGATGTTTCAGTTTATACTCTCAGTTCTATGATCTACTTGTCTGGCTTACTCCCCAGTGATGGCAACAATAACAACCGTAATAATAGCTAACATCTATTGGTACTTACCACGGGCCGGTTGCTGGGCTGAGCCCGGGCAGACACCTTTCACTGAGTCTTGTCCACAGCGCTGTGAGGCTGGCACTGTATTACAGTCATCTGGCCCAGGAGGAAAGCGAGGCTTTGGATCCTTGCCCACAGGCGGGCAGGGCCAGCATCAGAACCCAAACCAACTCAGCCACGTCACCCCTCTGTCACAGCCACACTGGGTCACTTGCCCTGCTACCCTCCTGTGGACCTTCTCCCCCGGTCATGTCTGTGCATGTCCAGCACTAGTCGCCGTGTTTCTATTTTCATCCATGTAGCAGTAGTATGAGGGGAGTTCGTTGATTATGCTTTGTGGCACCTTATGAATTCCCTAACAGCCCCCAGTTTTCATCCTGGACTCAGGGCGTGGACTGGCCCCCCTTGTCCCACCCTAGAGTTCTGAATGCCAACCGGCCTCAGTGCCCACCATGAGATTCCCTTGCTGCTTCACTCTTCCTTCTGGATTGAGGCTCCCAGGGGCCACAGCTGTCCACATTACTTCTCTGAACCTGGCCTTGAGAAGAGTCACTGGAGGTCCACTGCAGTAGGCACAGGGCTGCCTCGGTAATTACTCCCAGCACTACCCTAAACCAGCAAAAGCTCTATTTGATGGATAGTAGACTTGGGAACAGAGAGCTAGTATGGGGCCAGGCCAGGGTTTCAGCCAGGTATGTATGATAGCAGGGGCTGGCATTCTTTCCACAACACTGGAGGTCCTGAGTATAAGGCAGGGGACAGGCCTCTGGATGGCCAGGGGAGCCAATTCCCACTGCCATGTCCCGGCCCCTGGCCCACAAAGCAGCAGGACCTGCCCTGGTGACCCTCTGGAGGGGCCCTGCAACTCATTCTCCTGTCCCAGTCCCTGGCAAGCAGGACCCTGCTATGGGTTGAGCTATAGCCCACTCCTGTGCTGGGGAGGGCCTGCCCAAGGCATGAAATCCCCACTGCCACAAAGGTCTCATCCCTCGAAAGGCAGCCTCCACGCAGTGAAAAGCAAGCTGTTTAACTTGCTTTTCAGCTCACTAGGGAACCATAATCCATTCAGCTCACTAGGGAACCATAATCCATTCCTCCTGGGTCATTGTGGACATCCTGCTTTGATCGCATCCTTTTTATTTTTAGTTTTAAGTTTTCTGACCTCCATGGTTTCAGTTGAGAAATCTGTCGTCACCTGAATTGATCTTCCCTTATAAGAAATATATTGTTTATTTCTGGCTGCTTTCAAGATTTTTAATTTTTTCTTTAGTTTTTAAAAGTTTAATTATTATGTATCTTGCTATGGATCTGAATGTCTTTGGTTTTCCAAGTTTGTGTGTTTATTTTTCCAAGTTGTGTGTTTATTTTGGTTTTCCAAGTTGTGTGTTTATTTTTCAGGGTTTCAAGGACATATTCTGGCATTATTCTCAGAGAATGACCTTTTCTCCTCAAAATCAGCCAGTGAATTTATTTGGTTTTTATTTCCCTGGAGTACAACCCACAAGCCTTATCCAGCAGCTTCTAATTTTCTCCACTCATGCTTAAAAAAATCCTCTACTGCAAGAAAAAGTGTAGCTGGAATACTTTTATGAGTGTGATTAGAAATGATGTCCTTGTCACAGGAGATGCCATCCTCTCGCATACCCACAGGGACTCGGCATGGCTTCCCAGCTGTGCCATCGGAGTTGGAGCCATCAGAGCCAGGGGCTGCGGGCCGCACGTCGTTATAGTAAAAGAAATTAAAGTTCTTATCACCAGAGCCTTCTAACCGTGGGATAGACACCATGGTGGGCACAAATCATCCTTTCTCTAATCCTTTAGCAACCTTCTAAGCCCAGTGTCATGAATTCCCATTTTTCAGATGAGGAAAATGATGCTCAGAGATGCTCAGCAACTGGCAAGTAGCCACATAGCTGTTACGTGGCAGAGCCAGTGTAAATGTGCCAGTAAATTTTTAAAAATTATTTTATGGCAGTATAGCTTACCTATAGTAAAGTGCACTAATCTTAAGTGTCACAGTGAATGTTTACATATGTGCACACACGTAAGACCACCACTTAAGTCAATGTATAGAACATTCTAATCACTCCAGGAGGCTTGCTGGGTCCCCTCCCATTCAGTGACCCCTTTTACTCCCAAGGGCCATCACTATTCTGGTTTCTCTCATCATTGATCAGTTTGACCATTTCAGAACTCTGCATCAATGGAATCATACAGTATGTGCCATCTGTATCCGTCTTCTTTGTCTCAACATCCATGGTGTTCTCATCCACAGCGTTGCGTGTATTGATAGTTTCTTCTTTTTCATTCTATTTGATAACACACGGTGACATGACATAGCCTACCTACTGAATGGTGTATTATTTTCCCAAAAGTTAGAGATATAAGCTAAATTGATTAGAAGCAATGAAAAAAAAATTAGTGCTTTATGATTGTACCTGAAAGGCACAGCTGACAAAGTTATTCAGCTTATTTGGAATTCATTACACTTCCTGAGTTTACAAGGCCATTCCTAGATGTCTCTTGAAGAATCTCATTTTAGAGGTTAAACAAATCATCTGAAGGACACACAGTCCCAGAAAATGCAGATGTCTTCGTGTGGTTTAATTTGAATGAGGCTCTGGAAGCTACTTGACTGGGGAGTTGGGGGTCCCTGGGTCAATTATTTAGAAAAAAATGAAATACTCTTTTCTTAATTATCTCATATCTTCACTTTTACTAGTGTAGACTATAAGCTTTTTCAGTTCTTCCCTTACCAACAAATTCGTAAATACTCCTCTGACAGGGCTGCCTTTCAATTGCAGAGGCCATAATATTCTCTGATGCTTTTATGGTGATTCTGAGAGCAATTCACACCTCAGGCAGGATTCCTAGGAATACTTATGACAGTACAGCTTACACAGCCCAGGCTGAAGTAGCCCATTTATATGGTAAATGCGTTGGCCCTCCCATCAGGTGATGCTGAATCAGTTTGCCTTCTTTAGGCCACTTGTTCCTGCTCTCAAATGAGAACTCAAGAAATTTAGCAGCAGTAGATTTTGGTCTTGATTTTAAGAGCTGTTTGTAGTCTTAAGAAATGAATACAGAAAAAAAAAAAGAGAGAAAGAAATGGATACAGCATCATCTTCTATAATAGTTCCTGCTAAACTTATTTGTCTTCATGCTGAATACTGCCTTTCCAAATTAAGGTTTATTTCTCTAGGACCTTTCTAAGGATTTACATCTTGTAAGGTTTTTATAAAGTGAAATGGATGTTCTTTGCTGGCTATCCCGCTCTTATACTGGGATATCAAATCCTTCTTTTCATTTCTTAAATTGATGTTCTGTGGACCTTTTTGAGGGAACTTCAAATTTTTAACCACAAGGCTTATCCTAGGCTTGTGTATGTACTGTATGTATAATCTGTGCTTTATGCATAAAAAGAGCAAGATTCCCTCTTCTCTCCAAAGACCAAGTTTGGCCTGGTTGGGGGGCATATAGTCCTGTTGAAAATGCACACCCTGGAGTCTGGAGTCAAACATTTGAGTTTGGATCCTGCTCCCACCCTTACTTGGAACAGTAACATGCCTCAGTGAGCTCCGCGTCTACAACTATAACATGGGGTGCTATCTACCTTGCAGGACCATAAAGTGGAGAGTGTTGGCATCTAATTAGCATTCTTTTCTGGAAATCTACTCTCTGCCGCCCCGCAGCCTAGATTCAGCCCTACCTTGCCCGAGCTTTCCAGTCTGCCCATTGCTCCGCCTTCCTTTGTCCAGCCTGCCTTTGCCTCCTGTCCTCCCCTGCTGAACTTCTACCTCATGAAAGCCCAACTCAGGCATCCCTTCCTCTGGGACACCTGTCCTGCTGTTGCTCTAACCACGGGGCCCCCACGGGGACTTCAGAGTCTCCAGCAGAGCCCTCTTCACTCACAACTGCTCACACACAGACTTATCTCCAGTTACCGTGGAAGCTGCCGTGGGCAGTACTGAAATCTGTTTGACTCTTTAACCTTGGCCATTAACGTAGGCCTAGGCACTTGCTAAAGGAGAGAACCAGCGCCTTTGCTTATCAGAGAAATTTCAAAAAGATCAAAATTTCTGGTTAGGCTTTAGCACTTTCACTGCCGTGGCTGGAATTGGGGCACTGAGATCCCGCAAACTGCTAGGTGTGGCCAAAAAAAAAAAAAAAAAAAAAAAAAAAAATTTTTAAAGATCAAAATTTCTGGTTAGGCTTTAGCACTTTCACTGCCGTGGCTGGAATTGGGGCACTGAGATCCCGCAAACTGCTAGGTGTGGCCAAAAAAAAAAAAAAAAAGAATAAAAAATTTTTTAAAAGAATAATAAAAAAAAAAAAGATCAAAATTTCAGGCTGGCCCCTTCCCCATAGTAACTGTCCTGAAATTTATGCAAGGAGGCTTCAGGAAGAAAGGAGAAAAGGAACATTACAAACAAAAGGCACACCAAGAACTCGTACCAAAAAAATTATACGATAAACATCGCAAGTGAACATGTGAACAAACAGTTCTCCAGAAAATCAGTGATGGGCAGTAAAGAGTTGATTGCTTTAGCACAGGCCTCCTGTGTAGGCTGAACTCAGTAAGCATTTATGGAGGAAATAAGTGAAAAATATTTAATTTACCATGATGTGTGTCAGTGTGTATTTCCAGGAACAAGGACACTCTCTTATATAGCTATGTAAAGTGATCAATTTCAGGAAATTTAAAATTAATACAATACTATTCTACCATTATCCATATTCAAATGGTGTCAATTGTCCCAATGTCCTTCATAGCTATTTCCCCTCACCTCAAGAGTTGATTAAGGATTAGGAATGTCACTTGGGTTTAGTTTCTTGTTAGTCTTCTTTAATCTAAACATTTCCTCTGTCTCTTTTTCTTTCATGACATCAATATTTTGAAGACTTCAAGCCAGTTATTTTGAATAATATTGCTCGGTGTGTCTTTGATGTTTCCCAAGATGAGATTTATTCTGAAATTTGGAAGGGCAGACTGTCTCTCACAGTACACAAATGAAACTTCCCACCAACATTCCTCAGTTTTTTTCCCTTAAATTCGTCAATCTAGTCAAGAGATCTGTCAATTGTACAGCTTTTTCACTGAACAGCCGTGGGTAAGATGGGATTTTTCCAAGCACACAGTAACTTTCTTTGACTTGTTGCATCATGGTGTGTAAAGAAATCTCAAGAGCTCATTAACCAAAATAAACTACATGAAATTGGCACACAGTGCTGCCAACACAAATAATTCCATTGCCATTCAGGCTCCTTTGCCACATAAATATTCCACAAAGTGTACACCTAGGAAGAATGCTCTCTGTTCAAAAAAGTGAAAACACTTCAAAGAAACCATCGCATACATAATTTTTTTTACATAATTTTTAATATAAGAATTTACCCATGCTAATACAATATACACATTATTTTAAATGTCTCATCATATTCTGTCAAGTTGAATGTATCCTAACTTACTTCCTCTGTTCTGTTGTTGGACATTTAGATTATTTCTGGGTTTTATATTACAAATAATCCAGTATATCTCATTTTTGTATTGAGAATTATTATTATTTTTTTTATTGTGGTATACGTGGGCCTCTCACTGTTGCGGCCTCTCCCGTTGCGGAGCACAGGCGCCGGACGCACAGGCTCAGTGGCCATGGCTCACGGGCCCAGCCGCTCCGCGGCATGTGGGATCTTCCTGGACCGGGGCACGAACCCGTGTCCCCTGCATTGGCAGGCGGATTCTCAACCACTGAGCCACCAGGGAAGCCCGAGAATTATTTTTGTATTAAAAATATTCCATCGTCTCTTTAGGTATAGGTTTTCAAAAGTGAAATTACTGGGTAAAAGGACTTGAACATGCTAATGGCTCTTGATACACGTTGGTAAAAGGTTATGCCCATTTCAACTTTGCCAGCAATGGATGAGAGTGCCTTTTTCAATCTACCCTTGCCAACACTGAAGAGAATGCTGAAAAAAAAACATTAATTTCATGAGAAAAAAAGCTACTTGAAGCATAAATCTCTATTCCCTTGCTTTCTGTTAAGGTTCAACATTTCCCCATATACTTGTTAACCTGTGGATGTCCTCATCCCATAGTGATAATTTTTTAATATCATATCTTCTTTAGGGATATTGCAAACCCATTAGGATATCTCTAAAACATACTGTGGAGTTTATACTAAAAGGGCAGCATCCTAATTTATGAATCATGTGGACTGTGTGGAACACCAAGCAATAAGTGATCAGGTAGAAGTAAAGGATATTCGACTCCAAGTGAAAAGAAATGAAGGCTTAAGTTGTCTCAGAAAAACCAAAGCCAATGCCACAGGCATAATCAGGAGATATGTTTTGATTTCAGTCCCAGGGATAATTTTTCTCTCTCATTCCCTGAAAACAATCTCCCAAACTGGTCTGTGTTGAAGGTAATAGCACAAAACAAAAAAAATCAGAGAGAACAATTTTGATAATGAAGCAAAGAACTAAGAAGCCAGTTTGTTTCCAAGGAAAGTGGGAACGCCATTCCTGAATCCATTCGACACCAAATGATGACTGACGTGTGCATCTAGCCTCACTGAGAAAGTTCGGTTTCCTCAGAAGATCTTAAACAACCAGTATAAGTCCTTATTTATAATGTTTGACTGAATCTATGCAATAAATGGTCAAGAAGATAAATTTTTATGTAATAAAAAGATGACAAAGGGAATGATTCTGTAGTATCCCACTAGCTATATAACTTCTAAAATAAGTAATCCATCACTCATTCTATAATAAATTCACTGATGTTTGTTAATCTCCCAACCTAAAAATTTTAAACTAACACTGACAACAGAAACATGTTTTAATGCAAAACATGGAGAAAACAAACTGACGAAGCACAAACCATCTGATCATAATTAGAGCAGTGACCATTACAAGGGAATTTT
Source organism: Physeter macrocephalus (assembly GCF_002837175.3). Classification (NCBI taxonomy): domain Eukaryota; kingdom Metazoa; phylum Chordata; class Mammalia; order Artiodactyla; family Physeteridae; genus Physeter; species Physeter macrocephalus. Next base: position 47,424,892 of record NC_041231.1, on the reverse strand, counting down.
CATTTAAAATTCTTAAAATGCTTTTACTGTAATAAATAACCAAACAGAACCCTAGGACAGGTAGACTCTTTTTCACTGTGATGAGAAAGAGGAAAGCTGAAGTTTTGGACTACCACCATTTTTACAGTGACTTGACATTATCTGTGTCCTCCCCAAGGAAGCCTACATTCTAATCTGAGTCCCTCCTGTAGAACCACACCACAGACAGGCCCAGGTGCTTGATATAGTCATTTACTTCTGACACAATTGGTTAATATTATCACATGGATGTGTACCCTGTATTCCTAGTGCCTTAATTTTCTGTGAGCAAAAATTTTTATTATTATAATTATTCATGGCTCCATAGTATCTCAAAAAACATGCATATGGTAGCTACTGGATAAACAGCTAGAAATTAAACCAGTGCACCAAAAATGGGATTAATTTACATAGGCTTACATAGGCAAGGAAAAGTTTGTCATAGGCAGTGGGGAGTGAAACATGAGTCTAAAAAGCGGTCATCTCTGCAACTTCACAGAGCTGCTATCCACTATTTTACTGGGATTTCACACAATACACACACAGGTATTCTTCATGTAATTTGACATATACAGTGTTTTAAAATCCAATTGCTCGAATATGAATATGCCGAAAGAATATCCCAGAGAGTAATATCCTAAAGTAAATCACTTCTAAACCAAGGTGAATTTCAGACTGCACAAGGAGCAGAGAAGCTGATGGTCAAAGTGGATGGCAGCACAAAGTGACCCCAAACACCATCCCCCAGCAAGACACCAGGTTTTGCCAGGTATTTAGTCTAAACAATCTATTGGAAACTAATTTTTTTGTTGGTTTCAAGAAACTGGGCAGGTTTTAAAAGCTGTTATTTATCTGAAATTTTCCATACTTGATTCGATTCAAAATATTCCTTAAATGTTTCCCATGATGAACTTGGCAGTGTGTCTTGTACAATGCTGAGAGGTTACACAGCTTGTTACTACATAAATAAACTCTTCTGAGGCATCCTTCAAAATGTAAAAGACTGTCAGCCCACAGGCCATATATCTGAGGCACTTTGACCTAGACATACTTCTCTATAAAACTGAGATTTAGAGAAATTTCAAGAAGCAAAACCTGCCCCATGAATCATGGACTTTTTTCCTGGACAGGTTCTTATGATGGACTTGAATAATATGGAAAAACAGGAAATGAGTTCAACTTTTGCATCTTCTTTGATTTCAGACAATAATAATCCCAAGACTCCTGGCGATGTCCCCACAAGACATCATACCAAATTGAACCAGTGAAATTCCCAGCTTCTCCTCAGCATCCTCTTTCTGCTAACTTTAATTAAACAAGTTTGGGTGTGTTCTATCTGCATTAGACACGCTGAATGTAGAAGACTGCTTAGTAAACCTCCCCTTTCTTAAAAAATAATGCCGATCAATCAATCACTGTCGGCCCCACCTGGTTGAAGGAAGATGGTGCCTCCAGTTAGCTGAGACCCTAAGGGTGCACTTGGCCACTCACCTCGCCTGCTGGCAGACGCAGCAGATCCACACCTTCTCGTGCTTCTGGTAGGAGCAGCAGCTCTTGCAGACGTTGAACTTACAGTCCCCACACCGGCGCTTGGTGTTGACGAGGAAGGTGAAGGGTGAGCAGCAGCGCATACAGCAGTGCTCCACGAACTTCTGGTGCTTGGAGAGGATGCTGCACTTGCTGCCTTCCTCATCCAGCTTCTGCTTCATCTCGCTGGGGAGCCAGGTTGGGGAAAGGGTGAGGAGAAGAGAAACAGCACATCAGGTCAGGGGGCTCCCTCCCTAAAGCACGCCACCCTGGCCCTCCCATATGGCAGCTACCATGTAGGATCTTCCTGTCAAACACAGAAAGATCAATGGCTTGACATAATATCCAGAGAGGAACCCTAATGGTGGATTAATTTTGTGTTCTTCTATATGTCATATTTTCTAAAAGAAAGCGCAAAACCTTATGACTTATATTTCAGACACTAGATTTAAATACAAATTATTATAAAACTAAGCACATTAAAAAGAAATCCTTGGGCTTCCCTGGTGGCGCAGTGGTTGAGAGTCCGCCTGCCGATGCAGGGGACGCGG
>NC_041231.1:47376524-47422655 GCF_002837175.3 Physeter macrocephalus | reverse complement strand
CAACAGTGAGAGGCCCGCGTACCACAAAAAAAAAAAAAAAAGAAATCCTTTAGCTTAATTAATGTCTTTTTAAAGGAGCAGGAGATCATTTATGTTAAAATATTAATCCTTACAACAGCCCTGCTGGGAATATGATAAATGCAATCCTGGCCCTTAATATCCCTGGAAACTGAAGCACCAGGGATTTTAAAAGCTTTCAAATCAATGTAGTCAATAAAGATTCTCTGGGTGATGGGCTAATCCTAAACACTGGTGACTCAGAATTGGATAAAAGTTAACCCCCTTCCTCCAAGGAGCTTGTGGATGTTCTGGGCACACAACTGGTCATAGTAATGTAAAACACAACATTGCATGCACTTTTCTCTACACTCTGAGGAGGAAAGGAGAAACCCTAAGAGGCAAGGATCTACCCCAAACACACTGAGTTACCCAGGATACAACTGACCGGAAGTAACCAAGTTATTCTACCTTGGCAAATTTGAGTTGTTTTTTCCTGTTCAAAGATGCACACCCACAAAGAATAACAGAAAATAATTTTTGTTTTCTGTATCCATTTTGTGATTGTGCAGTTCACCCCAGATGAATCTATGATGTATGTGGCAAATATTTTCTTTCATTTTGAACTTGTCTTTTCAACTTTGCTTATGGTGTCTTTCATCATTTAGAAGCATTTAATTTTTCTGTAGTTAAATCAGTCAGTCTTTTCTTCTATGGCTTCTGAGTGTTACATCTTGCTTATTACTCCTCCCACCCTCTACCAACCACTAATCTACTTTCTATTTCTTTGAATTTGCCTATTCTGGACATTTAATATAAATGGAATCATACCATATATGTTTAAGGTTCATCTATGTGACAGCATGTATCAGAATTTCATTCCTTTTTACGGCCAAGTAATAGTCCATTTACAGATGTACCATATTTATTTATCCATTCATCGACTGATAGACATCTGAGTTCTTTCTACTTTTTTGGCTATTTTGAATAATGCTGCTATCGACATTCATGTATAAGTTTTTGTGTGGACGCATCTTTTCAATCCCAGGAGTGGAATTACTGGGACATATGGTAATGCTAAATGTTTAAACTTTTAAGAAACTACCAGAGTGTTTTCCAAATCGCTGCTCCATCTTACATCCCACGAGCAACATATGAGGGTTCTGATTTTTCTGCATACTCACCAACACTTGTTATTGTCTGCCTTTTTTATTATAGCCATCCTAGGGGGTTTGAGGTGGTATCTAATTGTGCTTTTGATTTGCATTTCCCTACTAGCCATTTGTACGTAGTCTTTGGAGAAAAGTCTATTCAAATCTTTTACGCATTTTAAAATTAGAATATTTATCTTTTTCATCATTGTGTTATAAGAGTTCTTTATAATATTCTGGATACAAGTCCCTTATCAGATATATGATTGGCAAATGTTTTCTCTTTCTTATATTAAACCTTATATTTTATTAGTATTTTTAGGTGTTTTTAGTACAAAGAAGGGCTGCACTAGCTCATCCCAGCCTGCTACTAGAATGGGAAATCTACATATGGTTTTATTATCTAATTTTTCACTTAACAACAGCACATCATAAGCATCTTTCCATGAAAATTCCAAGAGTGTTTGCAGCTTTAGCTTTTAGGTCCCCTGAGCTGGCTTACACGGCTGCCAGTATACGCACGGGGCTTACTGCTCTGCACTGCGGTGCCCGATACTCATTTGTTGCTTGAGCATTAGAAGGGGAGACTACATCAGGCCAGCTGATAATTCTACAGGGTAAAATGTTGTATATGTATACTTGGCTGAACAAAATATTTACAGGGAAACAGGACAGAGGTTTTTTTCCTTAAGACATGAAGATGTTGTTATCCAGTCCCTCAGATTTAGAATAGAAGGTGAGCTAAGTTATCAACGGCTCTGACCTCTGTAAACAATATAAGAGCAGCCTCAGCAATTGACCTTCTTCTATTGATATTTCAAAGACACTGAATTAAATAGGATAAAACACCCAGGAAGGAAAGTCTTTAGGGATCAAAAAAAGCTCTGTGAACTCAATGCACAAGATCACTTGAGCTTTATTAAGTTTTTTTTCCTGATACACAGGACTGCAAATGCCAGTGGCATTTAAAAACTCACTGAGAGTCTAATGATAAAACTGTACCAATTCCTCCAAAGTTTGTTCCAAGCAAATAGAGTGTTTTGAATCACAGGCTCAGTGGAGGAATAGAATGCCCTTCTTGTGAACCAACTCTCGCTTCTCAGATTCTACTGCCCTATAGTACATCATGGGAGAGGTCACTGAAGAATTGTATAGGATAACCTATAGTGGCTAACTGCAGAATCAACCAAGAATTATGCAAGACCAGGTACCTGCACTGAAATGTCCTGGGAAGGACCAGGCCCCCAAATGGGTCAGCCGTGTGGGAAAGAGTGATGGGTTTAGAGTCAGTGGCTGGGGTGTAGAGCTGAGCTCAGTCACTTCTCAAAGATCCCTCCAACCTTTCTGAGCCTCTGCCTTCTGAGAGGCAACAGTAATTCCTACTTCACATAGTTGCCAGAGATTTTAAGTGAGCAAAGCAACAACAAGCAAATAGTACTTTTCATTCTGATTAGCAAGAAATCCAGTGGTCTCAGTACCCATAACATTTGATCACACTTGTTTCTATGTCAAGAAAGTTTTGTGATAGTATCTGGGCAAAAAGGCTCAATATGTATTTGTTGCTTGAGCACTGAGTGATAGTGGGTGTGAAGTGGCATCTCATTGTGGTTTTGACTTGCATTTCCCAAATGAGTAATGATGTTGAACACAGTTAGTCTGGTCTTTAGCAATGTCATCTAACATCTGGTTTAGCCTCTTCCCGATACAACACTCTGCAATGGACATATGAAAAGCTTATCAACATTTCATGGTTTCTGGGTCCACTGCAATGCCAGTTCTGATTCTCACCACGTGTTGAGAATGCATGCAGGCTCAGTGGGGCTAGAGTGTCATAAGTTAGCTGTGTCTGCCATAGGTGTAGCAGGGAGAGTGATGGCATATATGTCACTTGTTTGCTATCAAAGAGACAGTAATTCTAGCCCATAGCTATGAGCCACCACTCCATGATCACAGGCACTGTTGTCTAGATTGCCAATTATTCACTCAGTTCACACTCACTGAGTACCTACTATTCCAGGCGCTAGGGATAAAAAGAAAACAGGACATGGTCCCTCCTCTTCATGAAACATGTATTAAAGTGGGGATTCAAATGATTACAAACTAAATACAATTATAAGTTGTAAGGCATTCTATTACAGAATAATCAGGGCACTTAGACTGAGAATGACATGGCAACCTACTTTAGACTGGGTGGTGACAGAAGTCTTCTTTGGGGAGGTGACATTTAAGTTGAGACTACAGGTTGAGAAGGGGCTAGCCCAATAGGAGAAAAAAATAGCATAACAGGCAGAGAGAACAGCAGAGGAGAAGAGCTTAATGTTGGGGAAAGGGGAGGGAAGACAAGACACAGGCCCTGGAAAGGAGTTTGGATCTTATCCTACGTGCAGTGGGAAGTTATTGAGGCCGGTGAGCAGGAACAGAGCAGGATCCAATTTCCATTGTAATAGCACCTGATGTTACATTAAGGCTGACTTCTAGGGGGCCATGTGTGGAAGCCTGGAGAGCAGTGCATTCATCTAAGTAGCTGGCTGAGGTTTGGACCAGGGTAGGAGCAGAGGAGATGGAGAGGAGTAGACAGATGCATGGCACACCTGCTGAAGGATCTGACACGGGGGTGGAGGGAAAGAATGAACCAAGAACCATTCTCAGGTTTACAGCTTTTGTGGGGAGTGAAGCGGTTTATGGAGCAAGGGAAGACTATGATAGTAGAAGCATGTTTTACTGAAAACAGTGAGGCATCTAAAGGGATTTGCCGTGTGGACAATTGATAGGTGTTTGTGCATCTCAGAGGAGGGATCTGGGCCAACTGTGTAAGTTTGGGAATTATCTTCAGACACATCTCCATAAATATAGGAATGGATGAGTCACCCTAGGGAAGAGAGGGCAGCAAGGGGAAAATAAGAGAGCATAGAAACAAGCCAGGGAAACCTCAAATGTTTAAACTCTGGCTGAAACTTGAAGAGGCGAAGCCAGACAAAGAGACTGAGAAAGACACCAAAGGAAGAAGATGTTTCAGAGAGAGAATGGCTGACTGTGTCTGCCGTGAAGGCAGAGAAGTGTCCACTGGATTTGGCAACAGGGAGGTCACAGGTGGCCCTGACAAAAGCAATTTCACTGTGAGGTGGGTAGGGGGAGTGAGGCAGGAGCTACTGCTGTGGACTGCAGGGTGAACAGGAGGTGAGGTAGTGGATCAGTCATGGAATGACTCTGCCAGTAATGTTATAAATGCTAAGAGCAAGGCTCCAGAGGGTGAACCCAATTGATAGGAATAATAATAGTCATAATAATTTTAAAGTATGTTTTGCTTTTAATCTGTCATGGGTAATATCACTCTCTCACTGTGTAATTTCAAGCAGAATCATTTTGCTGCCCCCTGATGGTGTTATCAAAATTCATTCAAGGTTAATAGAGTTCACTGTATCACAGTACAGAAAATAAACAAAGAGTCCCTCTGGATGGTGGAGTTAATAGACACACACCAAATACACTGTGATTACCAGCTCTGAAAGGAAGCAGACCATTTTAAACCAAAACTTTGGACGTTCCCTTTAGCCCCATAAACCAGAGCATCATGTTTCATATGAGCATTGTCTGTAAGGAGTTATGGGAGCTCCATCAACCTGAATTTCTTCAGACAGCTCAATAAACAAATGGATGCTGGGGAGAGGGTGAGGGGCGCTGGCTCTGCTCCTGATGGCTCAAGGGGGTGAGGGTTGGGATGGTGAAAACCTTTCTGTATCTTGAAACATTCTTGCTGGTTACCATCACTATGTAAGAAGAATAATGATATTGAAAAATTTGGGGTCACTAAAGAGAGCCATAGTTTATATTTAACATGTTCAACCTCTAATCTACGAAGGAATTTACCATCACAATTCAGAAAAAAAGGTGCTAAAATGAATGCACATTTACGTAAATCACCTCTATGTAATCCACCGAAGTTTAAGTAAAAAGAACGGAAACAGACAGTAAGCTCCATGTTTCATAAAACGAAGGAATTCCCACAACCTGCCACTTCTAAAATAGACTATGGAAGAAGTTTAGTGATATTTGGGATCTGGAGGGAAGATGGTGAAATCAGACACACATCCATCTTGACCTTGAGCAGAGAGAGGTATCAAAATACAAATGAGGGCACCCTAGGGGCATTATAATTCTTTCCTTGAAAAGAAGAATGGCCAGGTCACCAGAGAAGCTGGGACCTTCACCCTGTGGACTCACATCAATATCACAGTGTATCAGAGTTTCATTACCAGCCCAGGCTGGCCAGGAGCATGTGAAAAAGAAAACCCAAAGGGCATCTAGCCTGCAAAAGGGTTCACACCTCCACAGTGGTAGGCTCGTCAAATCAGATGGGAAATGTCTGGGCGGGACATCCCCAGCTGAAGCTGATTACCATCCCAGCTCACCTTCCAGCATCGTCCCTCTCACCTGCAAACAGCTAGGTCTGCTTTCCCTACTGGGTTTTCACAAAGCAGTTATTCAATCACTACCTTCACAATTCAGGAAAGTAGGGAGGGCAATCATATTTCCCACCTCCTCAAATTAGCCATAGTGCATGAAACAGAGCAGACCCTCCATTGAACAACTATGAATGAATTCACTTAAGCAGTAGCCCAAGAGGAATGGAGATGTGGGGGCTGAGAATAAAAGAGGCTGGCCGAGAATGTTCTAGATACAAAATAAATAACACAAAATAAGGGCTTCCCCTGTGGCGCAGTGGTTGAGAGTCCGCCTGCCGATGCAGGGGACATGGGTTCGTGCCCCGGTCCGGGAGGATCCCACGTGCCGCGGAGCGGCTGGGCCCACGAGCCATGGCCCGTGAGCCTGTGCGTCCGGAGCCTCTGCTCCGCAACGGGAGAGCCCACAGCAGTGAGAGGCCCGCGTACCACAAAAATAAAATAAAATAAAGCAAGCTTTCCTTTCCACCAACCTTGTCTCTTTATTGACTTTTTTAAAAAATTTTATTTATTTTATTTAATTTTTGGCTGCGTTGGGTCCGTGTTGATGTGCGCGGGCTTTCTCTAGTTGCGGCGAGCGGGGGCTACTCTTCATTGTGGTGTGCAGGCTTCTCATCGCGGTGGCTTCTCTTGTTGTGGAGCACGGGCTTCAGTAGTTGCGGCTTGTGGGCTCAGTACTTGTTGTTTGCAGGCTCTAGAGCGCAGGCTCAGTAGTTGTGGCGCACGGGCTTAGTTGCTCCACGGCATGTGGAATCTTCCCGGACCAGGGCTTGAACCAGTGTCCCCTGCATTGGCAGGCGGATTCTTAACCACTGCGCCACCAGGGAAGCCCTTTATTGACTTTTGAGTGGCGAGCACCTAGTCCCACTTTCCATAACAGATTTTTGGCTCCCAACGTGAGGCCGCGCTCTCGCGGTGTCTGGCTCCCCGGGGTTTTCCTGAGTAGAGCCGCCAGCCATGACGACATGCCGGGATGGTTGTGATGAGCCCACTGCTTGTGGCTAGCTGATCCTGAGAGGGGACTTGCGGGGATGTTCCTAGTAGGTGCTGAAACCATTTGTTTTGGGGATTCTCCCTGTTTCTTCCATGCTGGGCACTGACTGCCAGCTTAGGCTTTTTCCTTGGTGGAACAGAAACATGCATCGGAAAGAGCTGATGAGCTCCAAGACTAAGTCTACCTGTGTGCACCTGGGCAAACTTCTCTTTTGAGCATGAAGTGCTATTTGGGCGTTTGAGAGTTGAGGATCATTTGTGAGCACGAGGTGCTATTTGGGCATTTTGCCAGTTGGTTCCGACGTGTGTCTGACGTTGAGGATCCTTTGTGTTGGGGAAATGTTTGTTTGGGACTCCATATCGGTATCATCTTGGAGGATTTGTGACAGTTCTGCCTTTTGGTGTGTGAATGTGTATTCCATTTGTGTGATTGGTATTCTCATTGCCTTTTGTAAAATGGGAGATTCAGGTTCAATTCAGTAAGAAAAATTTTAGTTATGAACCTATGACTAAGAAAAAGATGATTTTTTTTTAACATGGTGTAGCTAACAGTATTCTTCAGAGAAAACTGGTTAAGATGAAACTCTTTTGAAACTCCAAAACTGGTTCTTTTTGCATATACAGTTAGAGAAAGCTAGCTTGATAAAAATACTGTTTTCAGAATTCTGACCCTGGGAGAACAAAAATATGCCTAGGAGAAAGCTTGAAGTTAACTCTTATCATGTCCTTGAAATGCAAACACAGCCCATTCTGCCTGACACTCCAGCCTTGGGTTAATTAGTAGAACTTCAAAAGATATTTGGGTTCATCACTTATTTGCAAAGCAGAAATAGAGACACAGACATAGACAACAAACGTACGGATACCAAGGGGGTAAGGGAGGGTGGGATGAATTGGGAGACTGGGATTGACATATGTACACTACTACGTGTAAAATAGATAACTAATGAGAACCTACTGTATAGCACAGGGAACTCTATTCAATGCTCTGTGGTGACCTAAATGGGAAGGAAATCCAAAAAAGAGGGGATATATGTATACGTATAGCTGATTCACTTTGCTGTACAATAGAAACTAACACAACATTGTAAAACAACTACAATAAAAATTAATTTTAAAAAAGATGTTTGGGTTCATTAAACACGCATCTTGTACCACATTAAAGAGAAACTGTGCTATGAGAAAAATGTATGTTTTTAGAGGTTATGGAATATGTTCTTAAGTTTGCCAATCAGAAAATGCTGATACAACAAACAGTTCAATGACTTGTTTCTTGGTGTTGTTAAGGTCTTTTAAAGGTTAAAAATTGTAATATGTAAAAATGATAAGGGAAGCATTTCAGTGTGTAAAGCAAGTAGGATATGTGTTGTCGGTGAGAGAAGGTATAAAAAAATGAAAATATTTTTGCTGAGGGATAAAAAAAGGATTAATTTTGTCCTAAAGCTGGTTGTTTCTGGATGGGAAAAAAAAAGGAGAAAGAAAGTGATAAAAGTTTGTAAAAAAAAAAAAAAGGAATTTCGAGAAAAGAATTTTGTATGTTGTTAAGATAAAGATTAGATCGAATTTAATTAGATAAATGAATTTTGTTATTAATAGTAAGCTGATGCAAGACTGAGTTTGGTTTTCTCTCTGTTAAGAGAGCAAAGTTTTTCTAAACAAATTAGGATTATTTGGTATGTTAAATTATACAGAAAACATTGTCAAATAATAATGATAAACATTCTTAGGTTATATAAATATCATTAATATAAGTGTTCTAGAAGTTATATGAAGTTTCTAAAATTTGAGTATGTTCTGGCATTATGTTTCAGTCATACTTCTGGTTATAAATTGTCTAGTGAAGTTGTCACAGAGTATAACTTAACTACTTATGATGTGCACTTGCTGGCTTTAAGACTTGCTGGCTTTAAGTCTACTGCTTGAAGCACATGTACAATGTTTGTGTGACAATTGGGTATAATTGATAAAATGTATAGGCTATAAAATGTTTCCCCATCAGCTTACCTCTGTACTGGTTTGTTATGTCTGATTAGTTTTCCCCCAATGTGAATAACTAGGCCAATATATAAACAAAAAGTAGGCCTAGCACCAAGGGACATGAATAGACCCAGAGCTGGCAACTGAGCTACTCTGGCAATGTTGGAAAAATACATTGATTATCAGTGCTCTCATGGAAAGATTTGCTATTAAAAAGGGAAAATGGTGGAAGAAATTTTCCCATATTGAGGTATGGGGAAGTCATCCTGGCTTATACATGATTAAATTAAACTTTAGGCTAACCAAAACAGCCTATTTTTGGCCTATTAAACATATATTGTACATCCGCTTTAACCACTAAGGAAAAAAAACACATTCAGAGAATAATACAAGGATGCATTTTGATTATTATCCTCATTTTAATATGTCTGCTAATTTTCAAATGTTTGTCCAAGTACTATGACAAAGTAATCAAAGAGAGAGGTAGTGTTTTCACAATACAAAATATTGATGCTAACCGTGTAACTCGAGATTACTTACAACTCTACGTCCATTCCCCAAATTAGGCAGGACTATGCCCCACTTCAGCAGGAAGTAGCCACAGCAGTTGTTGCCCCATTCCCTCAAAGATTTGGGGAAAATTGGAACAGAAATGAAACAAAAACCAAGGTCCCCTGCCAAGTTTATGATTAACCTCTCTATCCAAAACTCCCTTTCTGGTTCTGTACCTGTCCCTCCTCAAGATTGAGGAATATCAAAGAAAAGGTGGGTTTGAAATGGAGCGGGACCCTATGGTCCTTCCCACACATGTTTTCCACCTGCCTTTTGTCTATGGAAAAACTTTAGCCAAAGAATAAGTTTAATCAGAGAAGTGATAAAATGCAGAAGCAAAGGAAAGCCGTCAAGCAAGACTCAATAATAACAGTTTTGTCATTAAGCAAAGTCAAGGACATTTAGTTCCTCCTCAAGGGCTATAGATAATATTCAAAGCCATATCCTTTGAGCTGTTTTATAGATACTGAAAACTCCACCAGGTGGAAGATGTTAACTACACGATGACCAGACTGTAGCCGTGACATAAGCTGCCACATGAGTCCGCACCCCCCACCCCTTTGCCAGCCTCTGAAATAAAGCAAACTTTTCTTTCCACCAGCTGTGCCTCTTTATTGGCTTTTGAGCGGTAAGCAGCCAAACCCACTTTCAGTAACAGTATGTATATATTTTAATATTTTGAAGCCAGCGGTAGGTTCACCTGAGCTGACCAGGGTCACTGACCACTGTATGCTGGGCAGATTCACAAGAAAGCTTCTGCTGCTGCTGTTTACACTGGACAGAGGAGCATAACTAAAGTTGTGAGACAAACTGGAAATAGGGTGACCATGTATAACTACCAATCCATGTGTCTCTAGATCCCCATCATATTATGAAATATGTATGAAAAAATATATATAAAGTAAACTGGATATTAACATTGTTACAAGACCACATCTATAAGTCCTGATTTCAAATAATTTTGCTCATTAATATGGCTTCATTTCATTATTTAACTCATGGGATTTATAAGTAAATAGTTATACATTTGAATGTGAAGTAAATTTATGGAAATAAAAAAGTGCTTTTATATCTTTACATACTAGGAACTGGCCTGAGGTTTTATTTTTCAGATGGTTCCTTCACTTAGATTAAAAGTCACTGAATGAGGATGCCTTGAGGCTGTAGCTTTTGAGCTTTCTCATTTTATGTATTTAATTTTTTTTTCTTTTTTCTTTTTTTTTTTTTTTTTTTGCCTAAAAGAGCTTCTAAAGTTGAAGTGGGGATTGTTTATCTTCCATATGCCCCAGGATTTCTACTTTCCTGCTTCTAATTCTGTCAGTAAAGGTTGGTTCATGAAACCATTAAACAAAAAAGGGAAAGAACTCAGGACAGAAACAGCATCCGCCTTCAGCAGCTGCAGTGCTTTGCCTCGCCTGGGTGTAATCACAAGGCAGGTGTCTGGGTCCACACAGGAAGCTTGGGCAAACACGGTGGGAAGTGACACTGTCCCTGTGAGAAGAGGGATAAGCTCAAAGCCTGGCTCTGATCTTGGTGCTATGTTAAGGTCAGATGTGTGTTAATTTTCTTCCATACTCAGGCAGCCTAAGACACTGAACCCAGAAGGAAAACCCAGTCCATGATTGATGCCTGGTTATTGCAGAGGAGGAAAGACAGAGGGAGGGGAGGGAAGATACCCATTCTTCTCTCCTTCCTCATTGACAGAACACTGAGTTTGAGCTGAGCCATTGCCTCCCAGAATCAAAACCAGACTTCCCAGCACCCCTTGCAGCTACATGCAGCCATGTGACTAAGTTCTGGCCCATGAGATAAAAGTGGAAGGGAGGTGTGTTACATAGGGTGCTTAGAGGGAGCTCACTCTGCCAGAAGGGGCTCCCTTTTGTCTTTCTGCTTTTCTTCCCCCATCTCATTCTGTGTTCATGATGGCATGAGCTCTAGCTGCTAACCTGATCTATGATTTGACCTTGGGAATCGGTGTGGATCAAAAACAAAGGCTCTTGGTTCCTCAATGATGTGGGGGAGCTGCCACACTAGTTCTGAACCCACCCCCTGAATTTCTTCTGTATGAAAGATAAATAAATTCTATCCTGTTTCAGCACTGTTTATCTATTGTTATTTTGGGTTTTTCTCTTGTACACCGATAGACCTAATTCTGAGAAAGGAGAGCAGGGCAAGTGTCAAATAGAGTGAGAGCAAAGTAAGGATGGGAAGGGGAGGCTGAGTGATGAGGCAGAGTGGCAGGGTTCTGAGCAAGATGGAATGGAAAGGAAAGCAGGATGACACAAGCAGTCCATAACGAAGATCATTTATCCCAAAAGTGGTGGCAGGGCCAGGGGAGGGATGTCAACTTGAAGCTGCCACACTGAGCTGGCGAACCAATGCAAAGCACAGCATTGTATATAGAAACACCCTAAACCCACCACAGAGTGGGCTGGGTGTGAGGATGGTCTAAAACTGACCCAGTTGTAGGGCAACTTTCTTTGCAAGGGCTTCTGATGTCTCCTAGCTCACTGGCTCACTAGGGGCTGCTCTGTCCTTCTCTTGGAACCATGGGAAGCACAGAGGCCTGTCTATCAGGAGCCCTCATTTCACAGGACTGTGAGGTCTATAACTGGTCACTGCTACTTGTCCCCTCTGTGACTCCCTCCTTCTAGAATTTCTGGGGAGGCCCAGCGTTCCTCTGCCCTTTCTCCTCCCCTCCAGGCACTGGATGCCAGAGGAAGCTCTGCTGTCACCTTGGTGGCCACTTCCCAAGGCCAGCTTTCCATGAGTTCCTGGTGGCCAAATGCCTCACGTCTTGGCACTGCTCTTTCTCCTTGGCCTTGCTGTTCAGCAGAATTCCCAGAAATCTCCCGGCTCTGTGCTTCAAAACAGCCAGTACTGCCCCATTCCCACTGGCCTTTCCCTGCCTGTATATATAGCTCCCCTGATTGGCTTGCCTTTGAATGGCTAGCCATCTTCCTAGGACTCTCTGATGTGTATAAAATTGATGACTGATAAGAACCTGCAGTACAAACAAACAAAAAAAATTAATACTAAATTTTCTTTGGGTTATTTGTATGGAAATATGTTAATATAAATGTTTCAGACATTAAAAAAAAACAAAGAAACAAAAACATGTCTTGATGTTGCTGTCAAAGTATTTTTTAGAACATCTGAATCACTAGCCTTTGGGTAACGCAGATTACCTTTGGTAATGTGGGTGGGCTTCATCCAGTTAGATTTTTAAAAATTTTTATTATAGGGCTTCCCTGGTGGCGCAGTGGTTGAGAGTCCGCCTGCCGATGCAGGGGACGCGGGTTCGTGCCCCGGTCCGGGGGGATCCCACATGCCGCGGAGCGGCTGGGCCCGTGAGCCACGGCCGCTGAGCCTGCGCGTCTGGAGTCTGTGCTCCGCAGCGGGAGAGGCCACAGCAGCGAGAGGCCCGCGTACCGCAAAAAAATAAAAAAAAAATTTTTATTATATATTGGAGTATAGTTGATTTACAATGTTGTGTTAGTTTCAGGTGTACAGCAAAGTGATTCAGTTATATGTAGACATTTATCTATGATTTTTCAGATTCTTCTCCCATATAGGTTATTACATAGTATTGAGTAAAGTTCCCTGTGCTATACAGTAGGTCCTTGTTGATTATCTATTTTATATATAGTAGTATGTATATGTTAATCAGTTGGATATTTAACAAAAAGACTGGCCTCCCCCAGAGGAGAGGGAATTCTGCCAGCAGACTGCCTTTGGACTTGAGCTGCAACTCTGGGTCTCCAGCCTGCCAGCCCACCCTGCAGATTTTCGATTTACCAAGCCCCTACAATTATGTGAGTCTCTTCCTTAAAATCTCTCTTTCTCCACAGACACACACACACACACACACACACACACACACACACACCCCTACTGGTCCTCTTCCTCTGGAGGACCCTGACTACTCCATCCTGTCATGGGCAAGGAGTTACATTAGGTTACCTACATACCTTACCAGCATGTGCAGAAGGAGGAACTGAGGTTCACATAGGTTGAACGACCGTCTCTCATCTCAGAGCCAGTGAGGGATTGAGAGAGGGTTTTAACCCAGGTCGTGAGCACTGAAGGGGAGAGGACATCTGGGCTAGGCTGGGAGCATCCCTGTGCCTTTGCTTCTCTATCCTTTTCCTCCCACGACTTCCTCATTGGATCCCCTATTTTAAAAATGACCCTCTGTGCATGTTTTTGTTGTTGTTGTTGTTGTTGTTTTTGCGGTACGCGGGCCTCTCACTGCTGCGGACTCTCCCGTTGCGGAGCACAGGCTCCGGACGCGCAGGCTCAGCGGCCATGGCCCACGGGCCCAGCCGCTCCGCGGCACGCGGGATCCTCCCGGACCGGGGCACGAACCCGCGCTCCCTGCATCGGCAGGCGGACTCTCAACCACTGCGCCACCAGGGAAGCCCTGTGCATGTTTTTTTTAAACATATTTAAACAAATGCAGAATCAGAGGACAGCCTGCTCAGTAGCTCATAGAAGAACACTGGCTGGCCGAGGCCTCAGCGCTATTATCTCAAGATGAATTGTCCCTTGACAACTGATCAGGTCTATTTTGAAACTGCTTCCTCCATGGCTGGATGCATTGGCTTGAAACAAAATTCTGCCAAAAACAGAGGTTGGCTCTGTCTCCAAGTGACCCTGAAGACTAAACCAATATGAGTTACTTCTCCGAAGCAAAGAGATTTTCCTGAAGCATGTGCTGAGGCCATCACATAGATGCAGAGGAGAAACTGGCCCTCACATCAATATGCCCCCACTCCATTTGGCGATGTAAGGGAAACCACCATGGTGATTTTCCACTTAACCCTGCAGCTATCTTCGTGACTTGAATAGTACCCACGGTGAGTGCAGATGCTAGACAGTGCATGCCGCAAATATACAATGTTCTGGAGCTATACTGTTAGTCTTCATAATGATGGGATAGCATGATTAATGTTTAACATGAAAACTTCTAGGAGGGGTGGGTGCTCAATCACAGATTCCTCAGGTGAGTCCATGGATGTCATCTCATGGAGACCTCAGATTTAACACACTTTAGATTGTTGATCTGTCCCTGCAAAGCTGCTCCTTCCCCAAGCTTGCCGGGCTCAGTGAATGTCCTCTCCATCCACTCAACTGCTAAAGCCACAGGACATCTTCTTGGTCTTGGCTTTCCTTATGTAGCAGAGTCAACCCAGGTTCTACACTTTCTAGATCCTAAATAGAAAATATCTGGCATCCATCTACTTGTCTCCATCTTTGCCGTCACCTCCCCCCCACCCCCAGTCCAGCCCAGTCTCATCTCCCCTGGGACCAGGGCAATGGCATCTTTCTAAACTGAAGACACTTCTTCGTCTTCCCGGATCTCCATCTCTAAACTACAGCAAAGGAAGACCTTTAAAAAATGAAAATCTGATTGGGTCACCCACCTGCTTAACATACGTTCACAGATTTCAGTTTTTCTCAAGATATAATAGGAGCCCACATGGCCTGTGAGCCTCCAAACACACCTCCTCCCCTGATGCTCTAACCACACCGCCTCTTCAGTTTCTTGCTATTCTTTGAAAATGCCATGTTCTTGCCTTTTCTGAGGCTTTTCCATAACATCTCTCTTCTTGAAACCTCCTCTTGCCAATATTCACTCAGCCTAAGTCCATTCACTCTCCGCCACTTCACCATGAAAGGCCTTCCCTCATCCTTCAGAGTAAACTAAGTCTCGCTGTGATTCTCTCTCATAGCACTTAAGTTTTCTCCTTGACAAACATTTCACAATTTCTAATTATAAATGTGTGTATGTGCATTATATTTATATTTTAGTATATTTTGTTTAATGTCTGTTTCGCCACTATAGACTCAATTACAAAGGAGATTTGCAAAGTATTACACATACTGTGTTGCAAAATATAATCAAGATACTCAGCAGATGAGCACGACATGTGTCCAACACCACTGGCATACTCAAACCTGGGCCATTAGCTGTGAGGAGCCACAATGCTATGATCCCATCACGAAATATTTCATTTTGATGCCCATGAAGTCAAATCACATTGTTTCAAATCACCTGCCTATGAAGCCTATTTTCTATGTTTTAATACTCTCATCTGTATCACTTTGAAAACCATGATTGTTCTAGCTTATTAATTTCATGCATCTGCTTTGACATTGGAGCCATGAACAAAGAGAGGGTGTATTGGCCAACGAAGCCAGAGAATGAACATAATTAATTAAAGAAATAACACCTGATGGTAAAATGAGTTCTGAGACACAAACAAGTGTTATTTCATGCATTGAACAAATATTGACCTGATACTGGCTTTCTCATAGCACTGTGTCAGGTACTATGGGTCACAGAGGTGGATTAATAAGACAGGAGCCTGCAACATATGGGAGCAGATGAACACGGAACTCCCAAAACAAGGGGGATTAGGAAGAAGCAGGATATGGATGACCCGGCATGAGCCCAACACAGGGTGGGCCAGATTCCATGGCCTGCAGTGGAACTCTGACCCTATAGCACAGACCACGTTCATCCTGTCCCAGCATCATGGCAGAGGGTGGAAACCCGTCCTGGACATTGCAGATTTCTTTCTGACAAGGCTTCTGTGGCTCGAAGTTCTATCAAATATATAGTCTCTAACATTTTGCTGGTTCCTTTGACTAGTGTAAGACCCTCAGGTAAAGGTTAAAAAGTATAATACTTTTAAGAGTTTGGAAGAGAAGACATCAAGGTGGTACAGCAGAAAGTTTAGGAACTCAGAGCCAGAAATGCCTGCACTGACATCCACTGAATTGAAACATGTTCATGGACACCTAAGGGGTTTCAAGAAGTAGGGCTCTAGAAGAGCTATATACTCTCTGAAGTTGTCTGAAGTTTTTGCATAGTAAAAAAAATTGTCCAAAAGGAAGGATGGCAGATGGGAATAGTAGGAATTTCATAAACATCACAGTCAGACTTGGGCTGCATCAGCTGTGCAGCACTTACCTGGCCCTGGGCAAATTATTCATGTACACACCCCTCCAAGCTTAGTTTTCAGGTCAGAAAAACAATATGAATTATACCATGTGGCCAGAGGTGTGAGCTTTTCAGAAACAGAAATAGGAATACAATAATCCCAATACTAAATGAGTGCGGTCCTCACCTGGTTGGGGAGGCATCTTCATTCACATCAGGGTGTGCCAAAAGATGTGAGGAGAAAGAGTATATAGAGCTAGCCACAAAAGTATAGACTCTCCAAAAATTGTTGGAATGGAGAACAGTGCACTTTTCTGGGAAGCCAGACCATTGCCTTCTCTTTACTCTACCATGCTTTATCCACAGCGATCATTGTAAGTCAGTGCGTTAAATTTCCAATGCCTCAAGCAGACCAATTTCTTAACTCTGGTCTCCAGCTCTAAAGTTGTTCTGAATCAGCGAACTCCTGAGCCAAAAGATTCAACCCACGTACAAGCAGGTCTTCAGTGTGCCCATCATCTCTGGGGATCCCCCAAAAGGGTCTCATTCATAAGCCTATTTTCTTTCTCTGCTCCCACTGTCACCTGGAGATGTCCTCTCTCTGTAAAGTTCTTGAAGATGCCTCACGGTCTGCCACTCAGAGAGAGGTCACCAATTCCCACACAGAGCAAGACAAACATGCTGGTACAGGTTGCTGCCTTATTTCACCCTAATGGGTTGTTCTCAACTGTTACCTTCATCATTGTTTCTTTCTCACCTTCTCTGCCTTGTTCCAGTTTGTCATCCTCTTCCTGATTCTACTCTTCCTGCACATTCTTTAGCTTCCAAATGCCATTTACCTGCCTGAAGTGACTATGTATCAGTTAAGATTCATGTCAGTAAGCCACTTGGATGACTTACATGGATTAATTGGAAAACTGAGGTGACATTTTATCAGCTAGTAAATGCTAGAGTTTAGTTTCATGGTGCTATTGAAAGAAATTACCTATCAACATATATACGCATGTAGATTTAGATATTTCTTTTAATAGTTTATGGCTATTGATTGACTTTAATATATGACCTGGAGTGGCTTTAATCTCCCTCTACCTTCTGCTCACCTGGTCTCAGCTCTGCCTGTTGCCAAGCATATTCTTATGTCCCTGAGGCAGGAGGGTGGGGCTTCTGTTGTGTTTGCTTGTGGGTCTTTATCGTGGTAGGATAATAATGGAGTCCAGTTTCAAAATCATTTCCTTAAAATGAAGTTTAAAATGGGGCAGAGGGGACTGCTCTACACCATAAGTCAACCACCCTTGCACTCTCATGCCTCAAGTTCTCAACTAGTCCTTTTGTCAACACTGATCAAATGCCTTTAATGTACTTTGCCTCATGCATAAGAATAAGATACCACTTGTACCCTTGAGGAGGGACTGACACACTAGCCACAAACTGCAGTACCTCCTAGAGGATGTAGTACTGAGCCCCCAGCAGTGTGTTCTCTGTGAGCTCTGAAGACCTGGCATCATCTTGCATGGGGCTTCCGAAGGCAAAAACCTAGCATTCTCCCTGGCTCTTCTCTGCCTCTCATCCATGATGTCCAGTCAGTCACCATGACCTATTGGATCTACCCTGAAATACCTCTTGAATCTGCTCATTTCTCTCCATTGCCACTGCTACCAGGCTAGTCCAAGCCACCATGTCTTATTGCAGTCACCTCTTTTCTGGTCTATCCCAGTTCTGCTGCCTGTCCAGTCACAGGGAGAGCCAGGATGATCTTTCAGAAATGCCGATATGATAAGTCACTCCCAGGCTTAAAACCTTGTGATGTCTGGCCTTCTCACTCCTCTAATCCCAGCACCTAGCCCAGAGCCTGACACACAAAGGTGCTCAGTGGTGTTTGTTGAATGACTGACTGAAGGAATTCGGTTGTAGTTATTATGTGGTTATTCTCTGACTCTGAAAGTGTAAGAACTCAGTGGTTCCTACCATTTCTTTATGAGACAAAACCCAATGAGAACAGCAAAATAACCCCCACTCTGCATGGATAATATCACTGGTAGCTGCAATTTCCAGTGGGAGAAACTTGAGTGAGAAGAATATCTTTCCATATGGGCTTATGCCAAGTTATTATTTATTTATGGAACTGTCTCCAAAAGTTTCCACATCCTTTACCATTTAAGAAACCATGTCTGAAGGCCTCTGCCCATCACTTTCTCATTGTGAGCCTACAGGCAGCCACTTACACAATTTTTGCCAAAAGTGTATATCAACGTTATTACTATTAACTTAAAATTTTTCTTTTAATCATCTCACCTACAAAATCTTAGATATCATCATTTTGACTAATTCTAAGCATTTACATCCATGAAATATTGGACTAGTTATGTTTGTTAAATTTTCTTCTAATACACATTAAAACAAAAACATAACTATTAATATAAAAAATGTTTAGTCCTGCACCACCTACATTCATCTGGTCTACCAGCCATGGTCCACATGCTGCACTTTGGGAAATGCTCCTACAAGAAATTTATGAAAAATATGACTGAATTGCAGAAGCTTCTAATGTCTCCCAGTTATTCAGATCCAGGGTAGGAGAAAGGAGGACGTAACCTGCCATGTTTCTATTCTCAGAGCATCGTTAGGAAAAATGAACAAGCGTGTATAAGGTCCATCTGGAAAACCTTGCAGGAGACCCATCATCACAGCTGTGGACTGCCCAGGGCTATTATGGGGGTGACCAGCCACACGAGGGAGACTTTATGACAGTCTCATCAAGTTTCTTGGCTTATAATCTGGTCTTTACCTCACAAAATTAAGACTCACAAAAAATTAAGGAAGGAAAAGAAAGCAACTTACAGACCTTCAAGTTCAAGTCCCACAGGTACCTCTAGAGTGAGGCTGTGTGTAAGGATACACTGAAACTCTCCCGGTGACATGGCCTGGAGACTAGCTTCATGCATGATTGAAGGGACTCCAGGGGCTGTCTGTATGGGTTTTTTACTTGACTCTCTGACTTTTGAACTTAAAACACAAGTCAGCCATGCCATGGGAACGAAGGAGCCTTTTCTGGGAAGAGCAGATGCTGTTTGTGGCACAACCTCTACAGTGAAATGTCGACAGCAATTTACTTGGCAACACTCAGAACTGTCTTTATGATAATATTTCAGATTGCAGTAAGCAAGTGGTATACATTTATTTATAAGTTATAAGTTTACACTTCTAAGTTCTTTTTGCATTTTTAAGTTCTGTGTCTTTGAAATTCCACTTTGTTTGACGTGTTTATACTTGAAGTCAAGTTAGTTAAATTTATACTTTAAGTTATAAACACTGTTATAAAAGAAGTGTTTATGCTTTAAGTTATACTCAAAGTCATCTTTTCAATTATTAAGTTTGTTAGGTCCACTTAGCAGGCAAATTAAAAGCAGGCAGACACATGATTCAAAATGATGTCATTATTATTATTATTTAAAATTTTTTTATTTTATATTGGTGCACAGTATATTGAGCAGAGTTCCCAGTGCTATACAGTAGGTCCTTGTTGGTTACCTATTTTAAATATAGTAGTGTGTATATGTTAATCCCAAACTCCCAATTTATCCCCCCCGCCACCTTTCCCCTTTGGTAACTATAAGTTGGTTTTCTAAGTCTGTGAGTCTGTTTCTTTTTCGTAAATAAGTTCATTTGTTATCATTTTTTTTAAGATTCAAGTGATATCATATATTTGTCTCTGTCTGATTTACTTCACTTAGTATGATAATCTCTAGGTTCATCCATGTTGCTGCAAATGGTATTATTTCATTGTTTTTAATGGCTGAGTAATATTCCATTGTATATATGTACCACATCTTCTTTATCCATTCATCTGTCAATGGACATTTAGGTTGCTTCCATGTCTTGGCTATTGTAAATAGTGCTACAATGAACATTGGGGTGCATGTATCCGTTTGAACCATGTTTTTCTCTGGATATATGGCCAGAGGTGGATTACTAGATCATATGGTAGCTCTATTTTTAGTTTTTTAAGGAACCTCCATACTGTTCTCCATAGTGATTGTACCAATTTACATTCCCACCAGCAGTGTAAGAGAGTTCCCTTTTTTCCACACCCTTTCCAGCATTTATTATACTTTCTGATGATGGCCATTCTGACTGGTATGAGGTGACACCCCATTGTAATTTTGATTTGCATTCCTCTAATAATCAGCGATGTTGAGCATCTTTTCATGTGCCTCTTGGCCATCTGTATGTCTTCTTTTGAGAAATGTCTGTTTAGATCTTCTGCTCATTTTTTGATTGGGTTGTTTGTGTTTTTTTGATATTGAGTTGCATGAGCTGTTTGTAAATTTTGGATATTAATCCCTTGTCGGTCTCATCGTTTGCAAATATTTTCTCCTATTCTATGGTTGTCTCTTTGTTTTGTTTATAGTTTCCTTTGCTGTGCAAAAGCTTCTGAGTTTAATTAGGTCCCATTTGTTTATTTTTGTTTTTATTTCCATTACTCTAGGAGATGGATCAAAAAAGATACTGCTGCAATTTATGTCAGAGTGTTCTGCCTCTGTTTTCTTCTAAGAATTTTATAGTATCAGGTCTTACATTTAGGTCTTCAATCCATTTTGAGTTTATTTTTGTGTATGGTGTTAAAGAAAGTTCTAATTTCATTTCTTTACGTGTAGCTGTCCAGTTTTCCCAGCACCCAAAATGATGTCTGAAATCATGGTAAAGAAAGTAACTGGAAGGTTGACAATCTTTGAAGGCTAAGTGGAGTTAGCACTAAGTGGAATAAGTCTTAGAACCCAAAGGATCAGGCCTGCTGTACCCACCCCTCTTATGCCCTGAAATGCTGGGATTACTGCATCTGCCCACAGATAGTTTACTGTTCCCCACACTTAATGTCTAGTCATCTGCTCTTAGAGGGAAGATAGATCATATCTGGTGGTGGAAAGATGAAGTCGTTTGCTTTCAATTGTTTCTGTTTTCTTACTGAATTAAGAAAAGATTTAATTTTTAAACACCCTTGGAATAATAAAGATCAAAATGTTAACAGGGTTTATCTTTGGCTAGAGAGTAGCTCCTACTCTCTTTAAAATGGAAGCTGCTCATCTTCAAAGAGGGGCAAAGATTAGACTAATGTGACTTAAGCTTTAATTTCTCTGTTAAAACACTGAGTAGAGGAGGGGATAAATGAGGGGTGGCTGGCTGACTTTGCTCTTAGGGCCAGTTTACTCCCAGTTGAAATTTCAATTACTGGCTTATTATTATTAACAGGTAACCATGCCTGGGAGGATGGGACTCCTCTATCAATAAAATGTGTAACTTTATTCTTAGTTCAAAATAAATAAATATTGTTTGTCATCAGACCAAAAAAGAAAAGAAAAGGTTTAATTAGCTGAGAATGAGGAGGTGGCCGGAGTGAGGAGGGTTGTGGAGTGAGGACAAGCTATGAATAATTGACATCTTGGAGAGTGGAGACTGACTAGGGAAATGATGGAGGAATGACAGTCAGCACAATGGTACATGTCCTCCATCCACACTCAGCTGCTCAGGTGCAAGGGGAGGTTCAGAGGGAGACTGGAGTTTAACCAGGTGAGTATGGCTGAAGAAGCAGAGGCAAAAGGACTGAAGATGAATGCAAAGAAATGGATTAACTCATGGAGCCCAAGCTAAGGGTGAGGTCAGGACAGGAGGGGGCCTTGACAGTAAAAAAGTGCAAGTCACTAGATCCCAGTGATGAAGAATTATTGAAGAGGAGCCATGAGAAGACAGAAAGCAGTGGTTGGAGACTAGGATGCTTGAGGTCAAGAATTCGGAGGCTGGGCAATGTTGAGGATGACAAGGACTAGAGAAGGGCCATAGATAGGAAGATTAATGGAAGGCAGAGGATTGAGAGACTAGGATGCTGGATGGGTCACTGCAGGGATGCTGAAGTCACCAAAGAGGAGTAGAAGGGGTCACAGGAATAGTGAGTGAGACTAAGATGGATGTCCAGGTAATAAAATGTTCTGTGAATGAGGGGGACTGGCTACAAGGCTGACAGATGGCCGGAACGAGGATGGGTGGTGGGTACTATATTCAGATGGCAAGTGCTTCAAAGGACCCAAGGTTCTGGTCTGGAGCAGACCCAGAATTACAACAGGAAAGGGAAGAAACAGCCACGATTTGAAAAAGCTTTGTGGTATTCTTGTCTTTGGGGGAGAGGCATACTTCAGATCAAGAGTACAATGGCAACTTTCAGAGAAGAGGCTGAGGATGGGGGGGCTCTGCTGCTGATGGTGGTGAGCCCCAGGGGGAAGAGAGCAGAAGGGTTTGGGGAGCTGGGGTGGTAGAGGTGGAGGCAGAGAAGAGGCTGAACTGCACTGCATGGGGAGAAAGTCCACAGAGGAGCCTTCGCTCGTGGGAATGAGGAGGGTATAGGGCGATAAGAAGCTTGATGGGTCCTGGAGGCCTCTTAGAGGAGAGTGGATAAGGAGTTCTAATTTCAGCCTCCTTCTTGAAACTGGTCTCTTGGGCTCATCGTGATGGCAGCACTGGGTGGTGGGCAGAGTTAAGGCAGCAATGGCCTGGTCTTTCATGAAGCATAGGAAATTTGTTCAACTTCCCTCAGCCTTCACAGAGAGTTGAACTTCCCTGCTGGAGCAAGTGGCCCTTCCATTAGGTAACACACTCATTTTGGAAGGTTAATTAATCTAACCCACATTTACTGAGTCCCTGTTGTACTATGTACTATTCTAGGCACATGGAGTATGTCAGTGATCAAAAGAGACAAAGATCTCTGTGCTCAGGCACTTATATTCATTATATTACATAATGAATATGTAAATTATATTGTATGATAGAAGGTGATAATTACTATGGAAAAAAGAAAAACTAGATCAGGGTAAAGGGAGATCTGTAGTGCTGGTGGTGGGAGCCTGCGTATTAAATAAGGTGGTCAGAGTGAGAAGGTGGCATTTGAGCAAAGACTTGAAGGTAGTGCAGGGAAGAGCATGGTAGGCAGAGGGAACAGCCAGTGCAAAGATCCTAGAGTGGGAAGCCCGCACGATGCTCTGGAGAAACAGTAAGAGAACAAAGAGGCTAGGGAAAAGTGAGCAAAGGAGAGAGATGTAGGAAAGTAGTAAAAATAGTTAGTAATAAATGTGATCAAATAAATGAGAGATATTTATAGAGAGAATCCATGTTTACAATTTAGTTCTCTTCATTCACCATGGGACAGTGAACAAGTCACTTCACCTCTCTGAATTCTGCTCTCTGAATTCTGAGTATCTTCTCTAAAAATGAGAAGTTGGAGCAGAGATCTCTCTAAGTTTCCATCTGGTTCTAAAACCTAAGCCTCAAGGGAATAGGGACATATATTCTGAGGAAAACTGGTTGTAGGAGTTTGTCTCTGGAAGTCACCAGAAGCTTGCTGAGACTGAAGCTTAGACAGACCAAGCTTCATACAGTTTGCCATTTGGCTGCAAGTGTTATATTTTGTAACCTATTGTCCTCAATTAACATTTATTCAGAGTCCACTAGAGGGCAGCACTTTACTTAGAAATGGGAAAAGGTCTACCACCTAGCGCTCTGACTGTCATCTATTGGGTCATGATGACTAGAACAATCAGAATGAATAACAAGACACTCTGAAAGCTTTCAGTAAGGTTTCAGTTTTTCAACATTTCTTTAGTCACAGAATGTGGCCTTACATCATAGCAATACCAGAAGGCAGCATTTCCTGGCACTTAATTCTAAATTAAATTTCTCATGTGGTGTTTATATTGGGCAATCAAGTGACATAAAGTCTCATGTCCTCAAATATTTTCTAGAGAATGTGTCCTCATTAATGTTCATCTTGGAGCTCTATTATTTCTTCCCCAGCCCTTATCACAATCTGTAACAAATGAATCTACATATCTATTCCTGTGTTTACTTGTTAATTGTCTCCTCCACTAGGATGTCACCTCCATGAGGGCAGGGCCTAGTCTGGGTGGCTCACCACAAGAGGTTCAGCCCTCCCACAGGGTACAGGCTGTTGGCTATTTATTGAATAAATAAATAATTAGAATAGGTCAGGGCTTCCCTGGTGGCGCAGTGGTTGAGAGTCCGCCTGCCGATGCAGGGAGCGCGGGTTCGTGCCCTGGTCTGGGAAGATCCCACATGCCGCGGAGCGGCTGGGCCCGTGAGCCATGGCCGCCGGGCCTGTGTGTCCGGAGCCTTTGCTCCGCAACAGGAGAGGCCACAACAGTGAGAGGCCCGCGTACCGCAAAAAAAAAAAAAAAAAAAAAAAGAATAGGTCAAGCGTCATGGTGATCATAGCAGGAGAAACCTTGGGAACTAAAATATGTAGAGTCAAAATAGTCTAACATAATAAACTGAATAATTTGTGATGGAGAATATTTCTAATCAGTAACTCATATTATTCTTTAGGATTAAAAATCATGTTATACAGCAAAGAGGTATAAATATATATGCATATACCAAAGGACACAGTTTTGACCAAGGAAACCAATATTACCTTTGATTTTGTTTTAGATTTTCTTTCTTCTTTTGCAGGA
This sequence comes from Physeter macrocephalus, assembly GCF_002837175.3. Lineage (NCBI taxonomy): Eukaryota > Metazoa > Chordata > Mammalia > Artiodactyla > Physeteridae > Physeter > Physeter macrocephalus. Next base: position 47,398,063 of record NC_041231.1, on the reverse strand, counting down.
CTATGTCACATTTTCCTGACAATGTTTTGTTTTTGTTTTTGTTTTTTTGCGGTACACGGGCCTCTCACTGCCGTGGCCTCTCCCGTTGCGGAGCAGAGGCTCCGGATGCACAGGCTCAGTGGCCATGGCTCACGGGCCCAGCCGCTCTGCGGCATGTGGGATCTTCCCGGACCGGGGCACAAACCCGTGTCCGCTGCATTGGCAGGTGGACTCTCAACCACTGCGCCACCAGGGAAGCCCTCTGACAATGTTTAATTTAGTGCCCCATATACTGCACCGGCACTGGCAGGGGTAAAGTAACTGGATCACATAAAGACTGAAATGTAATCCAGGCCCACCTTTTCAAATATCAGAAACCTGTATTTTCAGGTTTAAACGTAGCAATGGTATTTGTTTATGGATTAAGCCTCATCGAAAGTAAAATTTCAAAAAGATTGCTGAAGAAATAAGTTTCTGTTATTGCTTTAGGTTTTAAATATTTCTAATCTTTGGTTAAACACTTGCTACCCATTCATCATCACAATAAATGCTTTTCCATATTATTCTAGACAACTCAAACTTATGGAAAATGGAGCTGACATATTCTCTTTTCTATGAGTTTGACATTACTGGGTAAATAATCCTGAGGAGTTTTTGCCAGTACACCATGAGATATTTTTGCTTCAGAAACTAGAAAGTATTTTTAAGATTCCATTTTCAGAGGAAACAAGACCTAGTATTTAGGATCATGATTCAGGCAACAAACAAGTGGAATTGAAGTTATTGAAAAATTGAAAATATTTAGTATCTAGAGCAGATACTAAAAAGATACCTCCCCTTCTTTAAAGTATTTTTTTAAGATTAATAATATTTACTGGTTAGATGTCCCTGGTAGATTTTTTTTTTAAATAAATTTACTTATTTATTTATGGCTGCATTGGGTCTTTGTTGCTGCATGCAGACTTTCTCTAGTTGCAGCGAGCAGGGGCTACTCTTTGTTGCGGTGCACAGGCTTCTCATTGCGGTGGCTTCTCTTGTTGCAGAGCACAGGCTGTAGGCGCACAGGCTTCAGTAGTTATGGCATGTGGGCTCAGTAGTTGTGGCTTGCGGGATCTAGAACGCAGGCTCAGTAGTTGTGGCGCTCCGCGGCATGTGGGATCTTCCCGAACCAGGGCTCGAACCTGTGTCCCCTGCATTGGCAGGTGGATTCTTAACCGCTGCGCCACCGGGGAAGTCCCCTGGTAGATATTTTATGATGTTGAAATTACTAAATTTTTAATGAAAATATTTTGTGCTATTCCCAAGAGACTTGGCAGTCCCTGGGCTTCTGAAATACAATGATTAGCAATTATTATTGTTTAACACAATAAAGACCATTGAGTATTTGTAAATAATGTTTAACTGCAGCTGTAAGTGGTTCCTTTGGTAATTTCCTTTGGTAATGAAACTGACTATTCCATTCCAAAAAATGTCACGCAATATTAGGGGATCAAACATATCTATGGTGGTCCAATTTCTCATCCTACGCAAACGTATGTGGTGCCACCAACAGACTTGGGTGTTGCTGCCAACACAGATCGTGAATGGAGGGGACAGACCCACAAAACCTTGTTCAACTCTCAGGACCAACCTATTAAGTTTTCTTGGATACCCTTGTCCACCCACTACTCTCTACAGAATCACTTTCTCCCTGTGCTGTATATACCTTTACTAAATAGTGCTCTAACATCACTAAGTTCGTCATTCTGTTAAGCACTTGATGTGCATCCTTTCATTTAATACTCTCAGAAGATAGGTCTGGCTCCTAGTTTATAGATGAGTTAATTATAATCATATGTTTGTTTATCCTTGTCTTTTCCAACCCAGCCAGTTCACTTTTATTCATCCTACATGTATTTCCCAAGCTCCGCCTAAGTGCCAAAGTCTCCCCACCCGGGCCCCTGGCTGGCACACAGCAGACCCTCATACTGGGTCCCACAGTGGAATACATCCATGGGTTCGTGCCCTGGTCTGGGAAGATCCCACATGCCGCGGAGCGGCTGGGCCCGTGAGCCATGGCCGCCGGGCCTGTGTGTCCGGAGCCTTTGCTCCGCAACAGGAGAGGCCACAACAGTGAGAGGCCCGCGTACCGCAAAAAAAAAAAAAAAAAAAAAAAGAATAGGTCAAGCGTCATGGTGATCATAGCAGGAGAAACCTTGGGAACTAAAATATGTAGAGTCAAAATAGTCTAACATAATAAACTGAATAATTTGTGATGGAGAATATTTCTAATCAGTAACTCATATTATTCTTTAGGATTAAAAATCATGTTATACAGCAAAGAGGTATAAATATATATGCATATACCAAAGGACACAGTTTTGACCAAGGAAACCAATATTACCTTTGATTTTGTTTTAGATTTTCTTTCTTCTTTTGCAGGACTATGTCACATTTTCCTGACAATGTTTTGTTTTTGTTTTTGTTTTTTTGCGGTACACGGGCCTCTCACTGCCGTGGCCTCTCCCGTTGCGGAGCAGAGGCTCCGGATGCACAGGCTCAGTGGCCATGGCTCACGGGCCCAGCCGCTCTGCGGCATGTGGGATCTTCCCGGACCGGGGCACAAACCCGTGTCCGCTGCATTGACAGGTGGACTCTCAACCACTGCGCCACCAGGGAAGCCCTCTGACAATGTTTAATTTAGTGCCCCATATACTGCACCGGCACTGGCAGGGGTAAAGTAACTGGATCACATAAAGACTGAAATGTAATCCAGGCCCACCTTTTCAAATATCAGAAACCTGTATTTTCAGGTTTAAACGTAGCAATGGTATTTGTTTATGGATTAAGCCTCATCGAAAGTAAAATTTCAAAAAGATTGCTGAAGAAATAAGTTTCTGTTATTGCTTTAGGTTTTAAATATTTCTAATCTTTGGTTAAACACTTGCTACCCATTCATCATCACAATAAATGCTTTTCCATATTATTCTAGACAACTCAAACTTATGGAAAATGGAGCTGACATATTCTCTTTTCTATGAGTTTGACATTACTGGGTAAATAATCCTGAGGAGTTTTTGCCAGTACACCATGAGATATTTTTGCTTCAGAAACTAGAAAGTATTTTTAAGATTCCATTTTCAGAGGAAACAAGACCTAGTATTTAGGATCATGATTCAGGCAACAAACAAGTGGAATTGAAGTTATTGAAAAATTGAAAATATTTAGTATCTAGAGCAGATACTAAAAAGATACCTCCCCTTCTTTAAAGTATTTTTTTAAGATTAATAATATTTACTGGTTAGATGTCCCTGGTAGATTTTTTTTTTAAATAAATTTACTTATTTATTTATGGCTGCATTGGGTCTTTGTTGCTGCATGCAGACTTTCTCTAGTTGCAGCGAGCAGGGGCTACTCTTTGTTGCGGTGCACAGGCTTCTCATTGCGGTGGCTTCTCTTGTTGCAGAGCACAGGCTGTAGGCGCACAGGCTTCAGTAGTTATGGCATGTGGGCTCAGTAGTTGTGGCTTGCGGGATCTAGAACGCAGGCTCAGTAGTTGTGGCGCTCCGCGGCATGTGGGATCTTCCCGAACCAGGGCTCGAACCTGTGTCCCCTGCATTGGCAGGTGGATTCTTAACCGCTGCGCCACCGGGGAAGTCCCCTGGTAGATATTTTATGATGTTGAAATTACTAAATTTTTAATGAAAATATTTTGTGCTATTCCCAAGAGACTTGGCAGTCCCTGGGCTTCTGAAATACAATGATTAGCAATTATTATTGTTTAACACAATAAAGACCATTGAGTATTTGTAAATAATGTTTAACTGCAGCTGTAAGTGGTTCCTTTGGTAATTTCCTTTGGTAATGAAACTGACTATTCCATTCCAAAAAATGTCACGCAATATTAGGGGATCAAACATATCTATGGTGGTCCAATTTCTCATCCTACGCAAACGTATGTGGTGCCACCAACAGACTTGGGTGTTGCTGCCAACACAGATCGTGAATGGAGGGGACAGACCCACAAAACCTTGTTCAACTCTCAGGACCAACCTATTAAGTTTTCTTGGATACCCTTGTCCACCCACTACTCTCTACAGAATCACTTTCTCCCTGTGCTGTATATACCTTTACTAAATAGTGCTCTAACATCACTAAGTTCGTCATTCTGTTAAGCACTTGATGTGCATCCTTTCATTTAATACTCTCAGAAGATAGGTCTGGCTCCTAGTTTATAGATGAGTTAATTATAATCATATGTTTGTTTATCCTTGTCTTTTCCAACCCAGCCAGTTCACTTTTATTCATCCTACATGTATTTCCCAAGCTCCGCCTAAGTGCCAAAGTCTCCCCACCCGGGCCCCTGGCTGGCACACAGCAGACCCTCATACTGGGTCCCACAGTGGAATACATCCATCTGCTGATGTGTTCTAACATCCAGCGTTAAATTAGTCCTTAGATGTATGTCTTATAAGCAACATGCATTCCTGTGATTGGAGAAATTTTTTCAGATAAAATTGCTTCTTCAGGAGCTTGGCAGTGTTTCAGACCTAGCCTCCAGGCTGTTACTGAAAACAATTAAAAACATCTCAAAGGAAAGATCACAGTGTCATCAAGAGAGGGCATCTCTGCACCCAGACCCCAACAACAGAAACAGTGAGGAGGCAGCATCTTATTTTGACAAAGAACCAGATTCCCATAACCTCCCTTGATTATGGAAACTGAAAATAGAATTCAGAAAGGTGAAGAAGCCAAGGAGGAAAAAATTAATAGATACCAAATAATAAAGTATGAATACTGAAAAAAAGTTGTGAAAAGAGCCCAGACAGCAGATATCTAAGAGACAAACCTAACCGTGGAAAGAAAGGCAAATGTCAGATAAGGATACAGCCCAGGTAAGGAAGCCCACAGTATCCCACCATCTTTTTGTGTGAAATTAAAAACAAATTTTGAGGGAACTCCCTGGCGGTCCACTGGTTAGGACTCGGCACTTTCACTGCTGAGGGCCTGGGTTCAATCCCTGGTCAGGGAACTAAGATCCCATACACATACACAAAAATTTGACCTCAAAGATTTTTCTATCTTCAACCCTGGGCCAATTTCAAATGGAGACAGTAATTCTGATCATGTTTGGTGAAGTAGAAGAGATTTCTCTGGAGCCAGGAAAGCCGTACCATTATGTCAAGTTTTAACTTAAAGCAAAATTCTAGGGCACTTACAGGTCTTTGGAATAAAACTGTATGACCACCAAACTGAGGGCCTCGACACACAGTGATGAAATGCAAAGTAATGCCCAAAATATACATTGCATTTTCAATAGAAAAGATAACTTAAAATCCAGCCAGAGCCAGGTTAACTAGAGTAACAATGAGTATCACATTGAACAATGGGTATTGACTCAAAGACATCCAGGAGATGAGGTCAGAGTGGGCACCAGGTCCCATGGGCCTTGACAGTCCTTGTGAGAGATTTTCCTAGTGAGATGGGAGGCCACCAAAGTGTTCTGAACAAAGAAGAACATTGTATCATATGTTCTCTCAGCATCTGTAATAGCCCCCCATTACTTAATGTACTCATTCTCTTAGTTGCTGCCCTTCTTCTCTGGAACGCTTGCCCTTGGCCTTACAGAATCCCCTTGTCCAGGGGCCGTACCCATCCAACCCAGGTCAGACCCTGGTTAATGTCTGACTAGTGTGGGATCAAGGAGACTGCAAGACACCAGCCTCTTGCCTTAAGGTGGGGAGACTCTGGTGCAACTCATGCTCCAGAGCCCCCGTGGGATCAGGCTGACACTCAGTCCAGCTGAGACCCCACCCTTCCCTGCCTCAGCCTGATTTGGACACCCACTTCTCCCAAGAGCACCCTCCCCAACAAATCATGGGCATCTAAATCTCTGCCTCAGGCTCTGCTTCTAGAGAACCGGTCTTAAGCAGCATAATGACCCTTCTCCTCCATAACCTGTGCCACAGTTGTAATTTTGCACTTCTTTCTGTGATTCTTTGCCTAATTTCTGCTTTCACTGGACTGTGAACTCCTGTGTTCACTTTTGTTTCCTCAGCACCAACCACAGTGATCTGCATTCACCAAAGTCTTTACACAGATCTTGTAAAACTCTTTTCACCATTGACGTTAATTTTCATTATGAAAATATCACGTTGATGCTAACTAGAGGTGACAAAGTATTTTAGTGGTGGCTGTGTTCATTGGAAAATATAATCAATTGCCAATTTACTTGCCATTTAAAAATTAAATGCCACGAAATCAAATGTTGCCCGCATCCTCCAGCAGAATGTGTGAAAAAAGGTTGTTCATCTGACCATTTTGGGCAAGCTAGTTGCTTAGTATTAATTACTAAACACTGCAAATCCCAAGAGGGACAAACTCATTAAAAAAATCTGGGTTGAGTTCTCCACAAATGGTATATGAAAAAATTAAGGGCTTAAGTATTATATAGCTATTGAGTTTGTTTACATTCAGCAGTCAACACTAATGTCTCCAATGAACCCATGGGCCATTTCTATAAAGGGCCTCCTCCTCCCCCTGTGTAATTTCCTCCTATTTTACACCTTTTTTCAAAAATGGGGTAATAAGCAACTCCTACATCAAACATCATGTTGAAAGTGGGAAAATGCTACAACTTAGAACATAAAAGAGGCTGGTGATCTAGGTGACTTACGTGAGGATTCTGGTAACATTTTTAAAAATCAATACAGAGTTCAATAAAACGCAAAGATAAGTTATAAAGCATTTTTCTTCCAAATAAATGCCTTTGACAAGATTACAGAACTACCCACTTGAAGATTACAGCACTAAACTCAAATAGGATGATGTGATCAGGCTGGAGCTGGAATTGATTTCTTGGTGGTGTCTAAGAAGCCCTGTTCTCAGTCAGCACATGGCCAGGCTTGTGCCAAATTTCTGAGAAGACTGTTTACATCAACACAAACATATGGCATTGAGGATTCATAAATCCTAGGCAGAACACAGAGTCCATGGTTATTTTTACAACATAAGAGAGACAAGATGCATTTAATCAGGGAGGGGTTGTAGCTCACTTGCAAAGCCCCAAGACCACCTGATGACAGGCAGATAAAACAGCCTGCTGTGCGAGACTTCAGCCAAACCCCACAGTGCAGATGCCCCCAAAGCCACAGTGCACATCACCCACTTTTAACCTTAATGTCTCAAACTGAGATGCTACCTGTTCAGTGCCTTTTATATCAGTACCCTTATCCAGGCAAAATCGAACTTAGAGTTAATCATTTTCAATATTTAGCAATATTCCCTCTGGAACTTTTAAAATCGATACAAACTCACATATATATATGTATATATATACACATTCTCTATTTATTTACAAAATCAAAGTCTTGCTACATACGTATTTGATTATCTTTACTTTCAAAATATCAAGACAGTCCAATAAACAGAGTCACATTCCTCAAGTTAGTTGAAAGGAGAGATAAAATCAAGATTTGCAGGGTGTGAATTTTTTTTTCTGGTCGAAAGGATATGTCTCACCAATGGAATCTAGCTCTACTGCTGCTATGAAAGGAAGGGTCCATTCTGCCATTTCAGAAGAAAAAACTGAGGGGAGGATAGAGAAGTGACTGGAAGGTTAGTAGCAAGCCCTGAGGTTTGCACAACACACATCTCTATTTCCCAATCCATTCATGTGAGCTTCATTGTCATCTGTGAAAAGATAATCAGAGCACATGCCTATGTCCAAAAATGAGAGAATGTTCAAAACTAAAATATCAAAATAACAAAAATCTGTCTCAGGTTTGATACCTTAAAAATTATATTTATTTCCTTTATTCCAGCATGATCAGGATGTCATAAAAGGCAATATTCATGATTTTTTAAAGTAACTCAGAATCATCACAGTAAAGTTTAACTCTATGTTAAAATCATTTTATATTGGTGATACTTGAAAATCATATCCCTCTGCTGATATGGTGCTATTTTCACCCCCCAAAAAAGAAGTTAATATGGGAATAATTACATGCTGGGAAAGACAGTGGTACTAATAATAATCTTCAGTACATTCTGAATAAGAACTAAACTGCCAAAAATTACTACCTCAGAAATTAGTGTTGTTAATAATTATTGCCACTGAAAGAGAAAATTCCAGGGTGAATATCCATATTTATTCCAAATTGTCTTGTGAGTCATTAAGTCTTGCTCATGTGAATATAAGATATTATAAGAAGTAACTGAAGTTTAACATGTTGCTAGCATTTTGTAGGTAACAGTCCCAGAAATGCAGATCGCTGATATTACGCTTTGAGGTGATGAATGCTTAGGAATAGCAGAGACCCGTAACCGTCAGTTATATTTTTACTGGCATTTTATTGTTCAGGAAGGTTGTAAATGCCAATGCTGCTTTACCCCAGGAAGTAGAAATCATGCATTTATTAGAATTCCTTAACTGGCTTTATGGTCAACAGATGACTCATGAATTATTCATAGGTGTAATATGATAAACTGTCACTGAACCTCCAACCTAGTTTTATTCACAGCCAGGAGCCTCACCCGTGCAGACAGCACAGAAAGCTTGCCATAAGGAATGAGTAAGAATTTCTTTAAAAATCAGCATGCTATTGCTGGTATCCCCGGAACCTTGATGGTGCATATTTCTTTATTGTAAAGACAATGGATGAGATGAATTTTTAAGATGTTTCCATGTGGATTTCTATTTGACTTGTGATCTAAATCATACTTATATACAAAGCATAGTAACCTATACTATCTATACATGCACTATTATCTGTACTATTATATCTATAAATCCTTTTTTTATAATCCTAAATACCACAGAGAAGAGAAATTACATATGTGGGGCACATTTATTATATCCCAATGCTATTATTACCTGCCTAATACGTTTTTTTATGAAATCACATCAAAAGGTAGCAACAGTGAAGTCAGACAACGTGCATTAGTCTCAATTTTTTCCCACTGATTCCAAATTTTGGGGCCATTTAAATTCTCCACCATGAGGTAGGTAGGAGGGGAATGGAACTCAAATTAGGGTAGTTTACTAATGTTCTTTTTTATTCCCAGCAGATAGGTAGGGAAAAGTGAAAATGTATGGTCATAAGAAGCACCTAGAGGAGATGGGAGTTTTGTCTTATTATCAGAGTTTAGGTTAAAGTATATAGTATATATAAATACATATTCTATGTAACATATTATACTTACTCTAAAACAGTTTAAAATGCTTCTTGAATATCTTACCTCTTTCCCTACTGGCATGTGAATCTCATGTCTATGTTATGAGTTAATTGAGATAACAATTATAATAATGGTGTCGATTATAATAATAAACAATAGCAGCTGTTACATTAAATGCCACCTAATGTTAAAGGAAGTTTATATGTACTATCTGCCCCTAAACTAACTTAGCCAGGTAACTATGATTAACCTATTTTAAAATGAGAAAACTCAGAGAAATTACACCACTTGCTCAAGTTCACGTACTTGGAGCTGTTTACAACATTAATGGAGGGCTTGCCCCTCCAGATCCACCCTCCACTGTGCCCACCAGGCGACTAACTTGGAGGGACCACATTAGCAGACATCGTGGCTCTCTGATTTTTGGTGGGTTCAGTCAATGGGGAACCTGGGCAGGTGACCAGAGGGAGAGTGAGATATATTTTCAGGGTCAGGGTATTCCTGTCCCCCAGCTCCTTCTCCAGAGGACTGGTTTCATCGGTTAACCAGAGGTCACAGCACCTATGAGGGCACCCCTCCATCCCAGGCTTTGTCTTCAGACTTCCAGTACCTCTCCTCCGCTAATCCCAGACTGGGGACCACAATGGTGATCGCGTACTATACAATGTCATTTGGGGTTTCCCTAGAGCCCACTCCTTTATAAATAGGCCCTTTTGTTAACCCTTCCTCAAATTATCCTAATTTGAGCACACTGCTTCCTGCTGGGACCCAGATTGATGCCTATGCTATACACATCCTCTGAGGATATAGAGTCAGTGCCTTCAAGAAGCTTTTTTTCTTAGAGGTAGAGCAGAGGCAAACAAATGCAATAGTCATTCAATGTTTTCAAAAGCCCAGTATCTGTAACCCCCCTTTTCTGGCAACTTCATAGGTATTCTTGCTAAAACTCAGGGTGCCCTCCCCTGGTTTCCAAAGCTTCTGGGTTTAAGCCGGGCTGTTTTAGATAATCATTCAGCAGCAGACACACTGAACAGCCAAGGAAAACTCTCTTATTAGACAGAGCCCTTCAGAAAGGCTAGTTCTGAGGAGCTAGAGAGAAGATAGAACATACTGGGGTGAACTTACCTTGAACTCCTGTAATTACCCAACTGCCTGCCTGCCTTGGCTGCAGGGCAGAGAATCTCCATGACAACCACGTACATCACCCCTCTAATGCCCTTCCTTCAGCCAGCACAGGAGGGACTTGAATATTTACTTTCACGATGTGCATTTCATTGCAACACTAAAGGAACAACTGGATTCAACTGATATCAAACAAATACAACAGCACATAAATCTATATTCGTTTTCTTGAATTTGAAATGTTTTGTATTTAAATATTGTGATGGTCCATGTTATGTGTCACCTTGGCGAGGCTATAGTCTCCAGTTATTCAAACTTCACAGGTGTCACTGTGGAGGTATTTTGTAGATGTGACAAAGTCCAGTAATCAGTTGACTTTAAGTAAGGGAGATTATTTTAGATGATCTGGGTGGGCTTGATTCAATCCATTGAAAGGCCTTAACAGCAGAACTGAGGCTTCCCTGAGAAAGGAGAAATTCTGCCTGTGGACAGCAGCTTCAGCTTATGCATGAGAGCTCTAGCCTGCCCTTCATGATGGTCTGCCATATGGATTTTGGACTTGCCTATCCAGTTCTCATAATCACGTTCTAGGTCTTTGCAATAAATCTCAGTATATATCCCCTATTGGTTTTGTTTCTCCAGTTGGCCCTGACTGATATAAATATCTACTAGGAAGAGCAAAGAGTTGCGATCCTAAAACTATTCTTTTTTTTTTTTTTAAGATTTTTTTTTTTTGATGTGGACCATTTTTAAAGTCTTTATTGAATTTGTTACACTATTACTTCTGTTTTATGTTTTGGTTTTTTGGCCGCGAGGCATATGGGATCTTAGCTCCTCAACCAGGGATTGAACCCGCACCCCCTGCATTGGAAGGCGAAGTCTCAACCACTGAACTGCCAGGGAAGTCCCCCTAAAACTATTCTTAATTGCTATAATTAAGTAAACATAAAGCTGTACTGATTTGGGGGAGGTGCATGAGGGGACAGAATAGCAAATCATTAAGTAGCTCCAAATGGGAGAAATGCAAAGTTTAAATTAAGAGAAATCACATTTAGTTCTGTAAAATGCTTTTGTTTCTTTAATGCAATTCAGAGTTATGTGGCATCCATAAAAAGGTCTTAAGGAATGTATAAGAATTCATCCAAAATAAGTTCACTTAGAGGCTTCTGGGATCCAAAATATGTATACAAATAAGGTTAAATTCAATTGGGTCATAATACTAATCAATTCAATAAAACAAAATTTAATATGTAACATGTCCACTTGGGGGACTTATGGGAAGACATGAAGGAAAAATTATAAAGAATAATTTCTGCTAAATTCATACTTGTACATAAAATACTTTATCAAATTGTTACCCTGCATCTCAAAGTAGTTACAAGTATGAATTTTATTATAAATTATCTAAAGCCTAGAGTGTCTTCAAGGATATGGTATTAAAACATTGTGAGTTTTCAAACTGACTTTTTATTACCATATCTAGCAAGTACACCTGTCTTCTTTTTTTCTCAAAACTAAAAAATGTCTGTATCAAAATGACTCAAAGATATTCATTCTTGACATGATTCTCCAAGCAGTTATAATGATCAGATGGATACAGAGTAAATGAAAACTATAAGAAAAGTTTTACGCTTCTTCAAACACTGTCATCTCCCATAAAAACTATGATGAAATTCTACAGCAGTCTAAAGTGTGCTCCAAAGCAGTGCATAATTCCAAGTTCTTCTTGGACCAGTTTCATGACAATTTTTTGAAAGGGCAAAAGCTCTTCTGGATGATGTTTTACCTGCAGCCTTACCCTGAAGCAAGGGTTTCATAAGCAGCACCACAGACAGGCCTCAGTGATCTTGTCATTAGTTTAACATCTAAACAAGACTTCTCCATGAGCAAAAATCAACCTGCATCCAGTTTTAAAGAGGGGCACCAAAGACCTTGAACAGTTGTTAAGTATTATCCACAACAACTTAATAGTTGTTGTCTATTAAGACAACAGAAAAGACTCAGAGAACAGAGAAGTTGTTTCTTCTCACTTTCAGGCCAGAATAACAAAGTTGTGAGGACCCCCATGCTGCGATGTCTTTATTAAAATGTTCACTGCATAATATCATTGTCTTTTCATTTGGAATTCATGCATTCTTTTAGCTGCTATATTATCATGTATACCGCTGAAAAACTCTTCATACTGCTCAAAAATATACTGGAAATAGTTTTTTAAAAGTTTTTTTCTAAAGTGAAGCAAACAGAGTAGAGCCCAGGTTGTTTGTAATGGTAGTTAAGAGCTGAAAATTCATCAGGGAGAAGCAAGCTATAGGAGGATGAAAATAAATATTTTGCCATTTTGAACACACCAGGTGGCACACTTGGGTGAAATGTCAGGCACTGGCACAAGAAAGGAATTTAAAAGCACAGCTAAAGAAGAAATCCAAAACAACAACAGTCTCTCAGCACCACATACTGCCCATAAACTATTTTAATACTACGTTTTAAAATTAAGAATAGCATGTAATTGCCTAGACATACAATCCTTCTGGACTTAGTCTCAATCTTAAACATAAACCTAAAATAACTGATCTTTGAAGATGTAGATTTCCAGTACATAATATGAATATGAAGATGTAGGTTTCCAGTATAAAATATGAAGATTTATTGGTAAAATCAGCAGTCAACAATGCACAAATGAGATCACATGGGAAAATACTGCTCTTACTTTTAATATAGATGAGTGATTAACAGAAATATATACACATGTTCACACACAAACACACACACACACACACACACACACACACAAATATTCAGTTCCAGACATCTGTAGAACACCAAACTTCTTCTAAGTTCACAACTAAGCTTTCTGTTTTTAATGTTGTCATGTTTTTATATCTAAACACCAACACACAGGATAGTGCTTAAGGGAAACAAGGTGCCATCTCTGTATTCATGTAATAGATTTACAAATTCCAAACAAAACCATCTCTGCATTGGCAGCATCTTGCACACTGCAAGATACTCGATTAAAAAAAGGGCTGGATGAAAAAAAAAAAAAGGGCTGGATGAATAAGTGAATGAATGAATGCACACATATATGAATAAATAAGGTGAAGGATGGTTGGATAGAAAGAGACCAGACACACTTAACTAAAAACGAAGTGAAAATTCTCCCCATAGTTTCCACTCTCATACTTCTAACAGTAGTCTTGATGAACTGTCCAAAGCTCACTCCTCACATCATCAGACACCCCACTACCCCCGGCTGGAGAGAAGGGATGAAAACTGACTTTGCCAGGCAGTTCATACACGTCGTCTCATTTAGTCTGCACAACTGGTGAATCAGGCAAATACCACCCCTTTGACAGATAAGGAGACTGAAGTTCTGAGAAGTGACATGCCCGGGCACTGGGCACTCAGAACATGCTGAAGCTGAATTCAAATCCAGGCCTTTTCTGACACAAAGTATGTGCTTTTTCTGTTTACATTTGTATGGCATCGAGATGTTATGAGGCATCTTTCTGTAAGGGTTTGTCCAAGTATTTGCACATAACTGTATTAATTTACCTTTGCTTCATCTTATGCATATGTCGTTTCAGAAGACTGAAGTATGAAAACTTAAATATGAAACTAAATTGAAAAAATCAATCCTCCATAATTCTCCCACTCTAACACAGAAGTTGTTTCCAAGGCAAGTGATTTTGGCTTCTATACCGAGCATCTTGGCCAGAAATGGGCTGGCAGACACTCTTCCATCTTCATACACAGTGAGTCTAAGTCATGGCCCCAGTCAACAACATAAGTGCTTTAAAATGTGAGGCCTGATCCAAGACTTAGGGATGCTTTTGGCCCCTCCTTCCAGGACTGAGACGTCCTGGGTTGGGAGGTGCTGTGGGACAATGTCTCCTGCACCAGAGCCCTTGACCCCCCTCCTTTTGGAGTGCAGTTGAGGCCCTTCTTAGAGAAGATGTGTATCCCTGGACAAGCAAATAGCACCCCTTCACCCACAGAGAATTTTCACATTAGAATGGACTTTACAGGTGCTTCATTCCCATCCCTTCACTGAACAAGTGAAAAAGCTCTCACTCAGAGAACACATAGCCATTAGTGTTTCTGGGTTCTTCCCGTCTCCAAATTGTTTTCCAGCAGATTGACAGGCAGTTTTATTCCTTTTAATAGTCAGTTCCTTAAACAATGAAAATGCAGTTACAATGTGATGACAACCACAGGTTCAGTAGTTTAGACACAATAACCACTGGCATTTACCACGGATTACCACATGTCAGTGATGCTTAATGTTTTCATGTGCATAATCCTACTTGACCCTCGTCACAGCCCTGAGATTGGCATTATTATAGCCACCTTGAAGATAGGGAAACTGAGGCTCTGAGAAATGAAGTACTTGTTTAAGGCCATATAGCTAAAAAATGGTGGATCTGCAGTTTGAACCCCGTTGAATAAGGAGCTTAGACACCATGTGCATGCTATATTACCCTGCTCATAACTAGCCGCATGAAATCTTCCAAGAAAGTCTATTATTCTCTGTTCATGAAACAGAATCGCATAGTGATCATTTAAACCCTGATGCTCCATCCAGATACCCTTATGCCTTGGGCCTACCTGAAATGTTCACCTTTAATTCCTTTTAATGCCCCACTTGCTGACCTAATGTTCCTACTGCAAGACACGTGGCTGACTGCTATAAGGAGAATTAGACACTTCTCAGCAGAAGAGGAAAATGTGCCTCGCTGAGGGAGCTAATTCCAAAACTAGGCATGATGGAATAGGACTGAAAGATGCAGCTTTGTGGCCCTCTGACATTACACACCTCTGCTTGAAATGGAAGGATGCGTTCAAAACCCGACTCTGGAATCTTCCAGAGAGTGAGGCCAGGAAATGAGGGCATTGTGGCTGGTCTTGTCCTCCAGTGCCAGTGCCTAACCCTTGAACTCAACCATCCAGACTCAACACTTTCCTTTCCTTCCTGGACTCCCGGAAGCCCAGAGAAAAATGGGCTGGAGAGGTAAGAATCTCCAGTGACTCACTCTAGAGTAATGTCAATTGATCTCCTCTTGTCTCTCCACTGTTACTTTTCTTTGCCATCTCTTCTGGAGGAATTGTGGGGACATCAGTCAGCCACTTCAAATCCTTTCTGAAGGGAGACTGAGGTGGAAATGAACAAAGTAATTATTGTCAGGGAAATGTGTGTGGGTCCCTCTGCTCTCTGGGTCTCCTGCTACCGTATCCCCTCCACCTACAAGAACCATTCTAGGCTCTTCAGCAACAAACAAACAAAAAACGCCCCAAAATACTCAAGGCAAACTGCCTGGAAAACAACACGTGTGGGATGGCCCTTGATTTCAACCCTGAACACAATGTTCTAAGATGTTTTTTAAAGCTAGGTTTCCTTCCAGAATTCAACTTGTACAGGGCTGCCAAATAAACATTTTGGACTCAAACAGTAGTTAGGGAAACATTTGTATGCTTGGATTTGAATGAGAAGAGGAAACTGCTGTGGATGAGAGATTGCAAAGTACCATTCCACTTAGCACGACATTAAAAGCACAGCAACAATCAAAGTGACACTTCTCCTCACCAGGAGGTTCCTGACTGCACAGCCTACCCCTCACAAGTGGAAAGGCATCACTTTTCAGAAGGAAGATCCAATGCACCACTTGCTTCCTAAGAAATGCAATTGTTTGAAACCAGCACTGACTAATGTGGCTTATGTAAGCTCATATTTAAGGCAACGTCCGCCTCTGTCTTAATTCCCTTGTTAGCAACCTGTTCTGGCTAAACCACCACATGGTG
The DNA here is from genome assembly GCF_002837175.3 of Physeter macrocephalus. Classification (NCBI taxonomy): domain Eukaryota; kingdom Metazoa; phylum Chordata; class Mammalia; order Artiodactyla; family Physeteridae; genus Physeter; species Physeter macrocephalus. The sequence continues at coordinate 47,382,010 of NC_041231.1, read as the reverse complement.
CCCCACATACCTAATTTTTTTAAGTTGTAATTTTTCCAGGAGAAATACACAAGTGTATGCGGTGCCAATACATACACTGAGACATAAGCTTGTCATACTAGTTTAACTGTAGGTACAATCTGTCTTTATATAATATTGTTCCTCTGAAAAGCTTTAAGGATTTCTTAAAATTCTGTTTGGTGGATGAGGAAAGGGAAGCAAGTCAACCTGTTAATGACCTACAGATGCTATGATTAGAGAAATAGAGGAAAAAGAACAGTCTTAGAATTGTAAGTCAAAACAGTTTACTGCATGCCATTACTAAACTTTGCCTCCCTAAGTAAAATTAAATAATTGCTTCATTAACTGAGCTCATGCTTTTTACAAGAGGGTCTCAGGAATATGTGCTCAAAGAGAATTGATTCCCACTTTTGATGCGATGGCCTTTTGGGAGGAAGATGGGGGTGCAGGAAAGAATGGGAGCAGGAGAAGAACACTGTAAACAGACTGACCGTCCACCAACCTCCCTCCCCTTCACCTAACCAGTTACATGACCATCTTGGGACAGTGTGGTTTTTGAAAAGCTCTCTAGGTGATTCTAATGTTTCACCAGGACTCAGGATCACTGTTCTAGATCATCCATGGAGCTAAGATGAGGGGGCTGAAGTTTTATTTGAATACACTGAAATCACATCAAATTTTTTAAATTAGTAAATAAAACAGCTTTAGATCAGTGATCTAAATCTAAACCACTGGCAGATTAAATGGGGCTACCTGTGACAAAACTACCTTGTTCTTCTGTCACCTGAAGAGACCCATATGAACACTGTTCCTCAGTCAGTATTTCCAAAGTACATTAAGTTGATCACTAATAACCAGTCTCTCTAAGCCAAAGCATTTACAGAAGGAGGGTTTCTGCTAAGAGCACTAAACCTGAAAACAAAAAAATATAATTGGAAATAGTAATAGAATAGCAAGATTTTGATGATTCCCCTGCTTTTACTTATTTTAGATTTATGTATCATGTAGCCCAATACAATCAACAACTATTGAGAAAATAAATGAAAATGGGTGACAAATAGCATATGCGGTAAATTAAATATGGCCATACTTTTCTGCATCTACTTTCATCAAGAGTTGGGTCTATTAGAGTTACCATGTGATCTAGCAATCCCACTCCTGGGCATATATCTGGAGAAAAGGTACTCGCACCCAATTGTTCAAAGCAGCACTATTCACAATGGCCAAGACATGGAAGTGTCCATTGACAGATGAATGGATAAAGAAAATGTGGTGTGTGTATATATATATATAATGGAATACTACTCAGCCATAAAAAAGAATGCAATAACACCTTTTGCAGCAACATGGATGGACCTAGAGATTATGATACTAACTGAAGTGAATCAGACAGAGAAAGACAAGTATCATATGATATCACTTATATGTGAAGTCTAAAAAAAGATACAAATGAACTTATTTACAAAACAGAAACAGACTACAGATTTTGAAAACAAATTTATGGTTACCAAAGGGGAAAGGGGGTGGGGGAGGGATAAATTAGCAGTTTGGGATTAACAGATACAAACATAAACAGCAAGGTCCTACTGTAGAGCACAGGGAAGTATATTCAGTATTCTGTAATAAACCGTAATGGAAAAGAATATATACACACACACATGTATATAACTGAATCAATTTGCTGTACTAGAAACTAATACAACATTGTAAATCAACTATATTTCAATTAAAAAATTAAATTAGGGACTTCCCTGGTGGCACAGTGGTTAAGAATCCGCCTGCCGATGCAGGGGACATGGGTTTGAGCCCTGGTCCAGGAAGATCCCATGTGCCACGGAGCAACTAAGCCCGTGAGCCACAACTACTGAGCCCGCATGCTGCAACTACTGAAGCCCACGAGCCTAGAGCCTGTGCTCCGCAACAAGGAAAGCCACCGCAATGAGAAACCCACGCACCGCAAGGAGGAGTAGCCCCTGCTCACCACAACTAGAGAAAGCCCGCGCACAGCAACAAAGACCCAACTCAGTCAAAAATAAAATTTTTTTTAAATGTTAAAAAATTAAATTAAATTTTAAAAAGAGTTGTGGTCTGTTAGTCTAACCCTGATCCTTTACCTCAAGAGCTCTTGCAGCTTCTACTCATGCTTTTCTTAAAATCCTGAGACTACCACACTGCAAAGAAGCTCAGGATGAAAGACCAAATGGAAAGAGAGACCCAGGCATCCCAGCTGACCCAGCTGAAACCAGATACCAAAAATTTTAAAGTCATTGTGATACTGAAGTGACAGAAACCTTGAGAGAAAATGATCATGTCATCTTGGAATTCATAACAGTGAAGAAATGAAAATCTGAACATAATCAAATGCATAAAAGGACCTCAGGAAAGTGCATTTTTCTAAAACATATGAAAAAATGTGTATTATCAAAAGGTCAGGCCCATGATGGAATACAACTCAAAAAGGAACAGAATATAGAAATGAAAACTGATAATTGTGAATAACCTTGATAAAGAAGAAAGGGGAAGAAACCTTAATAACCAACGCGGCTGTATGAAAAATTCTCTGGTTCATTCATTCATCCACTCATTCACACAAACAAACATGGAATATCAGCCATGTGCAAAGTGTTGTGCTCTAATGAGGTCATATTTTTAAAAGCACAAGCTAAAGATGGAAGAACCCATATTTTTGAAAAATATATACTAAAAAATATTTTTAATGGCTGAGATTTATAAGAATATTTACGGAAAAGCTCTTGAATGAGCTAAGACATTCAAAAGAAATGGTGTCTAAAATTATGTTCCAGGGCAATAGAAATAAGAAACAAAATGTGATATTGCTTGGGGCAGATGGTATAATGCTATTTAACAGATGCTAGTGGGAAATTCAGAACTCTTCAACATCTTTTCTTCTTCCATCTTCTCCACTGAAGATACTGTTTTACAGTTAAAATAAGAAACTGGAACCCAAGACAAGAGAGAAAATTAGTTAAAATGAGAAAAACACACACACACAGGTGGCTTACTTACATTGACTTCAAGTTGCCCACCTGAGCCAAATCACATCCCAGGGCCCAGAAAAAACTTGCAAATATGATTACCAACCACTGTCAATAGTCTCTGAGGATAGGCACCAAAAGCTCTGAATCAGATTAATGTGACTCCACTTTTCAAATAAGAGAAAAAGGTGGATTCTGTTTATAAAGCTTGAAATCAATGCCTGATAAAATTCTAGAAAAATAGCTAATGAAAACAGGTGGCTAATGAGCATTTGGAAAAAAGATTCTGATTCTGAGGAGTTAGGAATCACTTACTAAAATGTGTGGTATTTTATATAGGTAAGGCTTTTTTTCCCCAGATATAGTGTCTCTTTTAGTCCTTACATTGAAAGAGTCCTTTTATTCCAACTCAGTTGCCATGATTCAGATGCAGAAACTGAGTTTCCTAAACATTCAGTATGTTATGTCCAAGGTCATATAGTAAGTGGCTGAGCTACAACTCAAATTCAGTTCATTCCAAACTCACCTCATTGTTGATAGAACAAGGGATCACCATAGATATAGTGTAAGTTGATTTCAGCAAGACATTTGACAGAGTTCTTTGTCACGTGTTCTTAGACAAGATAGAAATTGTGAGCTAGATGATGGATGGAAAGGAACCGCATCTTCTTTTGGATGTCTCAAAGCATCTCAAACTCATCTTGTCCAAAAGCAAATTCATGAACGTCTCTCTCAAATCTGGCTTTCTTTATTCCTTTTCTCAGTGAAGGTATTGTGTGCATTCTAGGAACTTGGTAAGATACTCTTGAAAAGCTTCCTCCATGACCTCATGTTCAATCCACCACCAAAGCCTGCCAATTTTATTCTGAAATAGCTCTCAGAACATGTAAGGTATCATTCCACTGCTGATGACAATCAGGAGTCAGTCTGGTTGTTACTCTTTTGAAGTATATCTTTTATCTCTGGCTACTTTTTTTTTTTTTTTTTTTTTTTTTTTGCGGTACGCGGGCCTCTCACTGTTGTGGCCTCTCCCGTTGCGGAGCACATGCTCCAGACGTGCAGGCACAGCGGCCATGGCTCACGGGCCCAGCCGCTCCACGGCATGTGGGATCCTCCCGGACCGAGGCACGAACCCGCGTCCCCTGCATCGGCAGGCGGACTCTCAACCACTGCGCCACCAGGGAAGCCCCTCTGGCTACTTTTGAGATCTTCTGTGTGTCTTTGTTGTTCTACAGCTTCACTAAGATGAATCTAGATGTAGATTTTCTTTTGTTACCCTGCTTGGGAATGCTGGGCTTCATGAAAATCTTGATTGGAGCTTTTCATCTCTTCAAATATTGCCTCTAACCCATTCTTTAAACTCAGTAACAACACTGCTTTTTTTAAAAAAAATTATTATTTATTTATTTATTATTTTTGGCTGTATTGGGTCTTCGCTGCTGCACATGGGCTTTCTCTAGTTGCGGCAAGCGGGGGGCTACTCTTCGTTGCGGTGCGCAGGCTTCTCATTGCGGTGGCTTCTCTTGTTGCGGAGCACGGGCTCTAGGCGCGTGGGCTTCAGTAGTTGTGGCACGCGGGCTCCAGTAGTTGTGGCTCACGGGCTCTAGAGCGCAGGCTCAGTAGTTGTGGCGCGTGGGCTTAGTTGCTCCATGCCATGTGTGATCTTCCCGGACCAGGGCTCGAACCCGTGTCCCCTGCATTGGCAGGCGGATTCTTAACCACTGCGCCACCAGGGAAGCCCAACAACACTGCTTTGTTACTAGATTTATTATCTCAGTTTCTGTGGGTCGGGAGTCTGGGTATTTTAGCTGGGGCCTCTGCTCATGGTCTCATAAGGCTGAAATCAAGGTGCTGGTCAGCTGTATCCTCAAAGTAATTGCACTTAACTTTGATTTTTTATTAAATTTGAGGGTCTTTATGTTTTAATAAACGAGTTTAACAAATTCACATCAACTGGGATAATAAATTTGATCTTCTTGTGTCATTTTATCTTGTGCTTCCTTGCTGCTCCACTGCCCCTCCTACCCCTCCACTCCAACATCTTTTTCTCTAGGGACCAAAGCTTCCTTTGATAATTTTTCTCCTTCTTTAATCATCCAGAAGTAATACGTAGTCTCTTAAAACTTTTAAGCAATTACCTGCATATTTTAAACCATTTAATACTCCTTTCCCTATCACCATGAAGAATAAAACAGTATCTAAAGATATGTCCGTGTGACTTTCTCTCTTCTTTTTGTCCCCCACCAAGTAAAAGAATTGTAGCCTTTAATTCTCTTTTTTTTAACATCTTTATTGGAGTATAACTACAATGGTGTGTTAGTTTCTGCTGTATAACAAAGTGAATCAGCTATACATATACATATATCCCCATATCCCCTCCCTCTTGCGTCTCCCTCCCACCCTCCCTATCCCACCCCTCTAGGTGGTCACAAAGCACCGAGCTGATCTCCCTGTGCTATGCAGCTGCTTCCCACTAGCTATCTATTTTAC
>NC_041231.1:47366737-47376305 GCF_002837175.3 Physeter macrocephalus | reverse complement strand
GCCGCTCCGCGGCATGTGGGATCTTCCCGGACCGGGGCACGAACCCGTGTCCCCTGCATCGGCAGGCGAACTCTCAACCACTGTGCCACCACGGAAGCACAAGAATTATTTCTGATGTCACATTAAGTTGTACAATAAAAACAATTATTTAACATTAACTCAAATTTTAAAGGTTTAATTACTCACCATTTATTTTATATTTCATTTTCCCTTAATCTGAGGTTTGATGAATTCCTTGATTGTCTGAACAATTTCAAGTAATTTTGAGTTCTTGAATGTCTGAGAAGTTCTTTGGGTTGAGACTGGAAGGCACTCCCCTGACTGTTTCTGGCTTGTTGATGGAACTCCTATTATTTTGACAGGCATTTGGAATGAGGTTAAATGTACAGGTATAATTGTAATTTTGGGGGGCCAAATACATATTCTTCAGGCAGCCAAAGAAAACATGAAAACCACCAGTGGTCCCTGGCTAGCTGCAGACCTTACGCACATCCTTTAATTTCTCTGAGCTCTCCTTCCTTATGGATAGGAAGGAGGCTCATCCAAACTACCTCAGACACTCTTCCAGATGTTTTAGTCAAGACTTTATGAAGCTAATAGAAATACCAATATTTAATCAACACCATAACAGCAGAAGAATTAATTTCCAGCAAAATATCAATGAAGTCTACTATTTGTTTAAAGTTTTCAGGGTTACACAGTGATGGACAGTAAATACAAAAATAAATATTTCTCTCAGTGCCTTGCTTAGAAGAAACAATAGAAACTCATAAACAATACTTGCTCCAAGTATATGTACAACCACATTATTTTCAAGCCTAGGGAAAAGGAAATATACTTTTGATGAATCTTTAGTATTCATTCAACAACATCACACAAGCAATTATGACACTTAAGAATGTTTTTCAGGTTCCATTTAAAAATGTCTCGACTAGGTTTTACAGTGACGTGGTTCAAATTTAGAAAGTATAGAAAGGTTTACTCTTAATTCTGTTTTTTAGCTACCCAATTTCCGTCCTTTCAGTTAAATGAAGTTGTGTATCCTTCCAGAGATATTTCATACATATACAAAATATCTCGCCCTCCCTCGCCCTCCCTTTTCCCTCTTATCCCATTTCTCTCTCTCTGTCTCTGTTTCTTTGTTGTTTTTTTAAAAAATTTTGTCCCTTTTAAATAAAATTGTATTATTCCATTTTCCTGGGGCTTATTTTTCACTTAATGTTTCTTGGTGATCTTTGTTCATCAGTATAAAGTGCTTCCTCATTCTTTTTTATAACAACCTAGCATTCCATTGTCTGGATATAGCATGACTTATTTTCCCAATAACTTATTGGTGTACATTTTAAGCAATGTTACAATTATAAACCCAAACATATGTCATTTCAAACATGTGAAGTATGTTTCTAGGATAATTCTTAGAAAGGAAATCACTAGGTTAGAGGCTATACGCATTTGTAATTATGAGAGTTACAGCCATGTTGCTCTCCATAAAGGAAATAACGATTTATGCTCCCATCCAGTAATATATGAGCCTACTAGAGCATGATTTTTCATATTGGATTGGCCAAAAAGTTTGTTCGGTTTTAAGCAAAAATAAAACACATTTTTCATTTTTACGAAGAACTTTATTGAATAACGTATTCACTAACCAGACAAACTTTTTGGCCAACCCAATAGTTCCAAAGCATGCTACCTGATACTTTCAAATTCCTGTCCCCAATTTTTTTTGGTTTGGTTTTGTGGGGCTATTTGGAGTGGGCCTGTGAGTCAGATGAGTCCTGGTTTTTGTCCCAAATTATACTGGTTCCTCTGTCTTTTCCCTAGAGCACATGAATACCACAAAACACACAATATTGCTATAAAGCTTCACAGATTTAAGACATACTGAAATGACCAGGGTTCAGAGTCCATTAAGTTTGCGTGTCTCTACAAAGCCCATATAGATCCTAAACTGCATTGTAACAGCAGGAGAGAGTTGGTGAACTCTTGGCCCTATGAGTCAGTGTCTAATGAGAATTGATTTAACAGGCTTCAGGGGACCTTATCTTATTGCTAATAAAAGAAATTCCATCTGGCACTTTCCTACACTGCCTAGATATTAAATAGGGTTTATGATGATTAAGCACCAGAAAAGATAATTGAGAGGTAATTCCAGGGGAATGTACGGATCTCTGAGGGCAGTGGTCTTCTACTGGGTAACTTAAGGAAAGGAGACAGGAGACCAGCTACCAAACTTCAAGCACTAGGCAGAAGCACCATAGCACACAGAGTCATGTAGCCCCAAGCCCACCCCCGGGGCAGCCATCTTCAACTGACAGCTTCCTCCCAACACAGAAGGGATGCTCACTTCCACTCCAACCCTAAGGACCTGCTCCAAGAACAGGACCGCCACCTGGCAAAAGGGACACGAAACCATGATGAGGTGTTTCCATTTGTTTTTCCTCATTGGATGGGGCCACCATAAAACTTTAATAATATTAAACAGAAGGGTGGGGTTTATAAAAATGTAGACCAAAGGAGAATGTTGTCGTAAATTATGGTCAGCCATCAAAGCAATTATGCCCCAAAGTTTAATGAGCTATGTCTCATCCAAATCTGAATGAAGAAATTTCTAGAGCATTAAGATTGCTTCTTAACTTTGTACACAGTCTCAATCATGGGTGCCCTAGATAAGTCTATAGGACACAAGAGTCAAGGTCATCAGAACTAAAAGTGTGCTCATACCTGCTCCACCATCATGTCCACAGCAGGAAAGCTGCTCCAGAGCAAACAAGTACCTCATTTACTTTTTAAAAAATGATTTGTCTTTCTTGATTGAATTGACATACCTAAAATACAAGAGAAATGATCTAATTTCTATTTCTATAAAATCCAAACATCTGGCACGTCAGGCCTAAATGAACAAAGCTAATTCCTAGGAGACATGTAAAACACAAGGCTTTTAGCAGGGGTCAGAGAGCACATTTTTTAAATTTTGGCACCAAGTCTCAAGAGCTTATTGTTTCTTGGAAGGTTCGTGGTGGTCCTTTCTGCCTTTTGGTCCTGACACACAGTGAGATCAAAGGAAACTCGAGTGTCATGGCTCTCTTCTGTTATTCTGACCTGCACTTTACACACATTTCCTATTCTGAAAGCACGGAGAGGTACTGAGTCTATAGGGCTGCTAACATTGTTATGTCTTACGTGGAACTCAGCTGTCTATTTGCTTAATCGACTATAAACAGAGATCCCTTGCCAAACAGTACTTGCCATAAAGAACTCAACACGGGGCATGTTCACTTGGATGCTGTCCACAAGCTTCAGGAGCAAACATGAAATGTCTCACCACTGAGCAAACAAAACTGGAGCTACGCTCTGGAAACCAGCTCGGTGGTGTGGCTCAGAGGCCTGGAAAAGTTTTATTTCACACATTTAAGCCGGTTATTCTATTTTTAGGGATGGGTTTTAAGGAAAAAAGATTGGAGATGACAAAATTTCACAAAATACAAGGATGTTCCCTGTGGCATTCTTTATATTATAAAAATCATAATCCAAATATCCACTAATCAAGCCATGATTAACCAGATTAAGACACATTCATATGATGCTATGTGATGTGATATATGAGATGACATGATATTACTATATAATATGATATAAAACAGTCTTATCTAATGACACAGGACATTGGTTAATATAATATTAAGTGGTAGAAAGTTATATACGTAGAATGCCAGTTTGCTTTTTAAAAATCTGTCTACTGTATATACACATGCACACACTTTTATAAGACTACATTTCCCTCATAACAGCACTTCTAACACTGAACTGCCAGGGTACTTTTCTGTTTTGCTTTCCACCCCTCCGTCCCCTACTTCTTGTATACCTCCTATTCCTCTGATTGGTGGCAGGCACCAGGTGGCCCACATCACAGAGACAGGCATGACCTGAGGATAAAGAGCAGGAGTGTGTCTGAATCCCAATCCAGAGGCTTCACCCTGGCCTGAAATGATGTTCAGGGGATCCCTGGCACAGAGAAGGCACTCTGGGATGTTCACACCCTCTTCCTTCTCTAAAGTTTGGAGACAAAGACGTGAGCAAAATGCGCTGGATCTCTGCCTAGAAACCTTGGTGAAAAGTTGACTTGTAAGAAAAGATTATGTTTCAGTAGGAATAATATATCAGTCATAAGGAACACCCTTGCTGTTGTCCTGGCAAATAAGCATCTTGCCCCAAGAAAGCTGAAGGCAGCTCTGTCCTTGGAAGATTAACACACTAGAGTCAGACTGTTGTTACTAGGGAAGCAGACAGGTTCGTGCACCTGATTTAAACTGTGGCTGAAAAAGGAATCCTCAGCATGAGTGGGCCAGAACCTAACCATGGTCAGTCACGCCAAGCAGTGACCGACAAAGGAAAGGGTGGGAACAAAGGACAGTCTGGTCTGCAATGACCTTTTCAAATTATCTGTTGGGCTTCCCTGGTGGTGCCGTGGTTGAGAGTCCGCCTGCCGATGCAGGGGATGCGGGTTCGTGCCCCGGTCCGGGAAGATCCCACATGCCGCGGAGCGGCTGGGCCCGTGAGCCATGGCCGCTGAGCCTGCGCGTCCGGAGCCTGTGCTCCGCAACGGGAGAGGTCACAACAGTGAGAGGCCCGTGTACTACAAAAAAAAAAAAAAAAAAAAAAATCAAATTATCTGTTGATCCCTTAAGCTACACTGTCCCTTCTTAATGGTGATAGCCAAGAAAAGAGCAGCACGGTGTGACAGAAGGAACTGCAAGACTAGTTTCTCCTTTACATTTTACTATTTGGCCTTGTGCAAAGCACAGGCAAAATGCTAACACCTTAATCTTTTCGAATTATGGTCTTCTCTGGATATATGCCTGGGAGTGGGATAGCTGGATCATATGGTAGTTCTAGTTTTAATATTTTAAGGAACCTCCATACTGTTCTCCATAATGGCTGTACCAATTTACTTTCCCACCCACAGTGTAGGAGGGTTCCCTTATCTCCACACCCTCTCCAGCATTTATTGTTTGTAGACTTTTTGATGATGGCCATTCTGACCAGTATGAGGTGATACCTCACTGTAGTTTTGATTTGCATTTCTCTGATAATAGCAATATTGAGCATCTTTTCATGTGCTTTTCTTTTGGCCATCTGAGAGTCTTCTTTGGAGAAATGTCTATTTAGATCTGCCCATTTTTGATTGGGTTGTTTGTTTTTTTTATATTGAGCTGCACGAGCTGTTTATATATTTTGGAGATTCATCCCTTGTTGGTCATTTCATTTACAAACATTTTCTCTCATTCTGTGGGTTGTCTTTTTATTTTGTTTATGGTTTTCTTTGCTGTGCAAAAGCTTTTAAGTTTAATTAGGTCCCATTTGTTTATTTTTGTTTTTATTTTCATTACTCTAGGAGGTGGATCCAAAAAGATATTGCTGCAATTTATGTCAAAGAGTGTTCTGCCTATGTTTTCCTTTAAGAGTTTTATAGTATCCGGTCTTACATTTAGGTCTTTAATCCATTTTGAGTTTATTTTTGTGTAGGGTGTTAGAGAATGTTCTAGTTTCATTCTTTTACATGTAGCTGTCCAGTTTTCCCAGCACCACTTATTGAAGAGACAGTCTTTTCTCCATTGTATATTCTTGCCTCCTTTGTCATAGAATAATTGACCACAGGTGCATGGATTTATTTCTGGGCTTTCTATCCTGTTCCATTATAGGTCTGTTCCAGACCTCTATTTCTGTTTTTGTGCCAGTACCATACTGTTTTGATTACTATAGCTTTGTAGTATAGTCTGAAGCCATAGAGCCTGATTCTTCCAGCTCCGTTTTTCTTTCTCAGGATTGCTTTGGCTATTCGGGGTCTTTTGTGTTTCCATACAAATTGTGAAATTTTTGTTCTAGTTCTGTGAAAAATGCCATTGGTAATTTAATAGGGATTGTGTTGAATCTGTAGATTGCCTTGGGTAGTATAGTCATTCTGACAATATTGATTCTTCCAATCCAAGAACATGGTATACCTTTCCATCTGTTTGTGTCATCTTCAATTTATTTCATCTGTGTCTTATAGTTTTCAGAGTACAAGTCTTTTGTCTCCTTAGGTAGGTTTATTCCTAGGTATTTTATTCTTTCTGATGTGATGGTAAATGGGATTGTTTCCTTAATTTCTCTTTCTGATCTTTTGTTGTTAGTGTATAGAAATGCAAGAGATCTCTGTGTATTAATTTTGTATCCTGCAACTTTACCAAATTCATTGATGAGCTCTAGTAGTTTTCTGGTAGCATCTTTCAAATTTTCTATGTATAGTATCATGTCATCTGGAACAAATTTATTTTAAATGATGATGATTTGCATTTAAACAATACAGTGAGTTTAAATATTCCTGTGAAACTAGTTGTGGAGGGGAGGGGAGGTGTAGATCTCTTGACATTTAACTAAATACCTAGCTACACTGGAAAACAAAAACTAAACAAGAGACACACTGTCACAATTGAGGAAAGTGGACGAGACTGCCAATGTTCATTTGCTGTGTTGCTTTATATAACATCCTTAACTCCTGGGGACTTAATGCTTTGTTTATAAAATGAGCAGGTTGTACTTGAATTCAGGACGGATTTTTAAGCTTCATTGTAGCTCTAAAATTCCATCATTTATTCTGGAATATTCTTTCTCTACTTCAAAGTTTGATAATGTCAGTTCTAGGACTTCCCATAGCTAAAGGGGTGGCATGAAGAACGGATAAAAGTCTTTCTGACCAGAGGCATCCTTTGCCATTCTCAATAATGGCAACAGTTCACCAGAATCTCCTCTGTGTTAGGTGATATTTTGAGCACATCAGCAACACTAAGGCCGTTAATGGCAGACTAGAGCAGAGCGAAGGGACTCGGGGATACGGGCTGGCCCATGTGATTCATGAAGAAGCAGCCCAGTAGGTAGGCCCTCCCTAACTATGGGTCTGCGACATGCAAGACTTTGGAAACCACTTTCAAGGCAGAAACGTGTCTCCAGGAGAAAACAAACGCTGTCAGTGGCTGCATCTAAGGCCACTTAGTCCTGCTGGGGTAGCTGTGTGTATTCAGAACTTCTACTTCCTAGTTAAAAGCTTCCCTTTTGTATTTAAGCTGTCAAAGCAGAAAGTGTGATTTTCTCAGAAACTTGCTCTTCATTTGCCCACTGACCTGTTTTCTAGTTCGTATAGAAATATTTTGTTTCTACAGTCAGAAAGAAACAGAAGCCACTGAACAGCTCCTATGAAGGTATGCAGGGAAACATAAATGAATAGAACCACCATCCTAAATAAAAGGCATCAGAGTTTCTGATTCTAAGGAAAAAAACATCCTGGCAGCCAACTGTCTCCTCTGGCCACAGCAGGTCAGCACACAAGTGAATATACGAAATGAAGAGAGACATTGAAGGTCTAAATAACTGAGCATCGGCTATAAAACAAACACTAGCATTTCTATTCTGCTTGTAGAGAATCATCTAATAGCAAAAAAGGGGAAAGCATCTTGCTTTACGAAAAGCTAAACTGTTAAAACCATTTGAACTTACTAAATATATATGAAAATTTAAAGAGAACTCTAATTATTTAATTCATGGACTGGATACACCAGCCTAGAGCAAGGCAGGTATAGACCTCACCCTGAGTTCTTATGAGTCCTTACCATGTTCCAGAGGCTGTCCACAGGGCTTCCCACGTACTAATTCATTTAACCTCCCACACTCTAGTCAGGTACCCTCATCATCCTCATTGTACAGTGGAAAAACTGGAGGCTCAAAAAAATGAAGGAACATGCCCAAGGTCACACATCAGGTGAGGATCCTCTGGTTAAAAAACAAACCGGGGGCTTCCCTGGTGGCGCAGTGGTTGTTGCGCGTCCGCCTGCCGATGCGGGGGAACCGGGTTCGCGCCCCGGTCTGGGAGGATCCCACGTGCCGCGGAGCGGCTGGGCCCGTGAGCCGTGGCCGCTGAGCCTGCGCGTCCGGAGCCTGTGCTCCGCAACGGGAGAGGCCACGGCAGAGGGAGGCCCGCATACCACAAAAAACAACAACAACAACAACAACAAAAAACAAACCAGCATCAATGTACCTGTAGTTCTTATGTTTTCAGCAAGACAAGTAGTGCCATTGAGCATCTAGCATTAAATACCACTCCCGTGCCTCTGCTCTGAGATTCATATAAAATGAATAAATACTGTATGAAGGAAGGAAGATTTAAAATACAGTCGACAATGAATTGACTCTGTCTCCTCCCCCCTCCCTCCCTCTCTCTCTCTCACCACACATACCCCTAAGCACGGCAGGCAGTGTAGGATATTACGGGTCTAATTCAGGACCACACAAAGCTGTTTATGCTCTCAGAGAAACAGAAGCTTTTAGGATCTGGTTCAGGATCCACTCAGCTAGATAATGATGATGGCAGGGGAGGTGACCCAAGGGAGGAAGAGGGGAAGGTAGGAAGGGAAGGGGGAGTGTCAGAAGGGCAGGGCCACATGGCGAAAGTCCAGGGCCTAGAGAAATGCAGGTCCTCTGGGGTCTCACAGATGTAGCACAGGGAGGGAGACAAGCCATAGCCATGGGTGGTCTGACCTGACCTTAACCCAAGCCCTGGTTCAGGGCAGGGTGGGGATCTGGTAGGAGCACTCAGGTAGGCTCCAGCTCCGGTGAGTAGGGCAGTGGGGCAAGGGAACCTGCAGATGGGATTTGGGGAGCAACACAAAACCATGTCCCTCCAACCAGGCAGCCTTGGGAAGAGGAAACCCGGGCTCCAGGCACATTCTCGGCATGGAAAGGGGGCAAAGTCACAGCCCAGGCCATCTTATGCTGTGTAGGGAATGGGCCCTGGTAACTGTGAGATGCTCAGCCTGGAAGATGTAAAAGGCAAGCTGAGCACTGCAAGGTGGGAGCTGACTGTGGGTAATCGTCACAGCTACAGGGGCTGACCACACACGAACATTTGGGGGAACGTGGCAAAGGCCAAGGACACATCATTCTAGTGCTAACTCCAGAGATGGCTGGAACCACAGACCCTGCCAACCTCCTATGCAGGTCACCTCATCTGGAAACCCAGGATCTGGCTAGACACACAGGAGTCAGGTACTCTAGCTCTAGCCTGAGGCCTGGGGATAAAAATCAGCCAGAGAAGGAGGCTTGGGTCCTAGTCCCACACACATGAATAGCTGATGCAGGATGGGAGCCCGTGAGTCAGGCCAGCAGGGGGCGGTGAACTTCAGAGGGCTGGGCTCACTGGGCACCTGAGGCCCAGCTCTTCTGGGAATTTAAGGCATCAATCAGGCATCCACAAGGGAATCTTGAGGCGGGAGCAGAAATCTCTCATCTGAAAGAAGGAACTCATTAAAAGTTATTCTAAGAGTCAGAGAGGTTCATGAATTTACTCCATGATGGTATCAACTTAGGAACTGATCCAGGAGATGGGCCTATTTTCTTTCTCTCTTTTTTTTTCTATCCTCACTGACATTTTTTTTTAATATCTTTATTGGAGTATAATTGCTTTACAATGGTGTGTTAGCTTCTGCTTTACAACAAAGTGAATCAGTTATACATATACATATGTTCCCATATCTCT
>NC_041231.1:47356073-47366347 GCF_002837175.3 Physeter macrocephalus | reverse complement strand
CACTTGGGTTGCTTCCATGTCCTGGCTATTGTAAATAGAGCTGCAATGAACATTTTGGTACATGACTCTTTTTGAATTATGGTTTTCTCAGGGTATATGCCCAGTAGTGGGATTGCTGGGTCGTATGGTAGTTCTATTTGTAGTTTTTTAAGGAACCTCCATACTGTTCTCCATAGTGGCTGTATCAATTTACATTCCCACCAGAAGTGCAAGAGTGTTTCCCTTTTCTCCACACCCTCTCCAGCATTTATCTCACTGACATTTTTTTAATTGAAGTATAGTTGATATACAATGTTGTACAGCAAAGTGATTAAATTATGCATACACACACATTCTTTTTTAATATTCTTTTCCATTATGGTTTATCATAGTGAAACTGTGCACCTCAGATTGGGACTTGAACACATGCAGCCAGAACTCGAACCAGGCCTAAATGCAGATTGGGACTTGAACCCACATGGCTGGGACTCGAACCGGGCCAAAACCCACAGTCTTCCAACTGAGATCACACACCTGGTTTCAGGACTTAATGAAGCTCAGGTTCTTGATGTCTCATCACAGAAAGAATTCAGTGAGAGACAAAGTGATAGGTAAGAAGTGGATTTATTTAGAGAGAAACACACTCCACAGACAGAGTGTGGGCCATCTCAGAAGGTGAGAAAAGCACCAGGGTATGGAGTTGTCAGTTTTTATAGAGGTGGGTAATTTCATAGACTAATGAATGGGAGGAGTATTCAGCTATTTCGGGAAGGGGTGGGGATTCCCAGGAATTGTGCCACTGCCTACTTTTTGATCCTTATGGTGGCCTTGGAACAGTCATGGTACCTGTAGGTGTGTCATTTATCTTGCTGATGTGTTACAGTGAGCATATACCTGAGGCTCAAGGTCTAGTGGAAGTTGACTTGTCCGCCATTTTGGACCCATTTGGTTCTAATCAGTTTATGTCATGTCCTTGGGCTATGTCATTCTTTCAAAGGTTGTGCCCTGCCCCCTTCCCTCCTGTTTTAATAGGACATTGAACATGGCTTTCTGTGCTATACAGTAGGACCCTGTTGTTTATCCATTCTATATATAATAGCTTACCTCTGCTAACCCCAACCTCCCACTCCATCCCTCCCCCAACCCCCTCCCCTTTGGCAACCACAAGTCTATTCTCTGTGTCTGAGAGTCTGCTTCTGTTCTGTAGATAGGTTCATTTGTGTCATATTTTCGATTACACATATAAGTGATATCATATGGTATTTGTCTTTCTCTTTCTGACTTCATTTAGTATGATAATCTCTAGGTCCATCCATGTTGCTGCAAATGGCATTATTTCGTTCTTTTTTATGGCTGAGTAGTATTCCATTGAGTAGTATGACCCATTGCTGGGTCATATGGTAATTCTATTTTTAGTTTTCTGAGGAACCTCCATACTGTTTTACATAGTAGCTGCACCAACTTACATTTCTACCAACAGTACAGGAAGGTTCGAGATGGGCCTGTTTTCTTCAGGAGCTGAGTAAGGAGGTGAAGGCAGGGGCCTATTTCCAGGAATTGAAGAAGGTCATGGGGACAAGGAAATTGTCATTCCACTAGCACAGCACAGGGTAAAGGTAAAACTCTGATTTCCACAACGTCCACCTGTGTTCACCAACTCTGCGTTTCAGACCATTTCTGGCTAAATGCTTGTGGACGTGCCTGAATTACTGCGGTTGAAGAAAGCTGCTTTCACAATAGCTGCAGAAACTTTCCTCCTTATTCTCTTTCAAGTCCTGAATTCTGTGTGCACCAAATGCCAAAGAAATGCTTTCTGGAGCCAGAGGTCTGAGGAATGAAAGTCTGGCCAAGAATTAGTACCACAAAAGCTTTATCAGAGCCCAGCAGAATTGAGCCTTTGACACTGGGAGTAGAAAAGCAAATAAGATCAGGAACTTACAGCCACAAAACCAATCTAGAATATTGTTATTAAAGAATATGGGATTATGGGGAGAAGGTATCCAGAATCTACAAATTAGTAACCATACATCTTTGAAGGGTTACAAATTAAAAGGTAAATAAGAGCATCAGTATGATTCTTTTTCTACATTAGAAGTCCATTTGCAGCATCAAACCCTCTTGGCCATTCTTAAAAGCAGATCCCCACAGGCGAATATGTGATAACTTACAGTTGTTGTTTTTTTTTAATATATAAATTTATTTATTTATTTATTTATTTTTGGCTGTGTTGGGTCTTCGTTTCTGTGCGAGGGCCTTCTCTAGTTGCGGCGAGCGGGGGCCACTCTTCATCGCG
This sequence comes from Physeter macrocephalus, assembly GCF_002837175.3. NCBI lineage: Eukaryota > Metazoa > Chordata > Mammalia > Artiodactyla > Physeteridae > Physeter > Physeter macrocephalus. The sequence continues at coordinate 47,364,075 of NC_041231.1, read as the reverse complement.
GCGCGCGGGCCTCTCATTATCTCGGCCTCTCCTGTTGCGGAGCACGGGCTCCAGACGCGCAGCCTCAGTAGTTGTGGCTCACGGGCCCAGTTGCTCCGCGGCATGTGGGATCTTCCCAGACCAGGGCTCGAACCCGTGTCCCCTGCATCGGCAGGCGGACCCTCAACCACTGCGCCACCAGGGAAGCCCTCAACTTACAGTTTTATGGTACCAGAGACATTATACAAATTATGAATATGAGGACATCCTAAGGCCACTTTCTTATTTCAAAAATCATGACATAAACTTGGTCAACCATTAATTTCAAAGAAACATCAAAGGGTTTATTCCATTCCGAGATGGCAAGCTCTCCATGGTGAATATGGCACGATCCCAGTGTGCTTTCCTTTTAAACTGTACAGGAAAGCCAATACGAGGCTATTATTCTGAGATCACCTTCACATGGCAGACATAACAGTTGTTGATAGCAAAGGCCAATGCACAGTTAGGTAGCTAAGACATTCGCTGGATCTTTCAGATACCTACAAACCTCAAAGAAAAGGACTAGCCTTAAACAAAATTGGGGAAGAAAGCTTACTTTCTGATCCCATAAATTCCAAATTGCTTAACCTAGCATTCCAAACCAGTGCTGGCCAATGAAAATATAATGTGAGCAATATATATAAAGTCTTCTAGTAGGCACAGTTTTAAAAAGTAAAAAAGAAACTGGTGAAATTAATTTTAATTATACATTTTACTTAAAATGTAATTTTAGATACATTTCCATGTGTTTTCAATATAAAATTATTAATGAGATACTTTACATTCTTTTTCATACTAGAGCTCTGAAATCCAGAGTAATTTAGACTACATCTCTCTTTGGATAAGCCATATTTGAAGTGCTCAGTGCCACGTGTGGCTAATGACTACTGTAATGTCCCAGTTACCCTTCCCCATATCCTGACTTAAACCCTACTACTTTCCCATCCCGTGGAATGTTACCCCAAGTTTTAGCAAGCACAGGTACCAGATTTTCTAAGATGGCCCTAATTTCACCCATTCTATCCCATGACACCTGGGTCCCCTTGTTTTCAGTACCAAGGCAGTGTGATGTCCTAGCTCTGGTGTGACACTGCCTAGGTTTGATTCTACCTTTCACTATGTACAACCTGGGCCAGTTTTAAACTTCTTTTTAGAGCCTCACTTTCCCCATTTTGGAAAGTATAGCTCTTTTCTCATGGTGGCTGGGCATGGGAGGGGTTGCTATTCCTGGAACACCACTCTTCCACACGATGGGCAATAGTGCAAAAAGGACTGTTTTCAAAGCAGTCACTTCCTCCACTGCCCCACCACAGCTCCTGATTGGGGTTGAGAAAACATGCTCTCTTTTCTATCCATATCACTTCGCTCAGGATGCTCCCTGGTGCACAGACCTTTGTTTCAATCCACTTAAAGAATCCTATCTACCTTCAGGGATCAAATAAATGCACCTCTCCTTCAGGAAGTCTTTCCTTTTTCCTACCTGCCATCTCCAAGATGAAAGTATTCCCATGGGTCTGCCATAATGCTTTTATTTCTTACTCTCTATAGCATCCTAATTATTCATATCAGACTTAGCTCACCTTCTGGACTTTTTCTCAAGGGTTAGGCACTTATTAACTTTGTGAACCCCTCTCGCCCTCCCCCACTCTTTCATCCCCCTCATGTTTCCCCAGGAGGCTCCTGACATTCAATATAAGATTGTGAAGCAAATGAATGGATATCCAATAGCTTTGATGTAATATATGTGACCTTTTCATTATTAAAAATACCAGGGCTTCCCTGGTGGCACAGTGGTTGAGAGTCCACCTGCCAATGCAGGGGACGCGGGTTCATGCCCCAGGCCAGGAAGACCCCACATGCCGCGGAGCGGCTGGGCCCGTGAGCCATGGCCGCTGAGCCTGCGCATCCGGAGCCTGTGCTCCACAACGGGAGAGGACACAACAGTGAGAGGCCCGCGTACCGCAAAAAAAAAAAAACCAAAAAAACCAGTAATAAGTAAAAAGGTGATTTTAAAAAATCTGTGAGGTCCGCTCTAGCTTTGAGATTGATACGCTCTATGGTACGCACATCCTGCTTCTGAGGTCCTCACACCTGCCCTTCACAAGTCTCCAGGGCCATTCCTGGTGTCTCCTAGTTGCTGGGCCTTCCCCCATCACAAAGTGACTCTCAGACAGAACTGTGTCCCACTTGCCACTCCACCACACAGTGCACCTACTTTGGGCTCTGTTATTTCAGAGCCCTGCCAGGTGACTGGCCAGCCAACCTGATCTAGCGGTGCAGAGGAAGGAACTCCTGCCTTGCAGCATCGTCTCTCTGGGAGAGCAGATGCATCACTTGGACAGGTTAGTGCCACAGTGTTATTGTGGCCTCTCAGGAGCTACAAGGGGCCAGTGAGGAGATGCAGGGCAGATGCACTCTGTGAAGGCATACTTATTTCATAAACCACAGGGCATATTTATTCCAACTGAGTAAAGATGAGGCAATCTGACTTCCAGCTTCAAAGAAGTATATGACCAGGAGTGTTTGTTAATTAATTCGATCAATTTAATTGTCCAAACTAGGGACCTTGAGAACAAAGCCATTTTACTTTTTGAAAAAGAAACTTCTTGAAAAATTAAGTTCTCATAATAAAATTTTAATTTGTTTAAAATGAATTTTGAATGAAGATCTCTAACTCATTTCATTAAAAGCACTGTGTTCTTTTTATTTTGTAAAATCGTGATTAAACCTCAGAGGAGTTTCTGTATAACAGACTAGAAACACAAAGCACTTCTAGTTTGGGAGAGATGCTCTGCTTTCCTGCAGTGGTCCTTCCACACCCCCTGGCAGCTCTTAGTTATTTTCTCACTTAGACCCGACTCTTGGGGGATGGACGATTGCCCTCACATCCTGTCACTGAGGTGGCAGAGAGAGCACAGGCCATGTCAGCAAGTGAGTAACAGAAACAGGTCTCCAAGTGCATTAATCCCCCTCTTAACGCAGGCCCAAGGAGGAGGAATTTACACACTGCAGCTGCTGGGCTACAGCCACTGAGCCTCTCAGAGAAAGACTAGATGGGAAGTGCCCTGCCACTCATGTTCTCCGTCCTCCCCTCCCTTCCTTCCCCTGGCCTGGCCTCGCCTGGGCCCCGCAGTCCTTGGCAGGCAGAAGCACACTCTCAGTTCAGCAAACCCTGACAATTAATGGCCTGTTGCAGTTACAGGAAACCATTTCATCAAATCTAACCACTGCTCCCACACAGACCAAGTCCATTAGAGCACCAGCAAATCTTTGGAAGTTACCCAGATGCTAACTAGCTTCTGGCCAGCACATTTTAAATGAGAAACTTTAAGGCTGTGGCTATCTCATAAACATCTCAATCTGAACACCAGAGTACCATGAAATTAACACTCATTTTAAAAACCAGTTTGCAAATGAGCATGACAATATAAAATCACAGGGTATAAATTATGATTCTACTGTAAGTCTGGAGATATTTCCACAGGTGTCTTCTACTACACGAGGGGCCAGGTGGCCCCAGAAACTATATCAGTCAATGTAATACTAGGCTATGCTGCTATAACAAATAAACCCTGATGCCTCAGTGATTTATCCCAACAAAAGTTTATTTCATTCGGACACAAAGTGCCCTGCTGGTCATCAGAAACTCCCCTCTATCTGGTGTCTTAGGGGTCAGGCTCCCTCCATCTAATGATGTGTTAAGCAGTGGTACAAGGACCTATATCCACTTCTGTGTGACCCCAGAGCATGCTTTGGGTACAGTCTGCACACAGGGAGTACCCTTCATGTCTCTACCTCCCCCAACCTCCTCCATGGCCCTGACCAGCAAGTAAGTTACTGTGGCCAGTAGGTTCCAGATGGCAGACTAAACAAACACTTAGTGTCCTCCGCTCCTTCCCAAGCCTCCTTTAAAATGACAGTGAAGAAATAGTATAATTAATTCATAAAACTGAAAAGAAAAGGAGGGGACCAATGAGCCATCTGCAGATTTCAATGAAGTTCTGGAAAAGAGAGCAGCAAACACTATTTTCAATCATAATAACTTAAGGGCTGCCTATTGATTTTCAACATTAGTGTCAACCTCTGAACAAAACAAGAAAGACTCAGATTTATGTTTGCAGAACAGCCCTTGAATATGTAAGAGTAAAGGTACAGCGGGGACAGATGTGAGGTAAGGAAAGTGGAAGGGGTGGTTGATGGAAGGTAGGGATGCCATATGCATACTAGCCATACGAATACGTGTGCTGCCAGAACCAAGAAAGGATGGTGAATGTGGATGGAACGAGACCCAGAGGTTTCTGTATACTGTTTGTTTGAAAGATGACCAATAGAAAACCAAACCACAAATAATATAACCATCAAGAAATAAAAGGTAAAAGTAGTCTAAGTAAGTGAGCAAAATCCCTACCATTCAGAACAGAGAAATGAAAGACTATCTAAAATTGATACATCGAGAAATAGCAACATAAGCATATTTTTTTAGGTTTATGGAGGTAATGCTAGGAGGACTACAGAACTAAGGACAAAATCGATTAAACATGGAGCAGAGGACTGGAGCTTTTCATTGTAAGGTCTTTACCATTTTGTTTTTTAATGTTTGCATGAAAGCATCTGATAAAAAAGAAAAACAAAGAATAAATTAATCAAGTATAGTGTGTATTTTCTACACATTTACCTGATTCGTCTAGACCCCAAGCCCCTGGAGGTAGGAGCAGGGGTCAACATGTCTTTTGTTCTCCAACGTGCTCCATCTATAGTTTTAATACTATGGTGTGTCCTGGAAAATGCAATCAACACTCACTCTATTGAACTTGTTGGTACATAAGTACCCCCTCCTCTGTCTGCTGTGGCATGTCCACTATTCTCAGGCCCACCCAATCCTCTGTCTTCCCCCCAAATAGTCCTACTATGCATATAGCCTTTAATGGGATTAAATGTTCAATACCCCACATCCCCAGTGCTGGGAATTAACATAATCTTAGTGAAATGGGGTCCACAGAGTCTCTTTATATAGAAAGACCTATGACTATGCATATACACAGGAGCTGATATACCCAGTTGTGGTGTGACTGTGCTCGTTAGGGGGTGAGGTGGGGAGTGGGGGACAGGGCTCTTCTACCTGCACAGAAGAACAGTTTTGAAAAGGCTTAATCCAGTCTGTATAATTCAGAGGCTGTGGGAAACAGAATCCTGGCTCTACCCAATTAACTGTGTGATTCTGAGAAAGCTTTATAACCTCTCTGTGTTAGGGTGCCTTCATGTAAATGGGGATCCTCCTTACGGGGACTCCTATGACGAATCAATAATATGAACTGTGCAGAGCACCCAGGGCAGTGCCAGTTCACAGCTTTTACATCTTCTAGTTATCTTTCCATTAATTTATTTCCTAATTGTGCTGAATGCTTCAGCCCCACTCTCTCTGTTTCCCTTACCATCATATGTTCTGAGGACATTTAATTCACATTTTCACCACTATTTACTACATTTTATGTCAACACTGAAGAACAGATCATTAGAAACATTGTGTAACCTCTACACCCAAGACCTACCCTCACAAAACCTAACCAGAGAAACTAGTTAAATAAGGAACAGCTGGCCGGGAGAAAAGAAACACAATTTAGTTTGAAACCTTAAAATAAAAATCTTCCATTCTGCGTCTTATGCTCATTGAAGCAAATATTAAAGAATTCAGAAATACTTTCTGTAACATAGCTTCGAAGACTCCTTCATGTCTCCTAAATCCAAGCAATACCGAGAGGCAAGGAAAGGTTTGACAATTGCAGTGGTTTTGAGTTTGGATTTACTACACGTGGTTTGGGCTTAGGATATTGCTTGGACTTTGTTCTACTACTACACTCCGCCTGGCTCCCTCCCTCCCAGCTCCTCTGGAAACATAAAGGCACATCCCTGAATCAGAACTTGACATTTGTTGTTCCCTCCACCTTGCTTGATATTACCCCAAAGAGCAGCCCAGCTCCCTCTCTCACCTCCAGCAAGTCTCTGCTCAAGTCTCACCAGAGAAGTCTTCCCAACCAGCTCGTGCAAAAGAGAGCACCCTGCTCATCCCTGGCCAATCTCTGTCCCCCTTCCCTGCTTTATTCTTCTTCTTGGCTCTCACCACTACCTAATACATATAAATATGTTTGTATTCATTTACTTCCTCTCTTCTCCTCCCTCTAGGGCAGCACTAGCCAATAGAAATATATTGTGAGTCATGTCTAATTTTAAATTTTCTAGTAGCCATATGAAAAAAGTAAAAAGAAATAGGAAAAATTAATTTTAATGTCTTTTCTTTAAGCTTGTATATCTAAAACATTGGCACTTCAAAATGTAATCAATATAAAAATTATTAATGAGATATCTTACATGTTTTGGTACTAAATTTTTGAGATCTGGTGTGTATATTACACTTACAGTGCATCTCAATTCAGACTCACCCCATTACAAGTGCACAGAAGCCACACGTGGTCAGTCGCTATAGTATGGGTAGCACAGCTCTAGAATATAAACTCCATGGGGCAAAGACTTATTTTGCTCACTGTTATGTATCCAACAGCTAGAACAGTGCCTGGCACGTGGATTTTTTTAAAATTAAAGTGCAGTTGATTTACAATGTCATGTTAATTTCTGCTGTACAGCAAAGTGATTCGGTTATACATATATATACATTCTTTTTAAAAATATTCTTTTCCATATGTTTTTTTAAAATGTTATTTACTTTTTATTTATTTATTTTTGGCTGCATTAGGTCTTTGTTGCGGCACGTGGGCTTTCTCTAGTTGCAGTGAGCAGGGGCTACTCTTCATTGAGGTGTGTGGGCTTCTCATTGCAGTGGCTTCTCTTGTTGTGGAGCACGGGCTCTAGGCCCGTGGGCTTCAGTAATTGTGGCGTGTAGGCTCAGTAGTTGTGGCTCATGGGCTCTAGAGTTCAGGCTCAGTAGTTGTGGTGCACGGGCTTAGTTGCTCTGTGGCATGTGGGATCTTTCCGGACCAGGGCTTGAACCTGTGTCCCTGCATTGGCAGCTGGATTCTTAACCACTGTGCCACCAGGGAAGCCCCTCCATTATGGTTTATCATAGGATATTGAATATAGTTCTCTGTGCTATACAGTATGACCCTGTTGTTTATCCATTCTATATATAAAAGCTTACATCTGCTAACCCCAACCTCCCACTCCATCCCTCCCCCCAGGCCCCTCCCCCTTGGCAACCACAAATCTGTTCTGTATGTCTGTGAGTCTGTTTCTATTTCATAGATAGGTTCATTTGTGTCATATTTTAGATTCCACATGTAAGTGATATCTTATGGTATTTGTCTTTCTGACTTACTTCACTAAGTATGATAATCTCTAGTTGCATCCATGTTGCTGCAAATGGCATTATTTCATTCTTTTTATGGCTGAGTAGTATTCCATTGTATATATGTACCACATCTTCTTTATCCATTCATCTGTCAATGGACCTTTAGGTTGTTTCCATGTCTTGGCTATTGTGAATAGTGCTGCTACGAACATAAGCATGCATGTATCTTTTTGGATTAGAGTTTTGTCTGGATATATGCCCAGGAGTGGGATTGCTGGATCATATGGTAATTGTATTTTTAGTTTTCTGAGGAACCTCCATACTGTTTTCCATAGTGGCTGTACCAACTTATATTCCCACCAACAGTGTAGGAGGGTTCACATTTCTCCACACCCTCTCCAGCATTCGTTATTTGTAGACTTTTTAATGATGGCCATTCTGCCCCGTGTGAGGTTCTGATTTGCATTTCTCTAATAATTAGCAATGTTGAGCATCTTTTCATGTGCCTATTAGCCATTTGTATTTCTTCTTTGAAGAAGTGTCTATTTAGGACTTCTGCCCATTTTACAAGTGAGTTGTTTGTTTTTGTTGTTGAGTTGTATGAGATGTTTGTATATTTTGGAAATTAAGCCCTTGTCAGTTGCATCATTTTTTTTTTTTTTTTTTTTTTTGCAGTACGCG
>NC_041231.1:47331766-47352946 GCF_002837175.3 Physeter macrocephalus | reverse complement strand
CACAGCATGTGGGATCTTCCCGGACCGGGGCACGAACCCGTGTCCCCTGCATTGGCAGGCGGACTCTCAACCACTGCGCCACCGGGGAAGCCCAGTCGCATCATTTGCAAATATTTTCTCCTATTCCGTAGGTTGTCTTTTCATTTTGTTTAAGTTTTCCTTTGCTGTGCAAAAGCTTGTAAGTTTGAGTAGGTCCCATTTATTTATTTTTGTTTTTATTTCTATTGCCTTGGGTGACTGACCTAAGAAAACATTGGTATGATTTATGTCAGAGAATGTTTTGCCTATGATCTCTTCTAGGAGTTTTATGGTATCATGTCTTATGTTTAAGTCTTTAAGCCATTATGAGTTTATTTTTGTGCATGGTGAGAGGGTGTGTTCTTACTTCATTGATTTACATGAGGCTGTCCAACTTTCCCAGCACCACTTACTGGGAAGAAGAGACTGTCTTTTTCCCATTGTACATTCTCGCCTCCTTTCTTGAAGATTAATTGACCGTAGGTGTGTGGGTTTATTTCTGGGCTCTCTATTCTGTTTCATTGATCTATATATCTTTTTTTGTGGCACATGGTTTTTAAATCAAATAACTACTTAATTAACAGATTTCTTGTCTTCCATCTAATAAGCACATATTCAATATATACGATATGGGAAAAACACATGGTGGAAATAAAGTAAATTACACTAGAGTACTTACAAGTAAGGGAGGTAAATATTCTACAGAAACAGAAAGTCTGAGAAACTCCAAGGGCAAAGGAAAACAACCCATGTCAATTTTAAGCAGAGTGGGAAAGGGCATGGTTACAGCTGAAATGGGGCATCACCCTGGAGGACGGGAGGCAGGAGCATCATAGAGAAGGTTACTGCAACGACTGGGATGAAAAGTCATGAAAGCTGGACTGGGATAGGGCTGGGAGAGATGCTGAGGAGGCAGAAATAACAGGGCCTGGCCCTGCCCTGTGTGGGGACCAAGTCAGGGGAGGAATTATAAAGACTGAGGTTTTGAGCTCAGTGGCTAAGGAAGGAGACAGTGCCATGACAAACCTGTGGAATCCCGAGGGAAAACAGGTTTATGGAGGAGGGGAGCTCATGATGACTTGCCATCAGGTTCTAACACACAAACCCCCACACATGACCGCATTTCCATCACTCTGACTTCTTCCAAATTTAGGCAGCAACAGTACTTCCAAGAACATCCCACGAGGAAATACCAACTGCAGAGGAGTCACAAGGCCCCCCTCTCTGGGTCTCAGCTTTTCCCTCTATAAAATGAGGAGGGTGATGCTGAGCCAGGTAACCCCATCCCAGCCTCGTGGTCACTTTCCTTGTACTAGGTCTTCAGTGCTCTCTTCCTGCACCATGGTAGCTGAGAGCTCTAACAGAAGATTGTACAGCTATGAATCTAATTCTCCCATTTATATAACACTTTGGTTATTCTTCAGTAGCACCTGCCGGCAAGAAAATTAAAGCCAGGAGCAAGCTCGAAACAGCCACCGTCAGCACGAACTGCATCCATTCTAGAGCTAATAATTTACAGGGTGAGCAGCCGAACACAAACTTGACTGCGAGCGTGAACAGTCACATTTCTGAGCTGACATTGTGATGCCCAGTGTTGAAGCTGGCCAGCCTGACTACAAAGGGAAGGACATTCTTCTTCTGTGTGTTTACATGACATAAAGACTTTGAGCGTAGGGCTGGCAGCAGGGAACACTCAGGAAGCCTGTTTCACTTGTCCACATATGGTTCACTGTACCCAGGTGGGAAATAGAAGCATCTCACCTGAGCCGCTCTTCCTCTTTTTTTCGGAGATTGAAGTCTCGCTGAACCACCTGGAGAACATGCTCTGTTTCATCATCGGTCAGACCAGACAGGTCCAGCTTCCTCCCCATGATTTAACACGAAACACAGACAATGTAACGAGACCTGAGAAATCAAAGGAGAGACCACGAATTGAGGGCAAGATAAAAGTCCTCCATGGATAAAATCAACCAATGTTGTTATTAAACAAAATTAGACACAGTGTTTACATAAGATAGTATCCTGCTCTGCTCCCATACTCAGCAAACATTTACAGACAACTTCAGCAAGACTGTGGAGAAAGAGAGAAGGTAACTGGTCATCAACGGTGTCATTTATCCCAGCTCTTAAATTAGAAAAAAATAGATAAATTATTCTTTTCGATAGAATGAAGCATACATGAGACCTGGTGTGGATTTCCACAAAACACCAAAAGACAATATCTAAAACTTCTAAAGTTCTATGGTTTGAAGTTTCAAATTTTAAATATCACACATAATTGTAAGATAAAATAAATCATACTTAAAAAAAAATCATAGGGGAATTCCCTGATGGTCCAGTGGTTAAGATTCCGGGCTTTCACTGCTGGGGGCCCGGGTTCAATCCCTGGCCTAGGAACTAAGATCCCGCAAACCGCATGGTCAGGCCAAATAAATAAATAAAAATGTAAAGAAAAATCCTATATATACTATATCCCTTGAAGTTTTTATCACTTGACTATGAAATATAAACTAGAAATCAATAAACTCTCCTCTGCAAAAAAAAATATATATATAGTAAAATAATCTTTTTAGACATTTTCTCAGAACTAGAAAAGATGATATTTCAAAGACACACCTCCCAGCAGTGCATACCTAGAAATTATGGGAAACTGTTTTTTTTTAAATCATTTTTAATGAATGGCTGCACCCAGGGATGAATCAAATACATAATTCCAAAAAACTGCCCAGAACTGAAGGGCAGCACAAACATAAATGTAAACATTCTCAACAAAATATTAGTGGAACCAATGCAGCAAGATTTCAAAAGCATTATTGTATAACATGACAAAGTGAGTTTTATCTAAGCAGTGCAACGTTGTTTCAGCATTCAAAAGTCAATCAGAGTAATCTGCCACATTAACAGAATAAAAGGGAAAAATCATCCGATCATTTCAATAGATGCAGAAAAAGCATTTGACAAACTTCCATGCCCATTCATGATAGAAACCCTCTGAAAACTAAGACTAGAAGATACTTCCTCAATCATATAAAAGGCATTAAAAAATAAAAACAACAAAAACCTACAATTAACATCATATTCAATGATGAAAGACTGTTTCCCCCTAAGATCAGGAGAAAGGCAAGAATGACCACCCTTACAACCTCTACTCAATACTGAATGTCTTTATTATAAAGCTACAATAATCGAGGCAGAGTGGTATTGGCATATATGTAGGTGTATTAATCGGCTAGGGCTGCTGTAACAGAGCACCACAGACTAGGTGGCTTAAATAACATAAATGTATTTTCTCACAGTCTTGAAGGCTAGAAGTCTGAGATCAGGATGTCGGCAGAGTTGACTTCTCCCAAAGCCTCTCTCCGTGGCTTATAGATGGCCGTCTTCTCCATGTGTCTTCACATGGTCTTCCCTCTGTGCACATCTATGTCTGAATTTTTCCTTCTTATAAGGACACCAATTATATTGGATTAGGGTCCACCCTAACACCCTCATTTCAACTTAATTGCCTCTTTAAATGTCCTGTCTTCCAAACACAGTCACAATCTGAGTTACTGGCGTTAGGACTCCAACGTATGAATTTGGCAGGGGGCACAACTCAACCTGTAACACTTCACCCTTTGCTCCCCCAGATATCTTGTCCTTCTTACATGTAAATTACATTCACCCCATCCCAAAAGCCACCACAGTCCCAACCTATTGCAGCATCAACTCGAAGTACAAATTCTCATCTCATTATTATCTAAATTAAGTACAGGTGAGACTTGAGGTATGATTCATCCTGAGGCAAAATTCGTTTCCCATTGTGAACCTGTGAAACCAGACAAGTTACCAGTTACCAAAGTAGAACAGTGAGGCAGGCATGGGATAGGCATTCCATTCTAGCTGGGAGAAATTGGAAGGGAGAAAGAAGTCTTAGGTCTCAAGCAAGTCTGAAAGCAGGGCAAATTCCATTAGATTTTTTAAAATTAAGTTATACTTGACATACAGTACTGTATTAGTTTCAGGTGTACCCCATAGTGATTTGATATTTTTACACATTATGAAATAATCACCACAATGAGTCCAGTTACCATCGTCACCATACAAAGTTGTTACAATATTATTAACCATGTTCTCTATGTGTACTTTTATCCATACATAATCTCTGATTTATTTTTTAATAATTTTTATCCCTGTGTGTACTTTACATCCCCGTGACTAATTTATTTTATAATTGGATGTTTGTACCTCTTCTTCCCTTCACCTATTTCATCTGTTCCCCCGACCCCCTCTTCTCCAGCAACCACCAGTTTGTTCTCTGTATTTATGAGTCTGTTTCTGTTTTGTTTTGTTTGTTTAAGGCTCAAGGATAATCCTCTTGGGCTCCATGCTCTGTCCTCTGAGCCCGCCAGGGTGGCTGTCCCACCCCCTTGGCCCTGGGTGTAGTCACAGCAGCTTAGCCCCCCCTTGGTAATTGAGGAGGGACAGCCCCATCCCCCAGGTCATGGTGACAGTGGCACCCCTGCAGACCTCTGATTTGTCTTCAGGATCATTCTTCCCTTTTCCTGAAGAATAATTCATGTTTGTAGCCAAATAGCTCTCCTGACCCATCCTGTAGACTCTCAGAAATCCAGCAGCCTTCCCTCATTTGTCCTGTCTCTGTTTAGTCTAAGCTGGCAGTGTTTCTGTTGATATAAGTTCTCAAAAACTTTGTCAGCCTCCCATGCAGTTCACAGGGGCCAAGCCATCAGACAAGAGGTTCTCTACAGATCTGTCCTGAATAACCGCATCTCTATTCCCGGCTTCTGCTGCAATGGTTGACTGGATCCGTGAGCCACACTCTAATCTCTTTAGCAAATGGTTGTCCAGCCACACCCCTGTTGCTCTCTACAGACAGACTTTCTCATTTTTGCAATATGGATAGACAGAATTTTCCAAATCTGCAAGTTCTGGTTCCTTTAGTGTGACAATTCCTTCTTCAATTTACCTTTCTCGTCTCACATCTTATTATAGCAGCAAGGACAAATCAGTCTTTAATACTTATTTTAGAATTCTTCTCAGCTAAATATCCAAGTTCATCATCACTTAACAATGCTACTTTCCACAAGACACTAGAACACAATTCAACCAAATACTCTGCCGCTTTATAACAAGGAACAGCTTTCCTTCAGTTTCCAATAACATCTTCCTCATTTCTGTCTGAGACCAGTACCTCTAACATTCATTTCTACCAACATTCTGTTCATGATGATATATGCGTTCTCTAACATGAGAGAAGCTTTCTCTGCAGCTCTCCTCTTTTCTTTCTTATTTTATTTTACTTTTTGGCCACACCGCCCCGCATGTGGGATCTTAGTTCCCCCACCAGGGATCGAACCTGCGCCTCCTGCAGTGGAAGTGCAGAGTCTTAACCGCTGGACCACCAGGGAAGTCCCTCCATTTTTCTTCCTGAGACCTCACTATAATCACCGTTAACATCCATATTTCTACCAATAGTCTCCTCAAGGCAACCTAGGCTTTTTCTAACATACACCTCAAAACTCTTCCACCCTCTACCCTTAGCCAGTTCCAAAGTCATTTCCACATTTTTATACAGAAGAAGAAACAGAGATGGCAAATACACATATAAAAAGATGCTTAATGTCATTGGTAGCTAGAGAATTGCAATTAAAACCATATTTCACACCCACCAAAATCATCTTTATCAAGTGTTGACAGGAGGTGGGACAATTTTGATAGAGTGAGTAAAAATTGGTACAATCTCTTTATAACACAGTTAGGCATCATTTTCAAAGTTGAAGATACATGTACCTTATGAATTAGCATTTCTGCCACACCTAGGTATATTCCTCAGATATAATCTTGCAAATATGCACCAACAGATAGGAATCGGGTTGAAGCATAGGAAATAAATAGGAGCCTATAGGGCTTCCCTGGTGGCGCAGTGGTTGGGAGTCCGCCTGCCGATGCAAGGGACGCGGGTTCGTGCCCTGGTCCGGGAGGATCCCACATGCCACGGAGCGGCTGGGCCCGTGAGCCATGGCCGCTGAGCCTGCATGTCCGGAGCCTGTGCTCCGCAGCGGGAGAGGCCACCAGCGGTGAGGGACCCGCGTACCGCAAAAAAAAAAAAAAAAAAAATAGGAGCCTATAAAAATGCTTATTTCACATAGTTCAACCTAACAGAAGAACATTAGTAACAGTCACATTCAAAATAGCAAAAAATAAAATAAAACAAATAAGTAAAACCTGTAAACCACCCAAACATCCATAAGCAGTAAGAAGGATAAACAAATACTGTATACTTGTTTCATACCAATGGAATGCTCCAGTGCAACGAAAAAGAACATTCTGAAGGTATATTTATTCCACATAGATGAATCTTAAAAACATACTGTTGAGATAGAGAAGCCACATATATATGCATGTACAGCATACAAACAGTATGACTCCTTTTATATAAAGTTCGAAAACACAGAAAGTCAAGAATACATATATTTTTAGGAACAAATGTGATAAAACTATACAGAACAAAATGGGACCTCTGTGGAGGAGAGAGAAGATTTGGCTAGGGATAATCACATTATGTGTGGGGAGAGTGCCTCGAGCACCTGCTGGTCTGAGGGAGTGAATTAGAAATAAGGTCCCACCCCTAGGCTGCTCAGGAAAGGGGAAGCTTCATAGCTGCCATCTTCTAGTCTCCCAATGAGCAGGGAGAAACAGATTAGAGGGCACAGGGAAAATGCAGACCGACTTCTTCCTTTAATACACCCCATTAAAGGTGATAATGGCACTTTGGAGTTTCCCAGAAGGTAACACGTCTGCCCCCTTCATTTCACTTCACTGGCTTTTGGTTGCTGAGAATTCCTAATGAGATTCTAAGATGCCCAGTTAGCACAAGACAGAAGTGACAGCTCTGATCATATCAAATCTAAAAAGAATGATCAGGACTCAAGAGGGATAAATGGTTTCTGTAAAGAAATAAATAAAGTAGCTGTAAATGGATAAGACAGAGAATAATGAGAAACCCTTTTTGGGAAATGGTAAAAGATTCTTCCCTTTTCTACAGGAAATACAATTAGATTCCCTGCACAAGAGAAAGAGCATCATTAGGGCTGGAAAAGCCTCAATGTCCATGAGTCAAAGGTCATGAAAGTTTGACTCTTTCATTGCCCAAAGGGAAGTGATTTCCCAGACACAAAACCAGTTCAGATGCTCTGACTTCCAGACCCGTGCTCCTGCCCCTGGATTTCTCTGGTTTATACTCAACTAAGATGGTAGCAGAGAGAATACATTTTAAAATTTAGTAATGAGAAAATTAATAAACTTCAAAATTTAATTATATCACCATTTCCCTAATGTGTGTTTCTCAGGTCACTGTTCCCACAAGCAATCTGAGAAAGGAGAGCTCTGTGATGAAATAAAGGTGAGAAATGCCTCAAATTGTATTGCCCTCTGAGGGATACACAGTGCATATAAGCTTATCAGAACCTCTAAGAAGTCTGTCACTAAAGAACCAGTCTGATTTTGTTTATCCCTGTAGTTCTCAAATGCATTTGTCTGCAGATACCTCTTTCTTTAATAACAGCTACCTC
The DNA here is from genome assembly GCF_002837175.3 of Physeter macrocephalus. NCBI lineage: Eukaryota > Metazoa > Chordata > Mammalia > Artiodactyla > Physeteridae > Physeter > Physeter macrocephalus. Next base: position 47,345,357 of record NC_041231.1, on the reverse strand, counting down.
TTAACATCCAAAAAATGACTATCTGGGAATTATTGCCATAAGTCCGTCCCATGATGACAAATTCCAGTAGCTAATATAATTACTGAATTGATTTAGCTGGGGTTTTTATGCAATTATCATAAGAAGCTACAGAGTTATATAAGCTTTAGAAGAAGCTGATGACTTAAAAAGGAAAGCAAATGGAAACAAATTTAAAGATAGAAAACCAAAATAAAGGTAGAATTGTCTATACTATTCTTGGCTAGAACAACTAGAGGAAGGATACAGATACTTCTATAGGAAACTAGTAAGCACAACTTTGCAAATGAAAAAAAACAGACATTCCAAGAATATGAAATACACACATATGGGAGCTTCATAATGAAAGGTCCATGTCTACACAAGCGACATTCTAGAAAGGAACCTAGAACAGATGGGTCAAGGACAAATGCATGCATGGGATATTTACAAATCCACAGTGTGTGTTGTGGGGGGGTGGTGATTATGATGATGATGATGTACCTAATACAAAGAGAGAGGTACAGAGATTAACTTGGACAATCCAAAGTCCTAAAAGTAATAAAGGGTAAATACTGCTAGGGCTTCCCTCTTTGACCATGGCTAGATCTTGACTAGAACTGAAAAGAAATTTCTTATTCCTACAAAGGAATCGAAATGTTAGGGCTATCCCATTTAAGGCACTTGTTATCAGGGGGTAAAAAAGAAAAGGAACTTGCCTGGGAAGGAAAGAAAAAAAGCACAAATGGTCCGATATGTACTTTCACTGTGACTTCTTTGGAGCAAGTCGTGCTTGGGCTGTAAGACTCACTGATCTTCATTCCTTCACCTTCAAGGGTGTTATTCCTGCCATGAACAGCCCCTTCTCTGAGACTCATCCTTTACCTGAACACAGGAATGGCCCAGAGGAGACATGGTCACACCACCAGGGCACAGCTAATTGGACCAGGGGTGTCACCTGACCCATACTGGATGTCAGATTCTGTCTCCTGAGAGTGATATTAACAGGAGTGAGAAAAAGGAATTGAAGAATACTGAATAAATTATGGTGGATAACTTCCCAAATTTGATGAAAAGTGTTAATCTGCTCATCCAAGAAGCTCAACAAACTCTAGGTAGGATAAATTCAAAGAATGCACATCTAGACACATCATAGTCAAATGGTCAAAAGCCAAAGAAAATACAGAATCTTGAAAGTAAAACAGAAAATGACTCCTCACACATGAGGGATCCTCAATAAGGTCAACTGCTGACTTCTTATCAGGAATCTCGGAGGCCAGAAGGTATTGAGATGATATATTCAAAGAACTGAAAGGAAAGGACTATTATCCAAAAATTCTATATCCAGAAAATTATCCTTCAAAAATGAAGGATAAATTAAGACAATTAAGGCATTCCAGATAGCAAAAACAGAGAGACTTTATCACTAGCAGACCTGCCTTACAAGAAATACTAAAGGAAGTCTTTGTAGCAAAGACTGACAGAATTAAAGGAAGAAATGGACAATTCAGCAGTAATCATTAGAGATTTCGATATCAACCTTCAATAATAGATAGAACAACTAGCAAAACATCAGCAAGGATATAGAAGATTTAAGCCATATTATAAGCTACCTAGATCTAACAGACATCTACAGAACACTCTACATGATGGTACAACATATATTCTTCTCAAGTGTACGTGGAATATTCTCCAGATAGACCATATATTAGGCTGTAAAATAAATCTCAATACATTTAAAGGAATTGAATAATATAAAATCTGTTCTCTAACTACAATGAAAGAAAATTAGAAATTAATAACAGAAAGAAATCTGGAACATTCACATGTATATGGAAATTAAACAATGTACTCTAAATAACCAAAGGGTCAAGAGAAATAAGAAAATACCTTGAGATAAATAAAAATGAAAACACATGTACCAAAACTTACGGGATGCAGCTAAACCAGTGCTTAGGGGTAAATTTATAGCTATAAACACCTATATTAAAAAGGAAGCATCACAAATCAATAACCTCACCTTCTACCTTAAGAGACTAAAAATAAAAAAGCAAACTGAACCCAAGTAAGCAGAAGGAAGGAAATAATAAAGGCAAATCAATTGAATAGAAAAACAATAGAGAGAAATCAACAAAACCCAAAGTTAGTTCCTTGAAAAGATCAACAAAATTGACAAACCTTTGGCAAGGCTGACCAAGAAAAAAAACAAAAGATTCAAATTACTAAAATCAGGAATGAAAGAGGGACATCACTACTGACTTTACAGAAATAAAAAGGATTATAAAGGAATACTGTGAACAGTTGTATGCCAGAAAGTTAGATAACCTAGATGAAATGAAAAAAATCCTAGAAAGACACCTACAAAAACTGACTCAAGACAATATAGAAATCCTGAATAGATCTATAACTAGTAAAGATATTGAATTGGTAATCAAAAACTTCCACAAAGAAAAGCAAAGGGCTAGGTGGCTTCACTGGTGAATTTTATCAAACATTTAAAGAAAAATTAACACCAATCCTTCACAAACTCTTCCCCAAAAAAATAGAATAGGAGGAAACACTTCTTAACCCATTTTAAGAAGCCAGTATTATCCTGATACCAAAAACAGACAAGGATATCACAATAAAATAAAACTATAAACCAATATCCCTTACGAATATAGATGAAAAAACCCTCAACAAAATATTAGCAAACAAAATCCAGCAACATACAAAAAAGGATTATGTACACCGTAACAAAGTGGGATTTATGCCAGGAATGCAAGGTTGGTTGAACATGTGAAGATCAATGAATATAATATAGCACATTAATAGAATAAAGGACAAAGATCACATAATCTTAATTAATACAGAAAAGCATTTGATAGAATCCAATACTCTTTCTGATATAAATACTCAACAAACTAGGAATAGAAGGGAGCTTTCTTGAATTGATTAAGGCTGTCTACAAAAAACTCACAGCCAACATCATACTCAATGTGAATGAATAGATGCTTTCCTCCCAAATGTCATGAACACAACAAGATTGTCACTTTTACCGTTTCTATTCAGTATTGTACTGGAGGTTCTAGCCAGGGCAATAGGCAGGAAAAAGAACTAAAAAGCATCTAAATTGGGAAGGAAAAATTGGGATTATCTATATTCAGGGAAAACATTCATCTCATATATAGAAAATTCTAAGGAATACACATACACAAAACCAATTAAAACCAAAAAACTGAGATCAGCAAGGTTGCAAGACACAAGATCAGTATACACAAATCAATCATATTTCTATACACTATAAATGAACACTTCAAAAAATGAAATTAAGAAAACAATTCTATTTACAATAGCATCAAAAAAATAAAATACTATGAGTAATTTTATCACAAGAAGTTTAAGACTTGTGCACTAAACACAGGAAACACATCCCATGGATTGGAAGACAGTGTTAAGATAGCAGAACTTTCAAAATTGATTTACAGATTCAACGCAGTTCTTATCAAAATCCCATCTTCTTTTTTTGCAAGAACTGACAAGCTGATCCAAAAATTCATATGGAAATGTAAGGGCCAAGAGAATCCAATACAATCTTGATTGCTAAATGAATGAAAAAATTTAAAAAGTAATTCCTTCTGGCCCCAGGGACACTCTGGCCTATGAATAGCTGTCCCCAGGCATACTCTGCAGACTAAAATTCTACAAGGCACCCATGCAGAAAAAGGGTCAGATCTGCAGAAAAGCCAGATCAGCTCCAAGCCTAGCTGCACAGGGAACCTATGGCTTCCTATAGTCTGGATGCCGTCACCCTGAGACTGCCAGGCATCAGCTCTTATAGCCCCTGTGACCTCCATCTGAACCACTGACCCTCCTGATACCTCATGGAGGCTCCAAGCTCATGGTATTTGAGGCAAAACTTCCTTCCCCATTAAACAGAAGTGATACTATGATTTTATTTCTGGCAAATGAGAGCAGCTCTAGAAGTTGAAAATTGGTGGGGAGATCTCATTATCCCCATCCATTTGAGAGTTGATGGCATTTTCTACCTATTAGATCCTGGTGGAAACTTCTTCAGAAGTAAGGATGGTAAAAGTAGGGGAGCTGCTGCCACAGCCTGTACTGGCAACAGGTATTGGGAGATATTTCAAATGGTATTAGATGGGCACACACACCCTGAGCACAGAGTGGAAGGAGTTAGCAGGAGGAGGGGGGTGGAAGGGAAATAAAATTGGAGACTAAACCAGTCGTTCTCAACTGAGCACCATATTGCCTCCCAGGAGATAATCAGCAATGTCTGGAGAAATGTTTAGTTGTTTCTAATAGGGGTGTGCTACTGGCATCTAGTGGGTAGAGGCCAGGGGTTGCTACTAAACATCCTATGATGCACAGGACAGCTCCCCGCAACAAAGAATTATCTGGTCCAAAATGTCAATGATGCCAAGGTTGAGAAAACCTGGTCTAAACTGAAAGCTACATAGCTGTCAGCCTCTTACTATGTGCTTCCCAGTAGCCCCAGGTATGCCCAGCAGAGTTCACAAAGGGGCCTTCACTACTGCTACAGTACAGGCCTTCACACTGAAATTACACCATTGGTTCTCCTGGTTCTCAGGCTTCCGACTCAGACTGTAACCACATCACTGGCTCTCCTGGGTCTCCAGCTGCATATCTTGGGATTTGTGAGCCTACATGATCATGTGATCCAATTCCTTATAATAAATCTTTTTATTTTATACATATACACACACACATATATATATATACAGACACAAATATCCTATTGGTTGTTTTTCTGGAAATTCTGGCTAATACAGACACATATACACATTACACATTACTGGCAAATAAATGACCTGGTTTATAAACCATGATTGCATTTTTCTGGCCTTATCTGCAATGACCAAACTAACAGGTCTGTAGTAGAGCCCAGTGCATTTCTCTACCATCTTGAATTAGAGCAATGCCTACAATCCCCTGCTTTTGTTTTCTGAGCCTTTGGTCACAGTAGAAGTCCTGCAATCCCTCTCCTGCCTTTTGGGCTTTTTCTCTGTCTGCTTCCCATCCTTTGGGTGTTTTCATGTTGATCCCTTGCACAGAGGACAGCTAATGAACACTCGATAAAAATACACAGCTCTTCAGCCCACTGAGAATTTCCTCTTCAGTTTCAACTGGATAATGATGCTCTTTGCTCCCTCTGTTATATAAAAGTCTGGTACACTTCTTCTGACTGTAATAAAAGTGTGTCAAGATAAGAGTTGACAGCTGGCTGCATTTGGAACTTGACCACATAAGACTGTGAAAAAATATGCATTAAAACTTCACTAATTCAGACTTCATCAATTCCAAATTTGTGGTCAAACATGGTAGGCTAAAATTTACCATTCCATTTGTTCTCAGAACACGGGGATTAAGACAATGAATAGTAGATGAGAAAAGGAGAATATTTACCTTCCAAAGACAGCAAATTATTATCAGGTACTTACTTAGAAGTATCAATTTATATGTAAACAGCACAATTACAGTGTAAGCAAATAACAGCTGCAGAGCCTGGGTTTTTAGTATGCAAACCTCAGAGGGTTCCCCTAGTCATGCACATTGGGACTTAATCTCAGGACCCAGGGTGAGTACTGTTTGTTCACACCTTCACTGAGTAGAGGCTGGGACAGCTGGCGATAAAGGATCATCAGGCCCAAAGTGGTAAGGGCTACCTGAGGAATGGGCCAGGAGTCATTGCCCCTGGATCAGGGGAAAGAGGGAGGGCAGGAGCCAGAGACGGAGAGACTTCCGGGTGTCGGTCCTGCCTCGGCCAGGGCCCTTAGGTGGGGCAAGGGTTGGCAGGTATCCAGGCTGAGGGAGAAGCACAGGCAGAAGCTTCCCTTAGCGATGGGCATATCACTCAATATGTCTGCTGCAGGGTTGCAGAGGGAGTCTGTGAAGCTGTTAGAGAGCTTGGACTTCACCCGAGGGCCCTGGGAGCCACGTTAGGGTCCTAAACAGGAGAGCAACCCGAGATACAGCGTTTGTGCTTTCCTTGGGTCACACGGGTAGTGGTGGGAAACTGGGATGGAGGTGAACAGGGACAGAGGCAGTCACCTGGAAGCCACTGCAGTTGTCCAGGTGGGAGCGCGAAGTTGAGAAGAAAGCAGAGAAAATGACTCAAAGCTGCCTATTTACTCCTTGATTAAACTCTTGCCTCTTGGAAAATGGTCAGGCAGGTCAAAGTTCAACTCCCAATGGGCAGCTCCTTCCCTCTCCCTCCTCCTTCCCAGGATGGCATCTGGCAGGAGGGGCAGGCTTTACTGCTCTTGGCAATAAAGACCAGTATGCACAGAGTCCTTCTAGGCTGGGCTCTGCCATGGGGGCCAGTCTGGTGTCTGGACTATAACTATCTAAAGGGGGAACCGGTCTTCTTTGTCCTTTGTCATGAGTGGCATGCTCAGCTGTTACTTGTGGGTTGGTGACATTTGTTTGTTGATTGATTGATCTGAGAGCAGCCTATCAAAAAGAACTCTTGCCAAATTTCACCAAGTCCTGCCACAGTGCTGTTACTAAGTGTCAACAATTCTGTGCCAAATAAGATCATCCAAAATGCCTACCAAATGTCTAAAACTCAATAAATGACTTTGAAACTCAGAGATATAGTCTGTACATGAGTAGAAGGCAAAATGGCCTCAATAAGCTAAAGGAAGACAAAGAAATAGAGATAACATCTTAAAGAAGAGGAAATGAAATGTATGGAAACAGTAAACTCCCAAATGAGGGGTACTTTTCAAACGTGTGATAAAAAGTCAGTTTCTAAACCAGCTCCCACTGTAATTCAAGCCCAGTGTGCCAAGAGCAGACATCTGTGCCCTAAGCAGCGCCTCCTCTAGGCCCTAGAGTGAGACAGAATCAGCACACTGCCTCTCCAGCAGCAGCCTCAGTCCCAACCACATAGTTTAGCCTGTTGTTTCTCTGATGGGTTGTTCTAGACTGTCTACAGCTGTTGTCTTATTGTTATTGTTATTATTTTAATCATCATTTAGCCTTTCAGTAAAAACAGAGGCTTGAAGTTTGGTGGGAGTTTTTGCATTTTGGAGACGACACATAGAAACATACAAGTATGCTGCTCTCAGCCATTTACTATGTAAACTGTAAGCATCCAGTTTTGAGTGGGGCCCAGAGCTAGAGAATATTTGCCTTCCAAAGAGAGCAAATTATTATCAGGTACTTACTTAGAAGTATCAGTTTATATGTAAACAGTCCAGGCGGCACTACCAGAGGCTCTGTCCCTTGGTTTATGCAGGACCCAACAGATGCAATGATATCAAAGTGTCCACAGCAAAGAGAGATGCCATACAGGACCTCTGGGAAGCTCTAGGAGAAGCACCGCAAAGGCTTTCAAGGGTGTGTTAAAGCAGAACTACACCCTCCTCTACAGGTAACTATTCTCCTTTTTTTTTTTTTTTTTTTTTTTTTTGCGGTACGCGGGCCTCTCACTGTTGTGGCCTCTTCCGTTGCGGAGCACAGGCTCCGGACGTGCAGGCTCAGCGGCCATGGCTCAGGGGCCTGCCGGCTCCGCGGCATGTGGGATCTTCCTGGACCGGGGCACGAACCCGTGTCCCCTGCATCGGTAGGCGGACGCTCAACCACTGCGCCACCAGGGAAGCCCAACTATTCTCCTTTTGAGAAATAGCTCATGCTTGCTACCAGACCCTGGTACTGAATGCCTAACTAGGGGACATCAAATGACCATGTGACCAGCAGAAGCTAGCTCTGAGCTGCTTGTTAGGCTTGGCATGCACAGTAGGGACCCACCGTCAAGTGGAAATGCTATATAAGAAATTAGACCCAATCCGTTCCTGAAGGTGTAAGTTGCATGGGCAGGTGACTCAGACTCCCATGTCTCCTGTGTCTGCTGCTATGTCTCCTCTCCCTCAATCCACAGCTATGTCCTCATAGAAGGTTCCTGGTGATCAACCAACATAAGAGGACAAACCTCAGTCTGGATTTGTGGATGATTCTGTAAGAAATCACTGACACCCTCCAGAAGTGGACAGCTGTAGCATTACAGCCCCAGTCAGGGGTGACCCTGAAGGATAGCAGTGAGGGGTCACCCTGCTGGTGGGCAGGATTTCAAGCTGTATACTGATCTTCCACATTGTCTGGACCGAGAGATGTCTGGAAGAGTGGAACAGACATCAATTCGTGGACAGTAGCCAACAGAATGGCGGGTGGGAAAAGAACAGGTTTGGGAGATCAATGACAAGGAAGTCTGAGGAAGAGATGTGTGCAGATCTCTCAGAGAAGCGGAGTGTGATGAAATTTGAATATCTATGCGGAAGTTCTCAACAATCCGGTGGACAAGAGGACACCCGAGGAGGTGAGGCAGCCTCTTCCCCAGTGCTTATTCAGTGAGCCCTTGTACAAAATGGACATGGCAGGAGGGTCCAACAACGCAGCTACACATGGGTCCAATCTCACAGACTTCCTCTTTGCAGGCCTAATCTGCCTATCACCACTGCTGAGGACCCCTCTTCCCAACACCAGAGACCAGCGCTGAGCTGTGGATGGGGGGAAGCCAGTCAGTCACCTGGTGGCAGAGTGATTGCACTAGATCTTCTGTCATAGAGGGGTTAGTGAGTCCTTGCTGGAATACATATGTATAAATTTTCCATCTATGACTGCACCTTTATCCATCACTTACAGAATACTTGATTCACTGTCATGGTTCCCCTCAGCATGTTGTGGCTGACCAAGAAACTCATTTACAGCAAACAAAGTTGGGCAATGGACTCACGTCCATGGAATTCACTCGTCTCACCGATGTACCACATCACCTGGTGGGATGACCTACTGATGACTTCTGATCCAGCAGTTTTCTACCTCTGGACCAGATGATCTTCAAAACACCTGTGTAGGGGCTTCCCTGGTGTCGCAGTGGTTGAGAATCCGCCTGCCGATGCAGGGGACACGGGTTCGTGCCCCAGTCCGGGAAGATCCCACATGCCGCGGGGCGGCTGGGTCCGTGAACCATGGCCGCTGAGCTGCGCGTCAGGAGCCTGTGCTCCGCGGCGGGAAAGGCCACAGCAGTGAGAGGCCCGCGTACCGGAAAAAAAAAAAACAAAAAAAACACCTCTGTGACCTGATCTTTTTGAATGCTGTGGTGTCTGCAGTGACCCAAGGCCTGAGTGCAATAAATAGGTTTCTTTCTTTTTTTGAAGCTTCAATATAGTAAAAGTCGAAATAAATGTTTGAACTGGGCTGCAGTGTACATTTTTCAAAAGGAAAATAGTTTCAAATGGAAAGGCTTACAGTAAAATATTGTGCTCAGCTAGGCCTTTCAGACTGTGGTTATACTCAAACATATGTAAGCAATAACATTAAAAAGAGATTTGATCCTAGATAATATCCTATTGGATAGAGAAAAAAGAGGAGAGAAAAGTTGCTCTAGGCAATAAAAAAAGAAACAGAAATCTACAGTTCAGTACCATGGCAGGAGGGAAACTGTTTAATGATCTTTAACATTAGCCTGCTCCTTGGTGGGTTTCACCAACCCAGCTATACTTCGCATTGGCAGGAGGTTCAGAGACACATACTTTTTTTTTTTTTTTTTTTTTTTTTTTTTGTGGTATGCGGGCCTCCCTCTGTTGTGGCCTCTCCCGTTGCGGAGCAGAGGCTCCGGACGCGCAGGCTCAGCGGCCATGGCTCACGGGCCCCGTCGCTCCGCGGCACGTGGGAACCTCCCGGACCGGGGCACGAACCCAGTTCCCCTGCATCGGCAGGCGGACGCGCAACCACTGCGCCACCAGGGAAGCCCAGAGACACATACTTTAAAGTTAGCTACTTCAAAGATAATTAAAGGTGTGTTATAGAAATCTCTAGACAAGATTATAGAACTCTTGAAGCAGAAGCTAACCAAAAAGCTGCAGCTTTATTTTATTTTGTTTTTTTTATTAGCTTGTTCTTTTTTTTTTGGCTGTGTTGCGTCTTCATTGCTGCATGCGCTTTCTCTAGCTGCGGCGAGCAGGGGCTACTCTTCGTTGCGGGGCACGGGCTTCTCGTTGCAGTGGCTTCTCTTGTTGCAGAGCACGGGCTCTAGACGTGCAGGCTTCAGTACTTGCAGTACGTGGACTCGGTAGTTGTAGCACGCGGGCCCTAGAGCATGCGGGCTTCAGTAGTTGTGGCGCACAGGCTCTAGAGTGCAGGCTCAGTAGTTGTGGCGCATGAGCTTAATTGCTCCTCAGCATGTGGGATCTTCCCACACCAGGGATTGAACCCGTGTCCCCTTCATTGGCAGGTAGATTCTTAACCACTGCGCCACCGGGGAAGTCCCTGAAACTTTATTTTTAAATAAAGTGGTTCAGCATTGAGAAGGACTACAGAAGGCAGGGAAGGTAGTTTAGCACTGAGTAGTAATGACAATGGATATTTAATTCAAATTGGAGAGAAATGGAAAACAAACTGTCTTCATTTTAAAAAATGTTATCAAAGTATAGTTGATTTACAATGTTGTATTAATTTCTGCTGTACAGCAAAGTGACTCAGTTATACACATATATATACATGTTCTTTTTCATATTCTTTTCCATTATGGTTTATCAGAAGATACTGAATATAGTTCCCTGTGCTATATAGTAGGACACTGTTGTTTATCCATCCTATATATCACAGTTTGCATCTGCTAATCCCAAACTCCCAGTCCAGCTGTCCCCCAACCCCTTCTCCCCCTTGGCAACCACAAGTCTGTTCTCTATATCTGTGAGTTTGTTTCTGTTTCATAGATAAGTTCATTTGTGTTATATTTTGTTTTATTATTATTATTTTTTAAACATAACTTTTTTTAACATCTTTGAGTATAATTGCTTAACAATGGTGTTTTAGTTTCTGCTGTATAACAAAGTGAATCAGCTATATGAGTACATATATCCCCATATCTCCTCCCTTTTGCATCTCCCTCCCACCCTCCCTATCCCACCCCTCTAGGTGGTCACAAAGCACCGAGCTGATCTCCCTGTGCTATGCGGATGCTTCCCACTAGCTATCTGTTTTACATTTGGTAGTGAATATATGTCCGTGCTACTCTCTCACTTTGTCCCAGCTTACCCTTCCCCCTCCCCGTGTCTTCTAGTCCATTCTCTACGTCTGCGTGTTTATTTCTGTCCTGCCCCTAGGTTCTTCAGAACCTTTTTTTTTTTTAGATTCCATATATATGTGTTAGCATACAGTATTTGTTTTTCTTTCTGAATTACTTTACTCTGTATAACAGTCTCTAGGTCCATCCACCTCACTACAAATAACTCAATTTCGTTTCTTTTTATGGCTGAGTAATATACCATTGTATATCTGAAGGAATATAGTAATATTCCTTCTTTATCCATTCATCTGTCGATGGACACTTAGGTTGCTCCCATATCCTGGTAAATAGAGCTGCAGTGAACATTGTATTTGTGTTATATTTTAGATTCCACATATAAGTGATATCATATGGTAATTGTCTTTCTCTTTCTGACTTACTTCACTTGGTATGATCATCTCTAGGTCCATCCATGTTGCTGCAAATGGCATTATTTCATTCTTTTTACGGCTGAGTAATATTTCATTGTGTATATATATATATACCACATCTTCTTTATCCATTCATCTGTCGATGAACATTTAGGTTGTTTCTTGGCTACTGTAAATAGTGCTGCTACAAACATAGCGGTGCATGTATCTTTCCGAATTATAGTTTTGTCTGGATATATGCCCAGGACTGGGATTGCTGGGTCATATGGTAATTCTATTTTTAGTTTTTTGAGGAACCTCCATACTGTTCTCCACAGTGGCTGCACCAATTTACATTCCCACCAACAGTGTAAGAAGTTTCCCTTTTCTCCACACCCTCTCCAGCCAAATTGTCTTCATTGTTTTCCTCAAAATCCAAAGGTAACACACTAAAAGCATAACATAAATATTCCGTAATGTGGCCGATGGAATTTGCTATAGTTTCTGCCCACTGATTCTAAAGTCAGCAAACACTGCTTGGTGCCCACTTGGACCCAGTGATGTGACAGACAGAGGAGAACCCAGAAATAAAGCACATGGCCCTGCTCTGAATTTCCACAGACATGAGTGGGAGATGATCTGCTAACAATGTGCACCCCAACCTGGTCTGGCCGGGACCCCTTTCCTGAGCCATCTCTTTGCTATCGCTTGCTTCTGGACTCTCAATTCTGCAAAACAGTTATTGAAGGGGAACAATCCAGTCCAGGAGCTCATCAGAAGGAACTTCTAACAGCTCTCTGCCCACCTCATTCTTTTGAGTTTTTCCTTTACAGTTTCTGTGTAGTTTTCAATACCCCCAAGTTCCCATTTATGAAAATTTGAAAGATATGATAATATCATAAAAGAAGATTAATCACCTAACAGCATCAAAAAAAATACAACAAGTGCCAACCCATTGGTTCATTTAAGTCTCATTTCCCCCACTTTTTGTCGGGACCGTTGTTATTTTTGTCCTCTTATACACAGAAGTATGCATCTTTTTTCGCTAAACTCTTTATCTCCAGCATTTTTTTCATGTTAGTGCAATCACTTTCAAGCATCACTCCTAATGGCTACATTATATTGTATCAAGTGGATATATAATACTTACTGACCTGCTCCTAGTGTTGTACCTCTGGGTTGATTCCAATTTTGGACTATTTCATAGAAAACTATGATAAACATCTTTGTGCATAAGGGTTTTCCACATTAAGGATTTTTTCCCATTAGGCTAGATTCCCAGAAATAAAATGACTAAATTTAAGGTTAAGAATATTAAGCCCCCTGACACACATTTTCAGGCATCTAGTTGAAGAACAACATCTAAATAGTGAAGCCACCTGAATGGCACAGATACCATCAGGCCTACTGCTGAGTCATCTTATTTGTGCAGGCTCACTGGGGGCACCACTTTACTCTAAAATTAGGTCTTTGCCTCTACACTGAACCCCAAACAATTTTTTTTGTTATCTGAATAATTATTTTCTTAACATCTTTAGTGGAGTATAATTGCTTTAAAATGCTGTGTTAGTTTCTGCTGTATAACAATCAGCTATATGTATATATATATATCCCCATATCCCCTCCCTCTTGCATCTCCCTCCCACTCTCCCTATCTTACCCCTGTAGGTGGCCACAAAGCACTGAGCAGATCTCCCAGTGTGATGCAGCTGCTTCCCACTAGCAGCTATTTTACATTAGGTAGTGTATATATGTCAATGCTACTCTCTCACTTCGTCCCAGCTTACCCTTCCCCCTCCCCGTGTCCTCAAGTCCATTCTGTACATCTGCATCTTTATTCCTGTCTGCCCCTAGTTTCGTCAGAACCATTGTTATTTTTTTTTAGATTCCATATATATGTGTTAGCATACGGTATTTGTTTTTCTCTTTCTGACTTACTTCACTCTGTATGACAGACTCTAGGTCCATCCACCTCACTACAAATAACTCAATTTCATTTCTTCTTATGGCTGAGTAACTCCATTGTATATATGTGCCACATCTTCTTTATCCATTCATCTGTCAGTGGACACTTAGGTTGCTTCCATGTCCTGGCTACTGTAAATAGTGCTGCAATGAACATTGTGGTACATGACTTTTTTGAATTATG
>NC_041231.1:47321376-47331725 GCF_002837175.3 Physeter macrocephalus | reverse complement strand
GTCTTGTTTATGGTTTCCTTTGCTGTGCAAAAGCTTTTAAGTTTCATTAGGTCCCATTTGTTTATTTTTGTTTTTATTTCCATTTCTCTAGGAGGTGGGTCAAAAAGGATCTTGCTGTGATTTATGTCATAGAGTGTTCTCCCTGTGTTTTCCTCTAAGAGTTTTATAGTGTCTGGCCTTATATTTAGGTCTCTAACCATTTTGAGTTTAGTTTTATATACGGTGTTAGGGAGTGTTCTAATTTCATTCTTTTACATGTAGCTGTCCAGTTTTCCCAGCACCACTTTTTCTCTATGAGGCGGGTCAAAAAATATCTTGATGTGATTTATGTCATAGGGTGTTCTGCCTGTGTTTCCCTCTAAGAGTTTTATAGTGTCTGGCCTTACATTTAGGTCTTTAATCTATTTTGAATTTATTTTTGTGTATGGTGTTAGGAAGTGTTCTCACTTCATTCTTTTACATGTAGCTGTTCAGGTTTTCCAACACCACTTACTGAACAGGCTGTCTTTTCTCCATTTTACATTCTTGCCTCCTTTGTCACAGATAAGGTGACCATATGTGCATGGGTTTATCTCTAGGCTTTCTATCCTGTTCCACTGATCTTTATTTCTGTTTCTGTGCCAGTACCATATTGTCTTGATTACTGAAGCTTTGTAGTATAGTCTGAAGTCAGGGAGCCTGATTCCTCCAGCTCTGTTTTTCTTTCTCGAGACTGCTTTGGCTATTCAAGGTCTTTTGTGTTTCCATACAAATTGTGAAATTTTTTGTTCTAGTTCTGTGAAAAATGCCATTGGTAGTTTGATAGGGATTTGATAGGGTAGTTTGATAGGGATTGAATCTGTAGATTGCTTTGGGTAGTATAGTCATTTTCACAATGTTGATTCTTCCAATCCAAGAACATGGTATATCTCTCCAACTGTCTGTATCATCTTTATCATATGGTTTTTATCCTTCACTTTGTTAATACGGTGTAGCACACTGATTGATGTGCGTATATTGATGAATCCTTGCATTCCTGGGATAAACCCCACTTGATCATGGGGTATGATCCTTTTAATGTGCTGTTGGATTCCGTTTGCTAGTATTTTGTTGAGGATTTTTACATGTATGTTCATCAGTGATATTGGCCTATATTTTTCTTTTTCTGTAGTATCTTTGTCTGGTTTTGGTATCAGGGTGATGGTGACCTCGTAGAATGAGTTTGGGAGTGTTCCTCCCTCTGCTACATTTTGGAAGAGTTTGAGAAGGAAAGGTGTTAGCTCTTCTCTAAATGTTTGATAGAATTTGCCTGTGAAGCCATCTGATCCTGGGCTTTTGTTTGTTGGAAGAGTTTTACTCACAGTTTCAATTTCAGTGCTTGTGATTGGTCTGTTTATATTTTCTATTTCTTCCTGGTTCAGTCTTGGAAGGTTGTACTTTCAAAAAGTTGATTTGAAAATGACTATTGCACATCCAGGAAATGTCAAGGAGGTTATTCAAAGAGTTGGGGAGGGAGGTCCAGCCTAGAGATATATGTCTGGGGATCACTGACATAGATGGTATTTAAAACCATGAAACAAGATGAGGTCTGCAGGGAGGGGATATAAACAAAAAGGCAGAGAAGAGAAAAGACTCAGCCGTGGGGCACTCCAACATTAAAAGGGCAAGCAAAAAATGAAGAACCAGCTAGAGAGAGGAGAGAGTACTTCCAAGGAGTTAAAAGGAAAATCAAGAGTGTATCCTCCAGGCATGGTGAAGAAAGTATACCAATGAGGAGGGACTGATTGGCTGAGTCAAATGATGCTAAAAGTTAATGGAGGATGAAGACTGAGAACAGACCCTTGTATTTAGTAGGTGATGGTCAGTCTCGACAGTTTCTTGCGAAGTTGATGAAACTTGGCTGGCAACCTGCAAGCGTGGGTTAACAGAGAATGTGAGGAGCGGATTTGCAGACAGCAAGTCTGGACAACTCTTACTAGTTTTTATATATAGGAAAGTAGAGAAATGGAGCCACTGCTAGCAGTGGAAGTGATATGAGGAGGGAGTGTTTTCCAAGAAAGAAGAAATAGCATGTTTATAAGCCAATGAATAGTACCTGGTAGAGAGAGGGAAACTGGTGATACAGAAGACAGAAGGGGGAATTACTAGAGTGGTATCCTTGAGTATTCAAGGAAGATGGGCTCCAGTGCCAGGAAGTAGAGGGAATGGCTTTGGATAGAGCATAGAGATTTCATGTTTAGTCACAAAACAAAAGGCAGAGTATAAGGCAACAGATGCAGGGCAGGTAGGCAGATGGTGGAGCGAGTCTGTGGAAGCTCCCCTCTGATGGCTCAGTTTTCTCAGTAAGAGTGGAAGCAGGGACATCGTGTAAGAGTGAGAATGAAGAGGAGGTGTGGGCGTCTGCAGAGATGGGAGCGAATGTGAAACAATCAGTGAAGAGAATGGGAGAGTGCAGGGACCAGAGAAATATCAGGCACTTTAAGGATCCATCTGACATTCCTGGCCACGTAAGACCCATCATTTGTTTGTGAGCTCTTCTTCAGCCACATTCAGCAGCTCAAATGCAGGCAGGAGGAAGCAGAGATTAGGGTTTAGCCAGTGTGTTGTTCTACCGAGTGCTGCCTGAGAGGAGCAAGTGAACTGGGGGTGCTCAAAGGATTGCCATTGGCTGGAAAAGGCAGAAGGAGAGGACCTCAAGTGTCAGGGGTCACAGACAGGAGGTCAGGAACACCGAGGGACCGTTGGAATTGAAGTAAGAGAGGGAAAGGATTGGAAGATGGAGGTCGGTTATCAGAAAGCATGATGCACGAAACACATTATGAAGGGCCAGCCATAACTGGAAATGAAAACATCTATCTATGACTATGGAAGTAAGTGGGAGGGTTGGGTGGAAGTCAGAGAATTGCAGCAAAGAAGGTCAAGGAACTCCAGGATGTTAACAAGATCCTCTATCTGGAGCTAAAGTCATCAAGAGCTGAGGGTATGTGGTCCTGGAGCCCAGGGCACTGACAAACAGGATAAAGAGCATGATGGGATGAGTGCTGGTCCACCCAAGGCAGAGTCAGGTGGGGTCATGAGTGAGGAGGGGCAGGAGGGATAAGTGTTTCAAGTGTCTACTTGACCTGGTCAATGGGGAGCAGAAGGCCAGAGTCAGTATGATCGCCCAGTGTGAGGGGCTCCTACTGATGTTCACTGAGTAGGGGCGGACTTATTCCGAGGGATCAGGACACCCAGTGGTCGTCACTGAGGAGGCTGAGGATGTCCAAGGAAGCTCAGTATCGCTCAAGCCCACAAACATCTCTTGCACCTTATGATGGGGGTGGGTAAAAATTCTGGGTGGGGAGGGTCTTAGTTCGAGGGCTTGACCCCCTACCTGGCCCCTTGTTTGTTCTTTCACTTTATTCCACATTAATAAGGAACCCAGAAGTAGACTGCCTGACCAGTCTTCTCCAATTGCTAAATTCCTATTAATAATAAGATTATTTTATATAAAACCTCAAATAAGTATGCTTGTTATGGTTAAGGAAATAAGAGTTTATCAAAGTACAACTAATGAACAAGAAACTATAAAAATGACCACACATATTTGAAAAAGTTAATGGAAACTCAGTGGAGAGTTTAAAAGACAGAATAGACACAGCAGTGAAAAGAATTAGTGAATTGGTAGACAGGGCTGAAATAAGAAGCCAAATGCAGTACTGAGAAAGGAAGTAAAAAATGGAAGAGAGGTTAAAAACACAGATGATATAGAAGGAAGGTCCCACATATCTGCTCAGAGTTTCAGGAGTAGAGAATAAGAAAAAGCAATATTCAAAGAAATAATGGCTGAGAATTTTCCAGAACACTGATTAGACATCAATTCTCACATTTACAAAGTCCGGTGAATCCTGAGGGGGATGATTAAAAAGAGGCCCATTTCTACATACATTGTAGTGAAACTCAGAATAAAAAATACACAGAAAAGAAACTCAAATCAGCGAGAATGAAAAGACAGATTACTACAAAAGAACAATAATCAGATTGTTAGATAAATTCTTTAAATGAAACAACGGAAATTGGAAGACAGTGGAATCATACTGTCAACAAATTGCTTACCATGTGGAAAAAAATAAATAGATGGGGTTTTAAAAAGTCTGACTAAAACACCAGACAATGTTAACATATAAATTGGGTAGAGGGGTGATCAGATTTTGTTAAGGTAAATATGTGTGCTAAAATAATCATATAATAAGCACAAGAAAATAGAAATGGAGCATAAGGCTTTTGAATAAGTGGAGGAGGGACATGTAATGTGGGGTAGGAGAGAGAATCTAAATTAATACAAAAAGCAATTAGAGTAAGTATATTAAAAGTGGGACAATGAAAGAGAAGAAAGTAAAATGATAAAATAAATCCAAATATATTAATAGTAGCACTATAAATGAACATAACTTTCACATTAAAACTTACAGGTTGGAAAAAATAAGGCAAATTTATGCTCTTTACAACAGTTTCACAAGTGGAATAAAAATATACAGAATTGTTGATAGTGAAAGGATAAGAAAATGATAAGATAGGCAAGTGCTAAGCAAAAAAAATTGGTATAGCTCTATCCGAAACAGATCTGTTTTTTAACTTATTTATTTTTATTTTTATTTTTTATTGAAGTATAGTTGATTTACAGTGTTTCAGGTGAACAGCAAAGTGATTCAGTTATACACACACACACACACACACACACACACACACACACACACACACACATATTCTTTTTCAGGTTCTGGTTTATTACATGATATTGAATATAGCTCCCTGGGCTGTACAGTAGATCCTTGTTGTTTATCTGTCTATTTTATATATGGTAGTGTGTATTCATTAATCCCAAATTCCTAATTTATCCCCCCTACAACTATCCCCATTGGTAACCATAAGTTTGTTTTCTATGTCTATGAGTCTATTTCTGTTTTGTAAATAAGTTCATTTGTTTCATTTTTTAGATTCCACATATAAGTGATATCATGTGATATTTGTCTTTCTCAGACCTAGAAACAAGGGCATTGCTACAGATTAAGAGGGTCGTTTCATAATGACATATGCTTGACTAACCAGGAAAAAATTAAACTAGAATGCATCTAATAACATACAGCTTCAAAATATACAAAGCAAAAACTGAAAGAAACACAAGATTAAATTGAAAAATTCACCTCTATATATTTCTCCCTAACTGATTAATCAAACTTCAAAAAAATGAGGAAGGAAGATGGACGATTTGAATAACACAATTAACTAGTTTAAGCTAATGAACATATATGGGTCACTGCAAACCAGTAACTTCAAGGAAATACAGAACATTTGTGAAAACTATGTACCAGGTCATAAAACAAGTCTCAACAAATTTCAAAGAAATGGAATCATGTAGATCACATTTTCTAATCACTATTAAAATAGAAAATATTTAAAATGGAAAAAATTTAAAATAGAAAAAATATTTAAAATATTTTAAAATAGTAAATAGAAAATTAAAGTAGATATTATTAAAAATATTAAACTAGAATAAAGATAGAATTAAAACAGAAAAATAATTGCTAAAAGGTTCTGGAAATTAAAGAATAAAATAAAAGCTTACAAATAAGTCATAAGTCAAAGAAGAAATCATCATGAAAATGTTAAAAACTCACATGTGAACAATAACAAAACACTACATATCAAAACATGTAGAATACAAATATGGCTAAAGCAACACTTGGAGGGAAATTTATTGCACTAAATGCATACACATGAAAGAAGAAAGGCTGAAATTAAATGAGTAATCATGTAAATTTAAGAGGTGAGAAAAAGAATAAAGCCAAAGAAAGTAGAAGGAAGGAAATAATAAGGATGAAAACAGAGATTAAGTAAAATGAAAAAGAATGACACAACCAAGAAGAGAAAGTGAAAAGTTGGTTCTTTGGAAAGTCTAAAAAGAACCTGTAACAACTCTGGTGAGATGGACCAAGAGCTAAGGAGGGAAGCAGTGGCTGCCTCTACAGGTTTCCTCATCCCACTGGGGCATAGAAGGGACTTGGGTTTTGTACCCCAAGAGAGCCCCTGCCTTCCCAAGAAGTGTTCTTGACAACACGCAGAGCACATCTCCATGCCTCTCCCTGTGCACCGCCACTTGATCTCTCTTCTTCTGGCAGCTCTTCCATCTTTTGAGGGAAACAATTCCAACCATCTCCCAAATTTGCCAGAAATGGTGTTTGGGTTTTTTTTTTGTTTCTCATTCTCTTTGTTGCTTTTGGATTATTTATGGAAGAGAAGGGGAAATATCAGCATTACTTCGGCATCCACCATCAGCACCAGGCTGAGGGGAGGGGAACTGAGGCAGAAAGCAGGGGTGGTGGCAGTGGGAAGAGCAAGCTTGAGGTACCTGGAAGCCGTGGGAGGAAGGATTCAGATCTGAGAGCACAGAGGATGGTTGGGGGATGGTGGGCATTCAAGCACCTGGGCTGCAAGATCTGCAGTCCTGGGAGAAGCACCTGACATTCAGTGGACCGTGGAGCTGAAAGACCCACTGGCAGATTTCTAATAGATTTTAATCAAGGATTCCATTAAAACAGCATTTAAAAATTTTTCTTCCAATTAGCCATAAAAGAAAGAGACTAATCTCGAATACTCTGGTTACATGTCATTCTAGTAAATCAAAGTCCCTAATGATCAATAAATTGTTTTTCAAAGAAAGCAAAACAACAAAACCACATTTATATAACACAAACACAAAAACAGAACCTGCCAGATTTTCAGAGGCTGGAGCTGCACAAATAAAGTGAAATGATGATTGAGACAAAGGTTTCCAAGAGGAGGTTAGGAAGAGGTTTGGGGCTGGAAGCACTGCATATGCAGACTGGACTATCTTCAGAAAAAAGATAACATAAAGGGGCTTGGGTCATTTTCCTTTTCTCCAGTGATATGCAGGCTTTGAAGCCTAGAAAGTGACCCTGTATACTCTGAGGTAGTTACATTTCATACCAAAAAGGGAGAACCATATAGGATGACAGTTTTCTGAGCCATGAGTCAGTATGGGATTATTTGGGGACTTTGGCAAATAGCCACGCTAGATCCTGGGGCCATGGGCACCTCTGTCCTGTAGGCACCCCCGTTCCTCTCTCTCATGTCTTGTGTTCTTTTCCGAAGTATCTGCTCGGAGAGATTAAACTGTCAGCCCACAGAATGGATTTGTGCATCGCAGCTGCAAATCACATATCTGTCACATCAGTGGCATTACACTGTAAATCATAGCCAAAAAAGGACTTTCCACAGAATGGTTTTCTTTCCCCAACTGATGATATATAAATGTACACAAAAAATTTTAACTTACAATTACCTAGGAAAGGTAATGGGGGCAAATAACACATGGTTGAATACAACGCTGAAAGCAGTTTTCAAGCAGCATTTAGGCAGTTTCATAAAGCTCTTCTTACTCTCTTTACACAAATGCAGAATTGATTCTCAGAGTAAGTCTGAAGTGAATGAGGTTTCTCTCAGTAACGAATCCAGCCCGTCCCCAAACAAGTCCGTCTTTGAGCCTTTTCCCCAATAACCTTCTGGTGGTTTCATGCTGTTCTGGTCTTACCATCACTAGCAATTGATCACATAAGGTCATTCGCAAGAGGGTGTTAATGGTACATTATTACCTTGGACTTATACCAACCAAGGTCTTCTAAATTGTAAAAGAGGAGATGATAAAAAGGAACAATTGTCTAAGGGTAGAACCCCTGCCCTGGGTGGGGAGGCGCAGAGCTGGGTAGAGGTGCTTTTCTGGTTGTCATGTGCTACCCCGGCTTGTAGACTGCCCTGAATAAAGGCACTATAAAATCGCTCACCTTTTACTTAAACTCTCACCAGTTCTCCTAAGCCAAGTAAATATTTACATGATGTTTATGATTTATACACTTAATCATTCATATGATGCAAGATTCAAAATGAAAAGGTAAAAAACCCCTGAGCTTTCTAAACAAACTTAAGGATATTTATATATACACCAACACACATATGTACTTTTCACTTTAACACTTTTGTTCCTCCTTCCTTAGTATTATTGTTTCCTTAAAGTGACAGATACTATGATATACACTGCTAGGGATGTTTGAGTATAACCACTTTGGGAGAAATTTGGCACCAAATGGTCAAGTTATAAGTTTATGTAAAATATGACCCTTCAAAATTCTACTTCTGGGCATACATCCTCAAGAATTTCTTTTGCATGTGCATAAATACATTTCAAAGATGTTTACTGCATACATCTATGTAATAGCCACAGAAGAAATACAGAAAAAATCTACAGTCCATCATGGAGGTAACAGATTAATAAAATATGGTATTTTCATACGATAGAGTAATATTTAACAGTTAAAAATATGAACATAATCTATATAAACAATCTGATAGTTCTCTCAAAAACACTGAGTGATAATGCAAGTTTCTTTCACAGAAAGTAAAAGAGAAACAACCCTTATGGAAAACTCTTTAGTGAAGTGGGCTATGAATAAACATGAAGGCATATTCTGTCCCACTAGAAAAGAAAAGCAAAGTAAAAAATAAGATTCTTTTTTTTCCCTTTGCCTATGAAATTGACAATGTTGATGAATAATTATGTTTAACACTAGCAAGGCATGGGGATCTGGCACACTCATACACTACCAAGAGCAATATGAATTTATAGACTTTCCTGGAGGGTTATTTGGCAATGTGTATCCAAAATTTAAATAAAAGTAAGTAAATTTTGACAAAGTAATTCATCCTAAGAAAATAAAAATGTGTGCAAAGATGAAGTTACAATAAAAAGTATAAAGTGCTTAATGTTTTAAAGGAATGATTTTATTGAATAGATTATGGTATACAAATGAAATGGATTATTAGGAGGATAAAAATAATGACACAGAAGAATAATCATTGACATTAATGCTGCTTATATGTTGTTGAGTGGAAAAAAAAGATCTTATTTGTGTTTAAAAGAATTATATTCATCTGGTCCTTATTATTCAGGGATATCTGGTACCAGAGAAGAGTCGCTTAAAGTAAATCCACTTAAAATGGGGACCAAAAATTCACACTAAATTATGGGAAATGAAAGCATTTGATTAGCACTATATTTGAAGAAAAGGAAACAAGAAAATACATTTTATTTTCTATTTTACCAAATTTTGATAACAGTATTTTTCATAGGAAGTGATATTTAGGATAGATCCTAAAATTCATGTTGAAGCCTAAAGGGTCAAGAATAGCCAAGACAATTTTGAAGAACAAGGCTAGGAAGGGAAGATTTATTACAAAGCTTTAATAACTAAATGAAAGTGGTATTAGCTCAGGAATCACAAAAAGATTAATAGAACAGAACAGAGTTAAGAAACAGATCCAAAAATATAACCAATACTGGTATATAACAGAGATGGCAGCAAAATAAATGAGAAAATAAATATTCATTCAATGATAATGGGGTAATGGTTTTCAATATGGAAACATTAGATCCCTGCCTCACACAGTACAGAAATATAAACTTCAGATGAGTTTCAAGATCTAAAAGTTTTATCTCATAAAAAATGGCAATGCATAGAAAGGAAAACTTGAAAATCAAAATATATTTTTAAAAGATCTGTAAGGGAAATGCAAAGTAAAAGCCGTGAAATACATTCCACACTTATCAGATTAATCAAAATTAAAACAATTGATGAATGTCAGACACAGCCAAAGATATTGGGACACCAAGAACTCCAAGACAGTGCTAGTGGGAGTGTTAAGTTGTACAACAGCTTCAGAGGGCCATTTGCAAAACCTAGCAGAGTTGAAGTAACATAGAGATGCTTTTTTTGTTTTTTTTTAACATCTTTATTGGAGTATAATTGCTTTACAATGCTGTGTTAGTTTCTGCTTTATAACAAAGTGAATCAGCTATACATATACATATATCTCCTCCCTCTTGTGTCTCCCTGCCACCCTCCCCGGTATTTTTTTTCTCTTTCTGACTTACTTCACTCTGTATGACAGACTGTAGGTCCATCCACCTCACTACAAATAACTCAATTTCGTTTCTTTTTATGGCTGAGTAATATTCCCTTGTACATATGTGCCACATCTTCTTTTTTCATTCATCTGTTGATGGACACTAAGGTTGCTTCCATGTCCTGGCTATTGTAAATAGAGCTGCAGTGAACACTGTGGTACATGACTCTTTTTGAATTATGGTTTTCTCAGGGTATATGCCCAGTAGTGGGATTGCTGGGTCATATGGTAATTCTATTTTTAGTTTTTTAAGGAACCTCCATACTGTTCTCCCTAGTGGCTATATCAATTTACATCCCCACTAACAGTGCAAGAGGGTTCCCTTTTCTCCACACCCTCTCCAGCATTTGTTG
>NC_041231.1:47291271-47321246 GCF_002837175.3 Physeter macrocephalus | reverse complement strand
CATGTGTTTGTTGGCAATCTGTATATCTTCTTTGGAGATATGTCTATTTAGGTCTTCTGCCCATTTTTGGATTGAGTTGTTTGTTTTTTTGATATCGAATAGCCAAAGCAATCTTGAGATAGAAAAACGGAGCTGGAGGAATCGGTCTATGACATAAATCACAGCAAGATCCTTTTTGACCCACCTCCTAGAGAATGGAAATAAAAACAAATGGGACCTAATGAAACTTAAAAGCTTTTGCATGCAAAGGAAACCATAAACAAGACCAAAAGACAACCCTCAGAATGGGAGAAAATATTTGCAAATGAAGCAACTGACAAAGGATTAACCTCCAAAATTTACAAACATGAGATGTTGATGCAAGTCCTACTACCCAGTTACTCACCTCTGGGGGTATATACCTTAGACACACTCTTATACATTTCTACAAGATTCTATCAAGGATATTCCTTGCAATATTTTTGTAATAGCAAAAGGTAAAAACATCATTTTGACCTTCAGTGGGGAATTAACTCTGGAATATTAAACAAACAAAGACTACAATAAAATGAATCAACTAGATCTACAATTATCAACATATGTCAAAACCAATGTTGCGTGAAAAAAGCAAATCACAAAAATCAATGGCAAGCCTCCATTTACATAACAATTTTTATAATGTATTTGTTTATTTTAGTTTTTTACATGTCATTTTATTAAAAGGTGTATACCATTAGCCCTCTATGCATTTCCCCCTTCCACCCTTCAATCTTCTAGGTACACATAAAGTTCTTCTGAGAGCATCTTTTTTTTATTGAAGTATAGTTGATTTACAATGTTGTATTCATTTCAGATGTACAACAGAGTGATTCCGTTATACATACATATATATATTCTTTTTCAGATTCTTTTCCATTATAGGTTATTATAAGATATTGAATATAGTTCCCTGTGCTAAACAGTAGTAGATCCTTGTTGTTTATCTGTTTTATATATAGTAGTGTGTATCTGTTGATCCCAAATTCCTAATTTATCTCCCCCTGCGCCCACTTTCTTCTTTGGTAACCATAAGCTTGTGTTCTATGTCTGTGACTCTATTTCCATTTACATAAAATTTTAAACACAAAATGAGACTGCACATTCTGATGGGCATACACTCAGCCCCAATGTTATAGGCTGCATGGACTCAATCCCAAATTCTCATCCTTCACTGTCTGGATTTCCCTCTTGCTCAGCAGAGAATTTTCTATTTATGGCAATCACAGATTTCGACTCAAGTAGCTACTACATGTACCGTGCTATACTAGCTGTCAGGGAGGACAAAAGAATTATGCAAGACTCCTCGAACCCTGCAGAGGGTACAACTCAGCTAGGGAAGCCACCTGAGAGACTGGCTCTCAGTCCTCACTCTGGCTCACATAGTGTGTAAACTTAGAGTGCTTAATTGTCAAGGCCCAGTTCCTTCATCTATAAGATGGGAAAGTCACCCTCCTCCTGTTTAGAACATTAAATGAATATATATATATGTATATAGTGTCCAGCATATGCAAACACTCAACACTCTCAGCAATCAAAGGCATGGCAGCCATCACACAAATACAACCTTCTAAACAGCGTCTCAGACACACTGACAGTTAAAAGGTGATGGACGGTAGAAGGGCACTGGATACGTCCGCTTAGCCCTCTCCACAGCTGCATACAACACTGCCACCCCTGGTGGTTTCCCCTGTGACTTGGCCCCCTCTCTGTGGAACACAGGGCATTTCTTCTAGCAACAGTTTGGCTATACCCAGGCCTATTTATTCTTCCAAGTTCACCATGAACAGTGCTCTGTGAAGAGAGCTACCTGCCTCAGGAAAGAGAATTCCTTCTCTCACACCTTTGGAAGGATTCTGGGGTAAAATGAGACCAAAAGGATCATAACACACCTAAGCTAGCTTTTCGGTTAACCTCTTTAGAATCCCAAGGACATACCACAGCTCCATATTATTAAAGAGAAGGCAATAGTGTCTCAGCTCCATTCACCTCCAACATATACCTGCCTCTAATCTGCAAGCCACCCTCCTCAAAAGCTGGGATAGGGTTCTATCCATGGACTTAGTAGCAGGCACCAGAGGGGAGGCCTGCCTCCCAGCCACTGGAAAAACCACAGTGTTTGGAAATCACTTTTGGAGATACTGAGCTGTTGAATTTTATTCCTGGGACTCCTTCCCGAGGACTTGGGAAAGGATAGTGGGTATTTCAGTTATCCAGCCAACGTGGCTCCACCATGTGGCAACAGCACAAACAGCTCATAATTTGCTCAACCTTAAAATTCTGTGATTCTTACCAATTTATAACTTTGAGGAATTCAAAATACTTCTATTTTGATATGTTGAAGAATTCACTTATGTCTTTTCTTCATTCATATTTTGTTATCACACTATTTCAGATTTGCATTATTCAAATACACCCTATGAATAGAGCAGCCTCCAATGTCAGCACTGTTATATCTAGGGTTGGGCTTGTTACATCACACAAGAACTGATGATCAGATTTTCGGGGGACAACCAGATCAGACTCCACCCAGATCTGAAGACCAAATTCTTCCTTCTAGCTTTCTGGACTGGCTTAGGTATAACTACCTTTGGTTTGCATATATAAAAAAGTGAAAAACATCAAGCAGTTTCATTTTAGCTTTGAAACTAAAATGATAAATAATAATAGTAACAAAAAATAAAACTCACCTGACAAAACTAAACAGGATGTTGGTTACCCACAGGGGAGGGGTGGGGGTGATAGTGCCTGTAGGGGGTAATTGGGAGGCTGGGAATATTCTAGGTCTTAATCTGGGCACTTGTTACACAGGTGTGTTCAGTTTGTGAAAATCCATTGAGGGCACACTTCAGATCTGTGCAATTTTCTGGGATGATATTATAACTCAAAGGTCTGACAAGTCAGTCAACCCTCCTTAACTTGCCTTTGAGACAAACACAATAATAACCAGGAAGGCAAAGAGAGGGGCATGCCTAACTCTTCTCTACAAGGTATTTCAGTCTGTGTATCAATTGCTCTAAGGGCCATGGCCACAGATGAGCTCTCCTTCTGTCTCTCTAGACAGGGAGGAAGGAGACAGGACACAATCAATACCACTGTTAGCTTAATTGCTGAAGGTGGTTAACAGTTTACTTTCTCAGATCCTGGAGCAGACAGTTCCCCCTCCTCCTCCACACACAAAACCTAGACCACAGAGAGAACCTGACACAAAGAGATACACACCATCTCCACAGAGACAAGCCCCCCACACACAGACACAATGCCCCACCACCAGACACAACCCCCAACTCCACAGAGACAGCCCCCAGCCCCATAAAGACAGCTAGCTTTCAGCCCACAAAGACAAACTACAGATGTGATGGCTGGGGTGGGGGTAATTTGGAGAGATGGGGCTGCCCATGGGCAGTCAAGGAACATCAACAGGAAGATGAAAAATAATATTTTCAAAGTCTTACCAAACTAAATTTGTTTAGAAAGAGGGATTTTTAGACCTGAGAATACAGTCTCAAAGTTGCTGTGAAAATATATTTAAATCACCCCCATTTCCACCCACAGCTCAGGTCCCATCCTCTTGGACCATCGTCCTCTACTTTCACATCTATCATGTACCCTGAACCCCAACTGCCTTCGGAAGACTAAAAACAGGGATTATTCCATTTTATAGATTTAAAAAGTTGAGGCTCAAAGATGTTTGTCAGACATCACAAAACTATCTAAGTGGTCATCTCATCCCTGAGTTGGGGCGAGGGAGGCTGAGTTGGAGGGGCAGGGTGATAACGCCAAAAGAGGAGGGGCGACCCTCTCCCCAGCCCAAAACTCTGAGAACCGCCCACAGCCCCACAGGAGCTGCCTCAATGGGTCTGGAGTAAATGAGTCACGTCTGGCGACATTCACACACATTCTGGGACTGGATTCCACCTTCCCCTGGGAAAGTGGGAAACCTCCAGGTCAAGGGGTCGGGAGTGGAGCGGGCAGAAATAAAGCCAGACTTAAGGCATTTTCTAAGATCAGATAGGAGCCAAGCCCAGAGCTTACTGCTTCTCTTAGGAAGTCCCTGGGCCCAAACTGGTGTGTGCAGTCCGAGCCTCTCGGATACTTACTTATCCTCGGGGACAGGGCTTATTTGGGAGAAGGAAACGGAACAGGACTGATCTAAGAGCAGGCAGCTAGCAAACTCCCCTACCCTGCGGAGACATAAGTAAATTAAGTGACGGGGAATGGAAGGGATGCTGCACATGTTGCAGGTCCCCGGGCTCCCAATGAGGAATCGCTCCGCTCCGCGCTCCCCGAAGATACCCCGCGGCTACATCCAAACCTCTGAAGGGTACCTTAGAATCGGTTCCCGACCTCAACAAAAAGCAGCGGAGTTGGAGGGTAGGGAGTAGGAAGGAGGAGACCGGGATGAAGCTGAAGTGAGCACCTCACACCCCGCAACAGCCGCTCCTCCCCAGGCCGTCCTAGAACCCGGCCAGAAGTAATCGACTCCGGTTCTTAGTCCGCGCACCGGCCGTGACCTTGAACGAGTCCCTGATTAGTCCCATTTTACCCAAATTAAGAGTGGAAAAGAATCAAGTCCGTCGCGCTGGTCGCTTACCTGATGGTTTAAGGCGCCCCGCCAGCGCGCCAGGAGCGTGGTGGGTGCGCGGTGAACCGCAGCCCAAGATCTACGCGGCCAGTGGAATCGCAAACCGCGAAGGAAACGCAGAGCTGAGCTCGGACCCCGGCAGCGGGAGAAAGGGGCGGTTCCGATTCTGCTACGACCCCCTAGCAAGTTCGACGACCCCCTAGCAAGTTCGATGGCCCCCCCCCCAACCTCCTCCACAGAGGCGGACTGGCAGTGCCCCGGGGCCCTGGGCAGCGGGAGAAAGGGGCGGTTCCGATTCTGCTACGACCCCCTAGCAAGTTCGACGACCCCCTAGCAAGTTCGATGGCCCCCCCCCAACCTCCTCCACAGAGGCGGACTGGCAGTGCCCCGGGGCCCTGACTCAGGACGCGCACGGGGTGTACTGGGACACGAAAGACACCTCCATACACCCACCCCCGAAGTTGCGGCAACGTAAGGGGGAGAGTGGCGCAAAACTGCCGGAGGGGAGGGGACGGTACTCACACGGGGTGGCCGGGCTGGAGCAGATCCGTGACTGGGGTCATCGATGGCGGCCGCTCTCAGGCCACCGCGCCTCGGAAAGCCTGGGGCACCTGCCGCAAAGCGCCGCGTGGATTAGGAAGCTGCGAGCAGCAAGGCAGGGGCACGGGGCGGTCGGCGCGCCAGATCTGAGCTGCAGCGCTGCGGGGGCTCGGCCGCCAGAATCGCAGCCGCAGCGGGAGCTCAGAGCGGGCGCGGGAGGCGGGAGCGCGACAGCGGCAGCGGCTGCGAGGGAGGCGCCCGCGCCGCAGGCAGCCAGGGCCAGCATGGACGCAGCCCCTGCCGACACCTGCCGGCCCGGGCGACGACCAATCAGAGGCGCCCGGAGCGGGGGCGAGTGCCGGGCACCCGGTGGGAGGGGGGCGCGCGCTCGCGCCCGTGCTGGGGCGGGGGGCGCCTGCCCGGCGGGCTTCTCAGGCCCTCCCCTCCGCGCGCAGGCGGCCAGCGCGGGAGGGGCGGGGCGCGGCGCGGCAGGGGGCGGGGCTGGGGCTGAGCGCGCCAGGGACCGGGACCCGCGCCCGGCGCTTGGCTCTACCTTGAGGCGCAGTGCGGTGTCGAGGCCCCGGCCCCGGGGTAGCCAGATGAGCCCTCAAGTCATTACCAGCTTTGAAGTAAGGGTTTTTCTTCCCTGCCCCTGCGCCCCGGGCTCCCGGACCCTCCCTGACAGCCGAATGCCTGGTAACCCGAATGCAGGGCCGGCCTGGCTTCCGGAGTGTGGGCGCCCTCCTTCCCCAGCCTCACCGAAGCCGGCGTGTCTCCAAAGACAGCTCTTCCTCACTTCATAGTGCCTGGGTATTTAAAGTCACCGTGGTGACCCATCCCCTGGTCTGGGTTCCTTTCGTTCTCTCCTGAATTTACTGCGCTAGCGACACTCCTTCGTTCAACACACATTGACTGGTATCGCTTTTGGCTCAGAGAGCTGGATCTCCCAGGCTACTGCTCTCCCAAATGTCCCAAAGCCCCCGTCGCTGCCGCACCGCAGGACTAGTGAGCCCGCGCTGTCACAAGGACGCACAAAGATTGCTGCCAGTGAGGACCGCATTCGGGCTCTTGCCTGGAGTTCCGGGTCCCGGAAGAAGGACTGGGAGTTGAAAGGTACCCCTTCAGGCCAGGGCTTCATTGCGCGTTTGCATCCGTCAGAGCACAGGGCCCAGAATCTTTCTAAAACGGACTGCCTCAGCCCTAACAACTCGGCTGTGGAAGCACATTATCAATTTTCGCTGCAGGACGGAAGTCGCGCCATCGGAATACAGCTACGTGGGTGATTCCTAAAACCCTGGGAACCCTCTCTCAGGACCATGGATTGAAGCTGTTCTCTCCGTGTAAATTTGCGCAGTAGAAATGGACGGCTCATTTGCTGATCTGTCGGCAGCAGCTAAAAAAGCAAAAACCAGAAAACATTTAAGAAGGGAACTTGGAAGGTAAAGGAGTTGATTTCTCTAAAGATCTGGTTTCCTCTCAAGGCGATTTTATTATCCACAAATTGATTCAAGTGGAAGAAAGTTTGTGTTTTGTTTCTATTTTATTTACATTCAATTTTAACTTTATTTGTCTGTGCCTCTATTAACATTGGCAGTGGTACGAAAATTTAAAAGCGCAAATGAATACACGATTAGCAAGTCTCCCTGCCACCCTCGTCTCCCAGCCTCTCAGTTTCTCTTTTGGAGGCAACCATTGCTTTTCACCTTCGTGTGTACCCTCCTAGAGAGAATCTACAACCAAATGTATTTCTCGAATGTTCTTCTTTTTACCTTTTGTTATACAAAATGGTAGGTCTAACTTCAGGCACAGATGGATTCAGGGGCTCTCAAGTGACGTCAGAAGTATCAGTAGAACTGGAATCTCAGCCCCCACCTTGTCTTTCTTCCTCCCTCTCCCTTCCCTTCTCTCTCCCTCCTCCTGTCCTCTCTGCTTTCCTCTGTGGGCTTCATTGTTAAGCTGACTTACTCCATGGTGGCCCCTCCAGCTTCAGGCTTGTCTTCTCAGTGGTTAGGATCCAAGAATAAGGCAGTCTTTTCTTTCCTAGAATGCACATTAAATTGCCCAAGAAGACTCATTTGCCTTCTTTCAGTCATCCTTGAGCAGTCTGAGACTTGGGTATTCTGATTGTTTGCAAGGTCAGTGAGATGGACACGGTGGTGGAAGTTCGCCCAGATGTTTGCAGGTAGTTCATGACTGGTCATTGCTAAGCCACATGTAAATGCTTGTGTTCATTCATGTCCAGACACTGTGAAGACCTTTGCTTTTGCAGCTGGATCCCAGGCCATCAGGGTGAAGTTTGGCATGTAGTATGTGAAAAGATTACTCTCCACATGCGGCCTGCCAGTGGCTGCATCATGACAAAAATGGGGACGGGGTTCAAAGGTTATTTGACATCATACAGGTGTTTACAAAACTGACCTAATATATAAATTTACCTCTTTACAGACTCAGAATTAAGGTCCTAACATCTTCCCTAAGTTATAAACATTTTAAAAGAAAGACAAATAAATACAGAATAGTTCAATGATTTGGGCAAGGTCACAAATAAAACAGGAAGAAAGTACAGATGGAAATCCAGAGACGTTATGAGTGAGAAAGAGCCCCAGCTCCCTATTTGTCATCCTTTAGGTCAGAAACAGGCTTTAGTTCTTCACCAGAGCTCTTATTCATTTTTTTTAACACTCCCCATGAAAAGTTTGTCATTTGAAGATGATTTGGGTAACAATGAGCTGACAACAAGATGACCTAAAATGCTCCCTCCATGATTACTCCATCCTGAGCTGTCATCCAGCAAAATTTTACTGAGTTCCAGCAATATCTACCCCTTCTTTGGCCCCTCATGACTCACAGGCTGTGCTTGCTTTTCCATTTTCTGCGTGATCTTGACCTCTGTAAGAGTTTTAATGGATCCTTCCTTTATCAGGAAGAGCTCATTGACTTTTGTGCGCCAAGGAAATGTATTGTCTTCTTTTATTTTAGTTAAATTATTTATTTATTTATTTATTTATTTAGGCTGTGCTGGGTCTTAGTGGCAGCATGCGGGATCTTTAGTTGAGGCATTCGAACTCTTCGTTGTGGCATGCATGCAGGATCTAGTTCCCTGACCAGGGATCAGACCCAGGACCCATGCACTGGGAGCACAGAATCTTACCAACTGGACCACCAGGGAAGTCCCTTGTGTTTTCTTTTAAAATGTGACTCAGACAGTCTGTTTCTTAGCCATAAGACTGATGAATTTATACTGGCAGGAAAAGGACATGTCTCAGGAGGATTTTGGGTAGAATTAAAAGAGCATTAATCACAAGACTGGGGTGCCAGTCTGACCTCACCATTTCCTGTCTGTGTGACCTTGGGCAAGTTACTTAACTTTGTTGAATCCCAGATTCCCTACATGTAAAATATGGTGTAATCCTCTCCATTGCCCTTAATTGTTATTAATTGATACAAGATTGTTATTAATTGATACAATGCATGTGAAATTGCTTTGCACATAATGAGATTTAATATATGTTAGTTATCTAAAAATTACAATTTTTAACCTGGAAAAAATGGACTTGTAAGGGAAATTTCTATGCCATTTTGTGGCATTCTCTGGCATAGAAGTGGTGAGACCTTCACCCACTACTTCCCTATCAGCTGAAACATAATATCTGATTTTCAAAAAAATGTATCTCCCCCTCTTCCGTGCCACTTAGCACTTCTTATGTAATATTTGGGTACATCTCCAGTCTTCCCAGCTAGACTCGAAATGTGTTGGAATTGGGACCACATCACATCTTTGTTTCCTATGAGCACCTGGAACATTATCTTGATAAATTGTAGACATCCAATAATTATGTGTTAAATGAAAAGTAAATGGGTAAAAGGAAAAATTGAAAAATTGGACCTCATCAAAATTTTAAAAAACATTTGTTCTGTGAAAGACCCTATTAAGAGGATGGAAAGACAAATGATATATTGGGGAATATATTTTCAAATAACATCCAATGAAGGACTTGTATTTAGAATATATAAAGAACTCTCAACATTCAACAGTATAAACCCGCAAGCAATCCAGTTAGAAAATGGGCAAAAGACATCAAGAGATATTTCACCAAAGAGTATATACAGCTGGCAAATAAGCACAGGAACAGATGCTCAACATTATTAGCCATTAGGAAAATGTAAATTAGAACTATAATGAGATATCACTACATACCTATCAGAACGGGTAAGATAAAAAACACCAAATGCTGGGGAAAAGACAGAGAAACAGTATCACTTATGCATTGCTGGTGGGAATGTAAAATGGTGCAACCACTCTGGAAAATGTTTGGCTGGTTTTTTTTTTAAACTAAAATCAGACCTGCCATACAACCCAGCAATTCCACTTTGGGCATTTATCCTAGAGAAATGAAAACTTACATTCACCCAAAAACTTGTACAAACCAAGCCAAACACAGCCCCACCATGAGACAGCAAAAGAGGAGAGGACCACGACACACATCTAGTTTGCTTGTTGAATGAGGAAACAAGATGGATGTCACTGGATTAAGTAAACACTCATGTCTTTGGACAACTCAAGGCGGGGGAGAACTTCAAAACGGAAATCCTGGGTTTTCTGCTCTTCAGCAGTGATGAATTAGAAAAATAAAAGACATGTGACCAAATGTGTACCTCAAATTATGAAATAGATCATACTGGACTAAATAGAAATAGAAATGCAGAGAAAAGAATTTATTGTTTCTAGTACGTACAGTATTTTTCTATTTTTTAGAACTATTTCCATTTTTTTAGAACAATTAATATTTTATTATACAGCTATTTGTTTCCTACAAAATAATAGCTTTTAAAAAGCTTTGCTGCTTTCTGCAATAAAGTGGATTCTATCTTGGAAGGACAATGTAGATGTAATAATAGAAAATTTGTCATTCCACTGACTAGGGCATCTAATAAGGGATCCTGATGCTGCTGAGAGATGATGATAATAACGGTATTATTTTATAGGCATGTAGGTGACTACTGACTTACAGAGTCTTGATTTGTGACTCTCTCCTGTTAACGATTTTTCTTACTATAAATCAGGTCCCTACAATAAAGCCCAGACTTGGTAATAACCTCTATAGCCAAATCAGATACACTGCTTCTCTGAATCCCAAACCAGTTCAAATCCTTGGCAACCGACTCAGACTGCAGCTGTGCTAAGGATTAATAAAATTAGCAGTAATATCCAGAAACTTAGGGCCCTGTGTGTGAGTGTGCATCTTCTTCATAACAATCCTCAAACCCTGGGGGTTGGTTTAATTCTCTTGATCTTATTCACTGAGGCTTAGCAATAACGTTGCTATCGACATGGCAAAGTCAGGCATCACCAAAGAAAAGGAAATAGATGAGGCTGCCCTTTTTCCCTCTGCCTGATCCTCCCTACCCTGCTCTGCATTTTCGTTATTCCATAGCATTTGTCACCCTTTAACACACTATTAACTTTCTTATTCTGTTTCCTATTTATTGTTTGTCTTCCCCCACTGGAACATAAGCTATGGGAGGGCAGAGTTCTTTGTTTAGTTCACAGATATCTCCAAGTGCCTTGGACAGAGCCTCGCACAAAGGAAGCGCTGGATGAATATGTATTGAATGAATGAAGATGCCAGAGAAAATTTACACCACCATTTACAATTCAAAGACGTTCAGAGGCTTTCGTGTGTGCTGAATATTCATACTGATATTTTTTAATCAGGTGACCTGAATTTTCATGTATTTTAAAGTTCCTTCAAGAAGTGAAGAATCTCTGAGCACTGAAGCCCATCGGCTCTTTGGTGGGGCTAATGGCAGACTCTTGGAGGGCTCACGCCAAGGAGTACTTCCCAGAACTTCTGCTGCCAGTGTCCTTGTCCCCACGGTGAGCCACAGCCACCCCCTGCCTCTGCAGGAGACCCTCCAACACTAGCAGCCCCAGATTCTAGTATCCACAGCTGACAAGAACTGAGTTCTACAGACAAGTAGGACATGAAAGAAAGCTTCCATGGTCAAATAAGTTTGGAAAATGCTGGGTTAAATAGAATGAAATTGACTTTTTTGCTGAGGTGCTCCTAGAACTGTTAATGTGCTATTGTGCATTGCAAGTGTTTAAGAGGGAGTGTGGGACTTCCCTGGTGGTGCAGTGGTTAAGAGTCCGCCTGCCAATGCAGGGGACACAGGTTCAAGCCCTGGTCCGGGAAGATCCCACATGCCGCAGAGCAACTAAGCCTGTGCACCACAACTACTGAGCCTGCGCTCTAGAGCCCGCGAGCCACAACTACTGAAGCCCACGTGCCACAACTACTGAAGCCCGCGTGCCTAGAGCCCATGCTCTGCAACAAGAGACGCCACCGCGATGTGAAGCCCACACACTGCAACGAAGGGTATCCCCTGCTTGCCGCAACTAGAGAAAGCCCATGTGCAGCAACAAAGACCCAACGCAGCAATAATAAAATATAAAATGAATAAATAAATCTTAAAAAAAAAGTGAAGAATCTCTGTGCTCTTTGCAATGATATTACCAGTTCATTGAGGATATTCCTCCGCTCAACAATCCCCCCCTCCACCAGCACCACCACCTTTAAGAAAGAGCCAAGAGGCTTCTGGCTCCAGGAGACAGAAAAGTGGATTTTACCTGGAACATAAAAATCTAAGGGTGAGGGAAAGGAAAACATAATGTAGGGGATGTTTCTACTCTGTAAGAAGAGAGGAAAAAAAGAAGAAGGAACACTCTTCCAGGAGAGGAAGAGAATAATTTGGAAGGAATGTGAGTACCTTAGAAAGACACTGCTTGCTTCTCCCAAGGATCCAGGGCTAAATCTTTTCTTGGTCCTTTCAGAAATGTGGAAGGGTGGTGAGAAAATGGAAGCGAAAGATCATTTGAAGTGGACCCTGAATGCAGAAGGGGCTAGTAGATTTGAGCCCCTGCGAGACTGAATACGCAAATGGAGAACAGCCAGACCATATGTGGCAACAGGACTCTGACCCAAGACCTCTCCAGCTACCAGCCCAGGAAGACAGACCACAACTTCTGTAGCAATCAGGCCTCAGTGGACTTGGCCAGTGGCTACCAGCTTCCTTATTTTTTTTGTCCCTGTTTCCAATTAAGACTAAGTAGAGAAGGCCGAATATGCTCCCAAACCAATCACATAGGCTGCTCTGCTCCTAGTTAACCTACCTCCAGCTTCCCCCTGCCGACAGCCTCCAATCAGAGCACGAGTGAAGGCTTCCCTTTTTTTCATTATAAAGCTTTCCTAGTCCCCTGCTTGCCTTTGAGTTTCTGCCAAACACAAACTCTAAATAAAAAGCTTCTGTTTGTTCTCATTTGGTGGTCTTCATTTATTTCCATAGTTTTCCTAAAGGTCCCACCAAGACATTCTGCATTGCTCACGACTGCAGACCCCAGCCTTCAACCAGGCTTGATAACCACAGGAGCCACATGTGGCTTGTCAAGTTCTCACCAACACTGCAAGTCAGCCCTGGGTCTGGACTCCACCCTCTCTGTGTTGAATTCCTCAGCTATTTGTTCTCGGTTTTGTGATTGGTCCCCGTTTGTTTGGCATCCTTGGCGGAATCAGGTCATTCTTTTCCAATCCATTTTGCTCTCTGTTTTGTGTTGTGTCATCTATAAGTGTTTGTCATATGAAGGACAATCACAGAGGAGAACACAGGCGTAGGACCTATAAGCTTAAATTTGTGGTTCTCACTAAACCAGAGTCCAATTAAACAAATTTTGCCAAGTTACCAATAAAACTAGGTGAGGTTCTCTTTCTATAACATTTGTTTGTTCTGAGAGCTTGGCTTTTATCCCAAGAGGATGTTCTCTTTGGTTTTCCACCTGCCTGGAGGTGCCAGCTGTCAGACCTGCGATCAGAGGCAGCCAACCATCAGGCTGGGAGTCCGAGATAGAAAGTGCATATGCATCACTTTGGATTCACTGTTGCCTGCTCTCAAGGGATCATCGAAGTCTCAGTCCTCTCCCCCTCCTCCAGGAGAAGGTCCTCCTTTCTACCTGAACTCTTGTTACAGTCCTAATTCTTGTACCTATTGTTCTAAATAGCATAACTTCATCAGTGATGATTTGGATCTTCAGTAGCCACTCTGGGAACACTTGGCTTGAACAAAATTGTTCATTTGAGAAGCATCTTAGAAAATAAAGGGACTAAGATTTCTCAGTTTTAATGGGCAGCATTTTTTCATGCAGAGGCCTCCAAATAAAATTCTGATCGAAAAATTGCCTCACTGAAAGATTCTTTGACCAAAGTTAAGTAGCAACCTGACCAACTTAAGCAACAACAAACTAGACTCGTTTCCTGAATAAATTCTCCCTCTTTGTCCTTCAGTTGCCTCCCTATATCCAGCTCTCCCACTACCCCCCTTTTCTAAAATAAATTTATTTATTTATTTTTGGCTGCGTTGGGTCTTCGTTTCTGTGCACGGGCTTTCAGGGGCTACTCTTCCTTGCGGTGCGTGTGCTTTTCATTGCGGATTGCAGTGTCTTCTCTCGTTGCGGTGTACAGGCTCTAGGCACGCGGGCTTCAGTAGTTGTGTCTCGTGGGCTCTAGAGTGCAGGCTCAGTAGTTGTGGCGCACAGGCTTAGTTACTCTGCAGCATGTGGGATCTTCCCGGACCAGGGATCGAACCCATGTACCCTGCATTGGCAGGTGGATTCTTAACCGCTGCGCCACCAGGGAAGTCCCCCACTTCCCCCTTATCCTTCTGATCTCTCTGCCTCTACACTTCTGTCAACTCCTCCCTCTTTGTTACCTTGTCCAGATCTCCTACCTTTTCCTACTAATTCTCCTAAAACCCTGTATACTGATTGTTTCTAAAAATCCATCCCTCCCATGAGTCACGTATGCCTTGGGCCTCAGCTGAATTAACAGTTATAATTCAGAATTTCTCTAACCCAGACAAGGCCAGCTACTATTTGGAGAATTTAGACTTCCTTTGGGTATGTATGTCTCAGGGTTACTTGAATTATGTTAACTTGTACACATGTTGGTTAAAATCTCAGATGCTCAATCCTGGATGGCAAAAACTGATTGAACTAACACAGAAAGGGATCTACAGAGTCCCTCTTTTTACAATAAACCCAAGGGTCAAAAGAGGCCTCCCAATTAGGGCAAAAAGCCATACCCAAAAGATTCTCAGTAAAATTTGATTAGATAATTCAATCATGCATGTAGAGAAAAGAGGAAACTGTAGGTGATTACAGCCATACAATCCACTCCCTCAGGGATACATCAGTTATCCCTCTATGATCTGGTAACTGGAAGACCCATGCTTTTAGGAGTTTCACCTCTGATATTCTACCCTGCTGCATGCAGAGATGGCAAAAAATTGCAAGGGACTCATGTACTCAATCTTATCATCAACAAGTTAAAGATGCCTTCCCGCAACATCTTCCCACACAGCCTCAGCCTCCTCATGATCTGAAACCAGGAGATTTCATGTATTGGAAGGGACATTGGAGAAAAACTACTCTTGAACTTCATTGGGGGACTTCATCAGGTACTGTAACAACAAATACAGCAGTGAAACTCCAGGGAGTCAGTCCTTGGGTCCATGTTTCACGACTGAAGAAACAATTCAGAATTCCACACACCTGGTAGGCTGTTCCAG
Organism: Physeter macrocephalus; assembly: GCF_002837175.3. Classification (NCBI taxonomy): domain Eukaryota; kingdom Metazoa; phylum Chordata; class Mammalia; order Artiodactyla; family Physeteridae; genus Physeter; species Physeter macrocephalus. Next base: position 47,306,485 of record NC_041231.1, on the reverse strand, counting down.
TAAGGGACCGCAAATTTAGGATTCTCAGAATTCCTCTACTCATAGCTAACCTTTGAAAGTAAACAGTTGTCCTAGGACCTTTGCAATATGCAGATGACTTAGGATAGTAGACAGCTTCTGCCCAAGACATGGGACTAAAACCCCTGACTAATTCCCATTTTGTTATTCATCTCCTTGCTTATAACCATTCTTCTTCTCATTTTCTATAAACCTCTGGTTATTGTCCATCCATCCTGGCCCCTTTTCTCTTCTCGTTCCTCTTTATTACAATTGTTAGATTAAAGCACACTTTCTAACACCCAAACAGTAGCCACTAATCTGAATCTTACTGATTCAGGAATATTTCATCCATCACCATGATCATCACGATGAAAAACTCTGGACAATTCCAGTCTTATCAAGCAAGATCATAGGGAATTACGGCCAATGGCATTTGCATCTACACAAACAAATGAACTTAAATAAATCAACATGCAGATTTGGTAGTGTCCTCTCTCCCAGAAAAAGAACCAATTATTACAACTGGTTCTACATTTGCATTCAACAACCTTTATGGGATGATGAGCCAATTACTTGCCACCTGGACGAGATTAATAACAGATCCAAATATGTAACTCGGCTACTGAAGACCTTTCTTCTGACCTCCCGCTGTCAACAACTCTTTTTCTCCTGGATTTCCATGTACCCCCTGCTGGGTACTATTTCCCTTGCAACTAGGATGCCTGGTCTTGTTTTCCTCAGGCTAATACCTCAAGCACTTTAGGAATAGTATTCCAAGACTTGTCTGTACAGGAAGACCCTAATTCTATATATCACCAACTTAGAAAATTCCAACTCAGATGCAGGTTCCCCAATGAGCCTACCCTTGATGATTCAAGCACTCCAACTGGGGAAATTACTAATTGTTTATGTGAACAATCAGAGCAGTGTTCCCAATGGTGTGAATCATTCAAGTAGAAAGTACTCTAAGAAGCTTATTAACTTTGGCAGAAGTTATTAGCACTACCATCTCCATCCTAGACCAATCTTAACTCATCAGCACAAGTAGTGATGAACAATTGCATTGCTCTAGATTTCTCGTTGGCTAGTCAGGGAGGTGTCTGTGCCATTGCTAACACTTCTTGCTCTACTTAGATTAATGAAACAGGCAAAGTCGAACAGGCAATACATTGCCTTCTGGAGAAAACTACTTGGCTTTTTAAAGTTGTTCCTCATAGCCCATGGAATTTGTTCACTTGGCCTAGGTTGAGCAATTGGGTTCCTGGTTCTAAAGCATCTTATCTTATAGGGACTGTTAATTATTCTTGTCTTTGTCAGAGATCATGATACTGACCCCTTGCATTTTGTCCAGAATCATAAATCCCCCTGCACAACTGCTCTCTTGCCAGCTAATCACCATGGTGCTACAACAACAAAAAGCTCAAGATGATCTTGCAATACAGTTGACCATGAAGACAGCGAACGATTGCCAAACAGTGACGATCTGGATCTGTAGCCTTTCCTGAATTGGTCTGAACATCATGCAAGTGAAAGGATGACCAAAAGGGGGACTGAGAGACTGAATATACAAATGGACAATGGCCAGCACAATATATAGGGCAGTAGAATATTGACTCAGAACCTCTGCAGCAGCCAGTTCAGGGAGTGAAAACACAACCTCTACAGCAATTGGCCTAGAACAATTAGCACTTATTTATTTATTTATTTATTTATTTATTTATTTATTTTTGGCTGTGTTGGGTCTTCGTTTCTGTGCGAGGGCTTTGTTGCGGAGCACAGGCTCCAGACGCGCAGGCTCAGTAGTTGTGGTTCACGGGCCTAGTTGCTCCGCGGCACGTGGGATCTTCCCAGACCAGGGCTCGAACCCATGTCCCCTGCATTGGCAGGCAGATTCTCAACCACTGTGCCACCAGGGAAGCCCCTAGCACTTTGTTAATAATTGCCAACTTTTCGCCCCAGCTTCCAACTGAGGACCAACCAAAGAAAGCCAAACATGCTTTCCAAACCAACCTCGTAAGATGCCCCACTTCTAGTTAGCCTGCAGCCAGATTTCCTATGCCAACAAAACCTTCAGTCAGCACATACCTAAAGCCTTCTTTTTTTCTTTTAGTATAAAGCTTTTCTAAACTCCTGCCTGCCTTGACTCTACCAAACACTAGTGATGGTGGCTTCTCATTTGCATGGTCTCCATTTATTTCCACAGCCCATCTGGAATTCTAGAAGGAGACAGACTCACTTGGATCCCATCTGGCAACACAGAGCAGCTGCTGCCAAATAAGAATGGAATTGTGGCAGATTTAAAGTGAGAAAGAACAGGAGATGGCACCGTGATACTCCCTTGGCTCCTATCCAGCAAGGAAGGAATTCATAAATCTCTATATACTCCCTGTGAAAGAATGTGGAAGGTACTAGGAGTTGAGAGCCAGCAAGCTTGTAGGGGCCACTATTGGGGGGGGACTGGGCAATACTGCTGCAGGGGATGTGAGGTGGTTTGCCGTGGCAACTGATGCAGGATTTGTCTGAAATTCAGAGGCTCTGTGACAACATTCAGAGCCAAAGGGGGGTCAGGTCATCAACGGAAAGACCCCAAATCCTCACCATGCCAAGAACACTATATTAGTTGCTGTGTAACAAACCAACTCAAAACTTAGCAACTTAAAACAGTAAGCATTATTTAGCTTATCATTCTATTGGTTGGCTGGGTGGTTCCTTGAATTGGGCTGGCTCGACTTTTATTGCTAGGCCCATTCAGGAAGTAGGTTGACTGATGACTGAATGATCTAGGATGGGCTCACTCACTGAGGTCATCTAACAATTCCTTTTAGTGATTTTCTGTGCTTTTCCTTCACTACTTTTGTTCTCTCTCCACCATTCTGAAAATAAGCCATAGTTGCAATTTCAAGGCATTTACAAAAACATTTTTGAATATTTATCAATTAATCAGCAAGCACAGTGATGCTCCTAGTAATAATTTACCTGGCAGTCTCCTTCTAACATGAATTTTCAACTTCTTTCCATGTATGACCTTAAAATTCAAACACACTACAGACTCTACAGTATTTTTTAAGGTGAACATGGGCAGGAGACAGGGGCTGTCCACACTGACAGTTCAGTTATTTGAAGCTCTCTTATTTCTTTGCCATATGAAAACTGAGAATGTAGCATTATTCCCATGTGATGGCCATCACATCTTTTGACTTAAATCACTGATGATGAGCTCTTCCATATGCTTATCTGGGGACTGTGTATATCATACAGGAAGTCCTGCAATTCAGTGAACCAAGCTCAATTAATATTACTAGAAGGAAACCCTGTTTCACTAACAAAGAGCCTCCCAGGGTTTATTGTACAAGGAGAGACAATTCCTGGAGGACTGGGTGACGTTTTAGGCATCATTCCTATTCCATCACCAAAATTTATTTCCCATAGATGCTCATGGCTGCATCTATCATGTTGACCTCAGTAGATTGCTACCTTTCCTCCAATAAACATATCCAAACAGGGATACAAATCCTTTCCTTGTGTCTCCAGAGGACACCTGAGATAAGATTTTTTTTTAAATCATTGACAATCAGGGGGAAATGGAAATAATATAGAGAGTACCATTATTTGAGACCAGTATTTCCCAAATTTTGTTCCACAGAACATTAACTTGGGGAGCTATTAGAAGATGTTCCATGAGAAAGATGTTTTGTGGTTGAACAAAGTTGGGAAATGGTATATGCTATACCTGCTCCATATATACTAAAACATAACATGAGCATAATAAAGGCTCTGAGAAGTCCTGCAACAGACTTCTAGCTTTTCCTAATCCAGTGATTTTCAAGTTTATGAAAGCATGGAACCCTTTAGTTTAGCACACAACCAATATTTTATGAACAGCCTGACCTATGATACCAGTCTAGTCACCTGTACTGTACCTCACCCATTACATATGGACCCCATAAGGCAGAGATTGTGCTGGAGTTTCTTCTTTCCCACATCCCTCTTCAGCTTCTACATAGTACATGCTGTCCTCAAAGTTCGAGATGAACTCCTCCATGAATAGACAAAGAGAAGGAGGTCAAGGCTTTCTCATGACTCTTTGAACTCTGCACTTACAATTCTTCTTTCTCTCTGAGACGTCTTTCCTTTTCAAGATGAGTAGTACCTGGAATCCTCTCTCACAAGACAGGAGAGAACTGTAGAACAGTTGTCAAGAGCAAGAACTCTGGAGTCTGACTCTACCCCATCTTAACTTAAAATCTCCATGCTTCAATTTTCTCATGTATAAAATGGTGATAATAGTAACTACTTCATAGGATGGTGTGAGTATTAAATGGGTTAAAACATGTGAAATACTTAGAACTGGGTCTGGAATATAGGGTGTATTCTGAATTATTAATTATTCGTTTCACTTAGATCTGGCAGCCCTCAGAAGAATATCCCCATCAGACTGCAATGCTAATTTCAAATGCATACAAAAGGGACACATCTTGAGGAGCTAGGGATTTGTTTTATCCTGGTTGCAAATATTTTGACAGAATGACTTTCTATGTGGTACTACAATAGTTAATTGATACATTTTGCATTTTCATTTTTGTATTTTATAATTACAAAAGTAACACGTTATAACACTGGGAGCCTATAAAACATAAAGAGACATTAAAGGGAGAAATGCACTCAAATTATCTGTCTTTAGAAACCCCAGTGGTAATATTTTGTTATATACATATATATATATGACATAATACACTTCTAGAAATATTTTTCTCTTGACAAAAAATTATGTACACTTTTCCATGTCAATTAATATTCCTTAGAAACACTATTTTAACAGCTGCAGACTAACCCATCCTATGAATATATTATGGTTCATTCCTGAGTGGTTCATTCACTGGGATGATGTGATGAATTACCCATCACAAAACCAGTGTTTTAACAGGAGGAACCCACACAGTGTTCATCTGCTGAAAGATTATTAAGCCCTGTCAATTCTTTCCATCGGATTTCCCACTCATACCATGTCCACCTCCTAGTCTTCATTATTTTTGAGGATAAATGAATTCAAGTCAAGCACATCCACAAGTCAGCCAGAGAAAATCAAAAGACTCAAAGACAGGGCTTATTAAATAAGATTAAAGGAAATGGTATTCTTTTGTCCATGATCTGTCAATTCTTTCTATACTTATTATTCAAGCATTAACAACATCTCTTGCTTCACATTTTGCTTAGCGTCCTTCTACTTTCTATAAAAACAGGAGTATTCCCTACAATGCATCTCATTCCATAACACGTCAGGGCATAAAATTGGCCAACACATCCTTCCTTCATTTTCAGGAGAAAATGAAGAGCTCTGGTATGCTTCAGAAATAAAATATGGTAGAAAATAAGTTATCCAGAGATCCAAATACTGAAGCACCTAAAATGCAAAATTTGCTCTTAATGGACTTTTTTTCCTAGTGATCTTCTATGTTTCAAATTATGCAAGTAGAATTAGTAATGAGTGAATTTGCTTTGGTGCCGGTGGTGATGGCAGAATCTACAAAGCAGTGAGTGATCAACCAGTTGGAAACATCACAGCAGCCGAATTTTCACATTAGAGGCAATGAGATACAGAGTGTACTATGCATTGGACATCTATTATTTTTTTACCTTTTGGCAATTGTCCCTTCTTCACAGTCCATCTCATTGTTCCAGCTTCTAGGAAGGACCCAGGTACGGCCACCACGTGTCTAACCCCCTGGCCACAGTGACTGAGCTGGGTTACTCAAGTGAGATCACTAATATTCAGTTGAGGGACTTTCACTCCACTATTGAGAAAGAGGGACTATTAATAAAACTGGACTTGACATGAATAGAATAAGTGCCAGAGCTGCTTACAGCCATCTTTCTGAGAACAAAGGTGTGTGCTGCATAAGAAATCATTCTAAATTATTTAGTTCATCATTTTGTGGGCTGCCAGTGTGGGCTGGGCTCAGCTGAGTGGTTTTTCTGGTCTTGGCTGGACTCACTTCGTACATGAGTGGGCAGGCCTGGCTGGGCTAGGAAGGCCTCACTGGGGATGGCTTGTCTCTAGTGGTCTCATGTGGGCTCTCATTATCCAGCAGACCAGCTCAGGCTTATTCATATGGCAGAGTCATGGTTCCAAGAAAGTGAGCAGGAACATGCTAGGCCTCTTGAGGACCAGGCTCTCAACTGGGGTGACGTCACTTGCCCCGCATCCTAGTTGTCAAAACAAGTCTCAAGTCCAGGCTGGATTTAAAGCAGTGGAGAAATCGACTCCATCTCCATGTAGAAAGAGCTATCAAGTCACATCGCATGGAGGCCTAGATAAGGGGAAGGAAATCATTATGGCCTTTTTATAAATAATCTCCATCCATGTGTCCATCTTCTGGCCACCATTATTCATGTCCTTTCCACGTGCAAAATACACTTACCTCCTCCCAAGACCTCCTTCCATCTGGATTGGAGTGCATGATTTTGGGACCTACATTCTGCCACATGAGGCCTCCCTTGATTGGAGGCCTGTGAATTTAAAAAAAAGACACACCCAACATACAAATGTGAAACATGGACAAGATGACCAAAATAGACTTTCCCATTCAAAATACTCTGTCAAGGACAATTCATGCTGTGAAAAACTTTATAAATTTCATGGACCAAAGGACCCCATCACTGTTGGAGAAAGTCACTGAGGGACATAACAGTTGACCCTCAAACTGGACCTGTCCTTGGAATGTTTGTTCTGCCCACTGTTCCCACGCTAGGAGCTGTTTCAAGGATCCAGCCTTAAGAGCATAAGGTGTTGTTGAGACCACCTGGACGGTATACGTGATTGAACCTAGTTAAGGCCTCTGTATAAACTTTTAACATTCTGGCAAGCAGATGAGATCTACTCATCTTGCAGCCACCCAAGACAAGCCTCCTGTGTAAACTCCCTTGCTCATTAAACCTGCCACCTACTAATCTGGACTCATCCTTTCTTTTTTCAGTCCCTCCTTGCCCTCTGTGTGCGGGACCCAGGTTGCAAACCAACAGTCACAGAACAGGAGATGCTGCAGATTGCAGGCTGCAGAGAAAGGTCCCAGCAAGAGGCAGTGAAGCATTTTTTAAGTAGCTGTTTTCTTCTTTGGTCTCTGCAGATGCTGACAACACAAATCCTGGTTCTAAGTGACTTGGCCAGATTCCTGTCTACAGATCAACCAGGATTTTCTGGTAAATAAAACATTCATGCATTTTTTATTAGTGCATGATGCTTTTTTTGAAGTTGTTATTGTCATTTTAGAGTACACCCTAAATCCTGATGTTTAGTACAAGGTATGATGAGTGAACTATTTACACTGTGTTTTATCATTAAAATTTAGGGTTTTCTATAAAATGCTACTTTTTTTCTATTTTCTACTAAGTCTAGATTTAATTGAGTCCTAGGATGTATTTTTGTTAACTAAAGGTTTTCTAAACCTTAGGTAGCTTTTTAACATTTTAAAACTTTTTGTTAAGAGACAATATACCTATAGAAGAGTACACCTACCATATGTGTATAACTTGATGAATTTTCCAATTGCACACATTTGTGTAAACAGCATGCAGATCAAGAAACAGAATGTTACCACTACCCCTCTGGTAGATAGGGCTTCTCAACCTCAGCATTGTCGATGTTTTAGGCTGGATAATTCTTTGCTGCGGGGAGCTGTCCCGCACCTTGTAGGATGTTTAGCAACACCCCTGGTCTCTATCCACTAGCTGCTGGTAGCAACCCTCTTCCTCAGTATGACAACCAAAAGTGTCTCTCCAGACATTGCCAAATATCCCTTGGGGATCAAATTATACCTGATTGAGAATCACTGCCTCTAGGGTAACCACTATTATGACCTCTAATAGCATAGATTAATTTAGCCTGTTTTTTACTTTATATAAATACTCCACTTGTATCTGGCTTCATTCTCTGAATATTATATTTGTGACAGTCACTCACATTTTTGTGTGTAGCTGTAGACTGTTCATTCTTGTTGCATGTAGGACTCCGTTACAAGAATATACCACAATTTATTTATCCAGTCAACTATTGAAGGGCATTTTGATAACTGCTAGTTTTTAACATATATATATATATATATATATACACACACACACACATATATATACATAATTTTTAAACTCATTTATTTCTTATCATACTTTATATCCCCAATTACATACCATACCTTCTAAAAATTTGTTTGAAGTTAAGGTATCTAAATTTTGGAAATTTTGTTAACCTGGATCAAATCACATGCTAGGCATTTAAGTAAAGTACTTTTTAATAAATTTATTTATTTTTTATTTATTTATTATTATTTTTGGCTGCGTTGGGTCTTTGTTGCTGCGCGCAGGCTTTCTCTAGTTGCGGCGAGCGGGGGCTACTCTTTTGTTGCGGTTCGCGGGCTTCTCGTTGCGGTGGCCTCTCCTGTTGCGGAGTATGGGCTCTAGGCAGGTAGGCTTCAGTAGTTGTGGCTCACGGGCTCTAGAGCACAGGCTCAGTAGTTGTAGTGCTCGGGCTCAGTTGCTCTGCGGCATGTGGGATCTTCCCAGACCGGGGCACGAACCCATGTCCCCTGCACTGGCAGGCAGGTTCTTAACCACTGCGCCACCAGGGAAGCCCTAAGTAAAGTATTTTTTATGGTAGCTTCTTAAAGAAACCCAGAGTGGGCCACTGATCCTGAGGATGAAGTTGGGAGGGGGAAGAGAAGAAGAGTCCAAGTTCAGTGCAATCACTATTTACTGAACACCTGTGACTGTAAGGCACTATTGGTGGCTCTGGAAATGTGAAGTGAGTAAGACAAGTTCTATGCCTTTAAGAAGTTTGTCAGTCCTTTCCTCCTACTGATGGCCAGTCTTTCTCTCCCAGGCCTGTTGTGATCTAATGGTACCTCCTGCTTGGAAGGTTGCCTCTGATGAGAAGATCTGGCTAGTGCCAGGAGCTGTATCTCCTTTAGGTCTTTGTCAAGAAGGATAAAAGCAGGGGCCCTGAGGGACTTCCTGGTGGTCTAATGGCTAAGACTCCTTGCTCCCAGTGCTGGGTGACCAGATTCGATCCCTGGCCAGGGAACTAGATCCCGCATGCATACTGCAACTAAGAGTTCACATGCCGCAGCTAAGAAGCCTGCGTACCGCAACAAAAAAAAGGGCGGGGGGGGGCAACAAAGGTCCACATGCAGCCAAATAAATAAATAAATATTAAAAAAATAACTAAAGCGTACAGTTCAATAGCTTAATAAAAGGAAAAAAAGCAGGGGCCCTGGGGTTGTAGCCCCATCACCAGGGTAAGGAAACAGGGAAGGGTATTTGAACAGAAACCTTAGCTAAGAATAGGCAAGGTGCAGGCTACAGAGGCAAAATGTGCCCAGTCTTCCAGAGACCCTAATCCCAGGGGAGACTGCATGGGGCATGGGGGGACCGGTGGTAGACACAGCCCCCAGGAAATGCAGCTAACAGAGAGGATTGAAATGCTAGTGATGCTCCACAAATCACTTTATAAATCTAAAAACTTCATTTACATTCTTAACACGCATCCTTCTAGACAAAGGAAATGTGAGCCTAGAGAAAGAATGACTCTGCAGGGCTTCTCTTTTTAAAAAATAGGCTAATTTGGTCTTTAATAGGTTTTAACCAAGATGAGGGACTGCCCTTTTACAAGAAGAGTTTCATCATCAGTATTCTATAAAGCATCTTTGTCTCATCTTCACTACTCAAATATTTCCTTAACTGTCTACAACTTCAGTACAATGGAAACAAAGGCCAGTGGAACTGGTATCTTGCTTCCTACTTATTCATCCTGTCGGCGAAAAATTAATCAGTTGATCTAAGAAAGAACTGGAAAATTTTATTCGAGCCAATTTTGAGGATTATAACCCAGGAACTGAGCATCTCAGAAAGCTCTGAGAACTGGTCCGCCCGTTAAACGTCAAGACAGTTTATGTAAGTTTTTTGAGACAGAGGGCTGTACGATAAATGACGTTTTATTGACAGTTTACATAATCCAGATTTAAGCGCCAAGATCAAGAAGGAGTGTTATCTTTTAAGGAGTTGTTTTGTTGGTGCTAGGAGAATGTTGCTGTTTGTGGTTGAGCAGGTATTCCTACTGATGGGGTAGGTTTGGTCGATGCATAATGCAGATAAACAATGCACAGTGAGGGGAGAGGGAGGCCAAAGGGCAGAGAAGAATTTTTATATTCTTGTCTTGCCATAAATATGAATTTTATTTCACTATTCTTCTCAAGCTTCTGAGACTTTCACTTCTCTTCCTCAGTTTATGTTTCTTCATTGTTACTACACACTCTTTAAACCCAGTACCATTTAATTAAGTTGACCAAATGATTATGTTGTGAGTTTATTTAGCATTAACCTTTCAATTAAGGTTTCATTATAATTATCAAATTATAAATACAAAAAAATTAAAGAATTTCAATCCAACATTGGAAGGTTTCTAAATTTTCTCTTAAGTAAATCAATAGGAAATAGAGGAATATGTTCATTTTTATTACCATGTACATACTCATTATTGAATAGATCGTTGCAATAAACTCAGGCCTTATTTCCAAGAAAATTTTAGGTGGCATTTGTGAAAATGATATTTCAACTGCTCTACTGGACAATCCTTTAAGCACCTTGCCTAATTCATTAAAAAAGCAACAGGCAAAGCAAAAGAAAGCAAACCAAACTCACACAAGCTTTTTAATGGTCCTGTTGTGTGCAGGCAGGAACTGCCAGCCTCCCTTACACCACCCCCCATTCCCCTAAGGCCAGTTAGCCAATTAGAAGAACAATGAGTCATTCAATCCCTGAACTGCAGCCTTAATATTCAAAAGTCAGACTTTTATTTTTGTTTCTTGTCCAGCAGGAAAATCCCGAAAGAATACATTTTTCACCGAATTTATTCATCACATGCTAAAATGATCCAGAACAAATATACAAGACCTTCCATTGAACTACTTGTGCCTTCCCGTTAATCTGTCTCAAAAAACTTTCACTGCGAGGGATTTGTAATGGGTTATCACATGATAACAGAAGTGTTTTTCTCTTTAAATTTCTTGCTTACTTATTTGTAAACTCCAATATTATAAATTATCGTATAAATAAGGATACTTATTATTTAAAGGAAACTGTGCATATTTTTGTAAAGCAAAGTGTGTATATATGTTCATTAAAACATAATCTACACATGTATATAATATGTATATCTGTGTGTGTATGTACTCACACACAGTAGTACACAGCTACCTATCTAGTATATTAGACACACATATACTCAGCACAGTGTATGTAACATATGTATATACATATGCATACATACATACACACATATATACATATATATTCACATACATGCAGTACAAAATAATGGTTAAGAGTATGGACTCTGCAACCACTCTACTTAGATTTGAACTCCAGATCCATATGGTAACAAAGGCAAGTTACTTAACATGTCAGTGCCTCAAATTCTTTATCCTAAAATGAGAATAATATTTATATCGATTTCATAGGGTTGTCATAGGGCTAAATGAGTGAATATATATGCACAGCTCTACACAGAACTTAGAACGGCATCCAGCCCGTGGAGAACTCTATGTAAATATCTGCCTGTAATTAATCTGCATGTATTTGTGTATGTAGTACAGGTGTAAATGATTACGCCCTTCTGTGTCTATTTTGCACATTTGAATTTTTTGCATACTAGACTTTTCTTCATGGGGGATAGATGTATACACTTAATCAGAAATTTTACTTCTACTAACCCTTCTACCAACTCTACTTCTCTAGGCTAAATCAATCTAACTTCTGACTTTTGCCTCACATGTTTTATATTCCAAACTCCTCAAATCTTTTCATTCATTCTTTTCTTGAATCTTCCTAGTTTTCCACACCTCTAGGACCATCATCAAACACCAAAGTGTTCACCGTATTCTAACTGGGATGTGATCATGCAACTGTGACACCCTTTTCAGGGCTGTGAATTCTTCAAGGGGGATGGAGATCAGCTCCGGTTCTTGGGTCCCATCCCTGAATGCTTTGTAATTGGCTCTGCCCAGAGTGTGCATTCATTCAGTGTTACCCTGGCACCAGCGGGTTATACACCAGTGGTTAGCCGCCTGGCTGCACATAAAAATCACCAGGAAGGCTTTTAACAAATACCAACCCCTAGGTGCACCCAAAGCAATTAAATCAGAATCTCTGGGGGTGTGGTGGTACACTGCTATTTCTTAAAAGCTCCTGTGTGGGTCTCAAATGCAGTCAAGGTTAACAACTAGTGCCATATAGAAAGGACCTCACCATCAAAAAGATGTCTGCATCTTTGCTCCGCTGCAGGTAAAGTGCTAGCGTGTGCATTCCTCATGGAATGAGGGTGGCAACATCTTCCCACCTTCTCAAAGAAGGTCAGTGGACAGCTTCCTGAGGTCGTGCCCCACCCCCATCTTGTCACCAAATGCCTCCAGGAAAAAAACGTCTGCACAGTGAGCCTGGAAATTGTGTTTTAGAGCAACAGTTCTCAAATTTTTCTTCCATTGCCGCACATGTGATGAACAGTATTTATGGGCATGACACTGTCCTACTGTGACAGGCGAGGGCCAATTCCCAGCTGCAATTCTATTTAAAGATGTATTTTAAAATGTAAGTTAGCGGCAGTGACATAATTACAGGGGCAATTTGGGCTGTTATTAAACAAACTAAATAATTTGCAAACTTAGGTACTTTAGCTGCTGTTCATTTATTCAAGAAATATGTATTGAATGTCTACTCTCCCTAGGCACTGATCTAGATGCTGGGCATGAAAAAAAAATCTCTTGTTCCCCATGGAAATTACATTTTAGGGTAATTACATTTTAGTGAGGAGACAGACAGTAAACAAATAGAATCAACAAATGTGTATGCGGGTGTGGGGGTGGTTACAGGTAAATGTTATAAAGAAAAGAAAAGGAGAAGATGAGAGAGTGCCTTGGGCAATAGATCAATCAGGAAAGACCTCTCTGAGGAAGTGATACTTGAGTGGAGAGAGATCAGAAAGAAGTGAGAAGGCAAGCCTCTGGTGTCTGGGGGAGAAGTGGTCCAAGCAATTGCAAAGGCCTTGGAGAGGGAGCCTGCTGTGTGGCTCAAAGAACATCACATGGACCAGAGTGGCTCGGGTGGGAAAGGGATGGGAGAGTGATGGGATTTGAAGTCAGAGTGATAGCAAGGATTCCAGAGTCTGTAGGGTCTCTGGGTTTAATTCTTAGTGCAGTGGAAACCACCGAAGGGTTCTGAGCTAGGGCATGCTCAGATTTACTCTCTAAAAGGATGGATTGCTCAGGCTGCCATGTAGAGTACTCACCATACTGTAGTAGAGGGATGGAGTTGGAAGTAGAGGTCCAAGTGAGCTGTTGGTGACCTGGTCAGAGCTGTAGCAGAGGAGGTGGAAAGAAGTGGTAATATTTTAGACGTAGAGTTACCAGGATTTGCTGATGGAGTGAAGGTTGGGTGTGAGAAAAAGAGAAGATTATGGGGATGGGGATGCCACTTGTTGAGATGTAGGACACTGGAAAAAGAAGGTGTTCCAGTGAATATCCAGAGTTCATTTGGAGTAAGTTAAATCTGAGATGCATATAGACCTCCAAGTGAAGATATTGAGCAGAGAGTTGACTGTAAGAGCTGCAGATAAAGGGAGAGGTTGGGACTGGTGATTTCAATTTGATAGTCATTGTTATGATATGAGATTATATATTTTTCTGTTTATCTATTTTTTGTCTCTTTCTCCCCCAAGAATATGAGTTTCATGAGGGCAGAAAATTAATGTTTTGTTCTTTACTGTGTCCCAACTCCTAGAACATTGGTAAGCACATTAAAAGTGCTCAATAAATATTATTGAATGAAAGAAAAATTCAATTCAGGGCAGTATAACGTAAATGAAAAATAGCAGGACATAACAAGTGCTCAAGGATGACATGGTGTGTGAATTGAGACTGGGGAGTGACCAGTGTGGGCTATAATGGTCAAGAAAAAAAGTCTTGACAGAGATTGACCTTTATCAGGTCTTGAAAAATAGGTAGGTTTATAGGTAAGAGATGTCAGGAAAAGGGGTCAAGTTTGGGGGAAAATGATGACTTTGGTTTAGATTATGTTGTATTTGAAGTATTGGGGTTTGGCCAAAAAGTTCGTTCGGGTTTTTGTAAGATCTTACAAAAACCCGAACAAAATTTTTGGGCAGCCCGATAACAGAGAAACATCTGAATTTGATAGAAAGACATTTAAGTTAGTTCTCTAGGCAGTTTGAGATCTGGACTTGCAAAGGACAGACACGGGCACTCCTCCTTTCTGAAATTAGAGCCCACACAACTACATTAGAATATTGAACTGTAAATGTGGTAACAGAAAATTAAGTAGAAAATTTTGACTGAGTCGCAAAGAACGTTGAAAAAGCAACGCTTTTCAAAATTTAATGTGCATACAAATCACCTGGCAATCTTACTAAAATGCAGATTTTGATTTTGTAGGTCTGGCGTGGGGCTTGAGCTTCTGTGTTTCTAACAAGCTCCCAGGTGATGTTGATGCTGCCACGTCCTTGGACCACATTTGAACAGAGAGGTACTAAAGTGACGTGTTATGCCAAAAGGAACTTTTTCAAAGGAAATAAGTAGAAACCAGTTCCATGGCTCTTCATCTCCTCACCAACACTGAGAATATAAAAGGATTGAGTTTCTGGGCATCAGAGGAAGCTTATTTTAGATAGAACTTATTTGCAGGGAGCTGTTACCGAGCTGTGAGCAAGGGTGTAGAGCAGAGGGTACATCCCTCTCAACCCCAAATCAAGAGAAAGGATTTCAGTGGAACTCTCCGTCAGCACTGTGAGTGTCATCTCTGGTTGGAGAGGCAAAGTGGACTGAGGTCTGACCCAAAAAAGCAAAGGGTGAGACACAGGCCGGCTAGCTGCTGTCTGACAAGTTGAAGAGGCTGCTTAGTAATCAAGCTGTGAACGCAATTTGTCAGGGCAAAGGAAATGGAATAGGTCAGAAATCAGGTTACTAGGCAGAAGGAGAGATAGGAGGGAAAGATCGCAGAAGGCCCTCACTAGAAAAGTCCACAAGATTTAACTTTATTTATTTATTTATTTATTTATTTATTTATTTATTTTGCGGTACGCGGGCCTCTCACTGTTGTCGCCTCTCCCGTTGCGGAGCACAGGCTCCGGACGCGCAGGCTCAGCGGCCGTGGCTCACGGGCC
>NC_041231.1:47289750-47291203 GCF_002837175.3 Physeter macrocephalus | reverse complement strand
TGGCTCACGGGCCCAGCCGCTCCGCGGCATGTGGGATCTTCCCGGACCGGGACACGAACCCGTGTCCCCTGCATCGGCAGGCGGACTCTCAACCACTGCGCCACCAAGGAAGCCCAAGATTTAACTTTAAATCAGGTTTGGAATCTGGATTATCATATGGGACTAGGATTTTAATTTCTAAGTTGAGATCCTGTGTTTTATTTTTAAATGTTCGTAAGATCTTTTGTTATCTGTGAGTGATTGGACAGTAATTTTCTGAGTTTTTAATCTCGGGGTGGAGAATTTCTCCCAGTGAGCAAACTTGAAAGAGACAGTGGGAAACAAAGTAAAACTGGTTTTTGGTTATGCCCATGAGTTCTGCTCCTTCAGTGTTTTCCTGATAAATGGGTTCAAGGGAGAGGAGGCCAGTCAGCCTTGGATCTTCGTATCAGCTGCAATATAACCTTTAATCATGTTGCCCTTGAGTTCCTTTGTCTGACACCACCACCCATAATGAGATTATTTTCTAAGTGCTGATCCTCTCAGAGATCTTGGACAGCCCATTGCTGTTAACACCGCTCCTATAGATCAGCCCCACTGTGTCTGCTCATACTGAGCAGAGTTCAAAGAGCTCCCATTTGTAGAAGAGACTTGCTAAGTCCACTTCTCTCTGGATAGACAATGGCAGTGCAAAGAGCATCCACTCCCCCCAGTCCCCGCCCCCCATCCTGGTCTCCTAGCAGCTACACCACCAACAGGTATTTTCATATCCTGTGTACATTAGAGTTAGGACAAAGGTGACTTGGAGCAGTTGTGCGTTTTGCATTGTTACCTATGCCCAAGGAAGCTGTCAACATGGACATCTAATGAAACACAGGTAGTTCTTGGCTCAGCAAAGCACTTACGCCCCTGACACAATCAGAGAAGATTTTTTAGGTACCAAGCTTGAGGCCTGAGAGTTATCGTGGGAGATGGAGGAGTAGAAGGACCCATGTACCCTTCTCAATCTGTTCCTCCTGGAATCTTCTCTTTGGGTTCTTAACTCATATCTCATGCACCAGCTACACTAAGGTTCCTTGCAGTCCCTGAAAATGAAGACTTCCTTCAAAACTCTACCTCAATCTGTCTTCCTCTCTGAGAGCCTCCCTCATCTTATTTTTTTCAGGGAAGGTTGACCAAATGAGACAACCCTCTGAGCCTCCATGACACTTGGGACAAAACTGTATAAGAGCTTCTGTCTGTCTGTGTGTGGTCATTCTTGGTGCATTAACAGATGTGTGTGAATGGCTTCCTATTATTGAGTAACTTTTCTTTTATTGGATGTTCGATTCATTATGTAGTTAAGATTCTGTTAGATTGTTCTGATGATTTAAAGGTTAAGAAAATGCTGGATGAAAAGATCCTAGGTGGGCTTCCCTGGTGGCGCAGTGGTTGCGCGTCCGCCTGCCGATGCAGGGGAACCGGGTTCGCGCCC
>NC_041231.1:47273094-47287319 GCF_002837175.3 Physeter macrocephalus | reverse complement strand
TGCGTGTCCGGAGCCTGTGCCCCGCAACGGGAGAGGCCACAACAAAGGGAGGCCCGCATACCACAAAAAAAAAAAAAAAAAAAAAAAAGATCCTAGGTGTACAGCAGAGAGTCACGAAAGGGTCATGTTGGCCAACAGCAGACTGTGGGCAGACGAGTCCTGAGAGGGAGCCAGGAGTACTCTTCCAAGTTGCTCTGTTCCTTTCCATGCTAGACTGGCAGTATCTCAGCCTGTGCAAGCTGGAAGGCCCCATAACTCCTGCACTGTTTTTGTTCGTTGCCCTTTTGTTTTCTCTTACAATTTAGTAGATTTTAAAGTAACTCTTGGGACTTCCCTGGCAGGCCAGTGGTTAAGACTCTGTGCTTCCAATGCAGGGGTTGTGGGTTCAATCCCTGGTCAGGGAACTAAGATCCCACATGCTGCATGTCGCGGCCTTAAGACAAAAAAAAAAAAAAGTAACTCTTTTCCTGATTATAAAAATAATACAGGGCTTCCCTGGTGGCGCAGTGGTTGAGAGTCCGCCTGCTGATGCAGGAGACGCAGGTTCGTGCCCCGGTCCAGGAAGATCCCACATGACGCAGAGCAGCTGGGCCCGTGAGCCATGGCCGCTGAGCCTGCGTGTCCGGAGCCTGTGCTCCACAACGGGAGAGGCCACAGCAGTGAGAGGCCTGCATACCGCAAAAAAACCAAACAAACAAAAAAACATTTTTATGGTCTTGTAGTACATGCTGTGTGGTTTGGCACCAACCCTGTTGACACCTGTTGTCCTGGTTTATTATTAATAGCACTGACTTTCACTCTCAGAAATTCCCCTGTTTGAACTGTGACATATGTTGCCATCCTCCTGGTTGTACAGGATTTGGAGTGTACACAAATTGTTGTGTGTACATCTGATTACTGTAGGATAATTTTCAAAAGGTAAAACTTCTGAGTCAAAAGTTATGAAGGAATTTCAGGCCTTTGCTACATTATGCCACTTTACTCTCCAGAAAAGTGGCAACCAGTTACACTCCAACTGGCGGTTCATGAGAGCCTATGATATTGCTAGACCAGAGTTTGGTTATTAAAATCAATAACCTCAATACCAACACCAGTGGAACAACTTCAGAAACCAAGAGGTTTCTGTTGTCTCCCAATTAAGATGGGAAAATTAGCAACTTACACTTCTTCTCACCTCTGTCCCCATTTCTCATTTGCAAGTCTCCTCAGAGCTATGTTTCTGCCTTAAAGTTAAATTATTTTTTACATTATTCATCTTTTCATTTAAGAACTATACAAATACATTATGTTTATAATCAATGTTACTATAATTTTTAGAATATGATGTGTATATTTGATTGTATATTAAGTGTATTAATATTATATATTTATATAATATATTAATTCTATATCATACATAGATATAAATTTATATTTTTAAAAATATTTTATTTATTTATTTATTTATTTAGGCTGTGCCAGGTCTTAGTTGTGGCACATGGGATCTATCATTGCAGCCTGTGGGCTCTTCGTTGCAGTGCACAGGCTTCTCTCTAGTTGTGGCGTGTGGGCTCCAGAGCGCACAGGCTCATTAGTTGTGACACGAGGGCTCTCTAGTTGTGACACGTGGGCTCCAGGGCGTGTGGGATCAGTAGTTGTGGTGCGTGGGCTCCATAGTTGCAGGACACGGGCTCTCTAGTTGTGGCGCATGGGCTCAATAGTTGTGGCACGCAGCCTTAGTTGCCCCACAGCACATGGGACCTTAGTTCCCTGACCAGGGATTGAACTGGCGTCCCCTGAATTGCAAGACTGATTCTTAACCATTGGACCACCAGGGAAGTCCCTATAATAATATATTTAAACAGAGCCAAGGCTTCCTGTGCCCTTTAATGCCACAGCTTCTCAATTTGTGAGTTCTCGTCCTTTTGCTCCCTTCTTGCCTTTCTCCCTCTTCCTCTGAGAGGGCTGGATTATATCGTGAAGTAAATTCTTTAGTTAGGGAGCATTAGTTTTAGGTTTCCTGGCATATTTGATCACATCTTCCTTGGGTCTTCTGTAGTGGATGACCTTGGTCAGGGTGGAGTCGCAGATTTCCAGTTTTCTTCCCAATCAGCCTTACATGTATAAAATGGAGCTCTCTGGGCAGCCAGGCTATTGGGGAACAAATACATTTATTGGGATACAATTTACTGGTATCATAATAGAACCTCACCTACTATTTCTTTTCTACTTTTCCTGTTTTTCAACAGGGTACTCCTTTGGATGGAGTTCCACAATCTTGGGGAATTGTGTCTTTTCATATCTGTTCTTGACACCCAGCCATTGCTGAATCCCATAATTATTCAACTGGGCAGGTGTTGAGGGCTGATTTGGATCTTCAGTTGTGTGTCCTGGAACTATCAGACCACAACGGACTGCAAAGGCCTAACACATTTGAGTTGGAATAGGGGCTTTAAGTCTTTAGTCCTTCCCCTCCAGGTGTCAAAGACGGT
Source organism: Physeter macrocephalus (assembly GCF_002837175.3). Classification (NCBI taxonomy): domain Eukaryota; kingdom Metazoa; phylum Chordata; class Mammalia; order Artiodactyla; family Physeteridae; genus Physeter; species Physeter macrocephalus. The sequence goes on along the minus strand of NC_041231.1, from coordinate 47,284,848 downwards.
CACTTAGGTTAGGTCCTTGAATAGCCCATGAGTAGAGATGGAAGATCAGTAGGTAAATCCTGTGACCTAATGCCTTTGGAATTTCTTTGCTCTTCAGATTTGTCTAAGTCAGAGTTTTAGATTATTTTTGACCCACATTCATACACATTTGCCTGACTCTCACTTGTTCCTTTTCAGCATAGATCTCTGAATCCATTCACATGCCAGAGGACATGCCAGTATTTGCACAAGGCTGACTAGTGCTAGGCTACAACTCCTAGGTGTGTATCCACAAATATATCATAATTTAATAAATCATAAATAAAAGACAAAAAAAGTAAGCAAAGAGCGCATGCTCAACACTCCCCATGTCATTTTAAATTCCATTATACCTTCTTGTTGTGTAGCTGACACTTGATGTAGAATTCTTGGCGCACGCTCTTGTCTCTTCTGAATTCTCTGTGTGTTCTGTTCTCTCTGAGGCTACTCTAGATCACTTTCCTCTGTAAATGTACCCATGCCAGCATGTAAAGGTTGGTGATGGCTCCAAGGTTACTATCCCTTGTTCTCCTGGAATCTATGGATCCCTTCACTCTCCAGGTGCAGGTCATCTTTTTATCTCAGAAAATTTGCTTTATTCATCCTTTCCTTCTGAATGCTCTGTGATTTTTGTCATCAAGCCTGTACTGCACGTCCCTGATACAGTTTCCTGCACTGTCAATTCTACTTCTTGCTGCTTCTAGTTTGAATTTTTAGTTTTGAGACAGTTTTAGGTTTCTCTGCCCTCCCTTTATTTTATTCTGCTAATTACTTTTACATCCCCTTCTGTTGCTTTATTCATTCTTTGAAGTGTAGTGTTTCTTCTTTAACTTCTATTTTATTGAGTCCCAGTTCTCCCTGACTTCTTTTTCCAATGTGAGTTTATATTAGAAAAGGTTCTGTTTACGACTGATGGAAATCCAACTCAAGGCAGTTTAAGGACAAATGAGAAATGTGTTGGGTCACATAACCACTCTAAGAGAAGCAGGGCTGGAGCTGGGTTTAGGGGTGTCTGGAGTTGAGGACACAATCCATCAGCATCCTCTCTGGCTCTTGCCTGTAGTTATCTCATAGTATTAGTTTCCTTCTCTCCCAGTGTATACCTGGTCCCTACAGGCTCTCGGCCAAACACCCCATTATCACGGAATAAAAAAGTTTCCCTCTAGCTAGAGTCAAAAACTTGTTGAGGATACAGCCTGGTTACATTCATACCCCTACACCAATGAGTGTCACCAAATGATAAAGAACAGATTGGCTCACCCTGGGCCACGGGCAGGGGTGTGGGGTCTGTTATAATAACCCATATACCTTCTCCATCTTTCTTTTGCAAACTATTTTGGCCTTAGTTTTGTTGTAGATATTCCTGCTTGTCACTCAATTTAGAAGTCGAATGGACAGTTCTAACTGGGCTTGCTTTTGCCCAATAATAATGTGAATGGATTCTTCTTAATCATGTTTTTGCCTACCTTGTCCAAACCTCTTTGTATATTGATATTGACGGTTGGGACTCTCTTTTCAGTTGATTGGTTGTACATCAGTTGGTGAGTATAAGGGATTGGAAGAGAGAGTGTGTAAAGGGAAGGATTTCCATGTGACGAGTACTTCCATGTGCCCATGGGTGAAGGCCAGCTGCTACTGTTACCTTTGAGACTTTCCAGTGAATGAGTAAGCCATCAGATGAGAAACTCTCATTGGGTGAATACAGATGTAATCTAGTCTTAGGCCTCAGTGAGGTGTTCTGTATTATACAGAACCCAGCAATGTGAATATAGGACAGTCTGATTGTTCTGTCTTTTCAAGATTGTATCAATATTTTTAACACCTTTATTGAGGTATAATTTACATACCATCGCATTCATCCATTTTATGTGTACAGTGATTTTTAGTAAATTTACCGAGTTGTGCAAACATCACCACAATCCAGTGTTAGAATATCCCTATCACCCCCCAAAATCTCTCCTGCCCATTTGCAAACAATCCCTGTTCTCACCCCCTAGCCACGAGCAACACTAATCTGCTATCTTTCTCCATGGAGTCATTTCTGGACATTTCATGTAAATGGGATCCAAATATGTGGTCTTTTCTATTTGGCTTCTTTCAGTGATAGAATTTTTTTTTAGGTTTATTCATGTGGCAGCCCGTATCAGAAGTTAGGTCCATTTTATGCTGAACAGTATCCTCTCATATGGTTTTAACAGCCATATTTTTTGAACCTTTAAGTGAGATACGTTATCTGACAAAGCTTGTTTTTCGGATTTATAGGGAGAATGAAATATTTTGACCAGAGACTAGCCTGGATAGTGGCTGTAGGTGTCACCTGAGGACAGCCTTTCTCCTTTGCCCCTGATAGAGTTTGACACATGTCTGCTCAAAACAATCAGTGTTGACATTTGGACAGAACAAATACATTCATATGCCAATGCAGCTGCCATGGGTGGAGAGAGGGGACCAGGAAGAGAAGGATAGCAGGGGATTTGTACAACTCCTGGACTGGTGAGAACCAGCACCTCTTTAAAACACACACAGACGCACAGACACTCATAGACACACACACAAAACACCAGATACACACACAAAGACACACCCATGAAAAACACCAAAGGACCACACAAAAGCATTGGCTTTCTTCCAGCATTACTCGCTCAGAATGCAGAGCATCTTGATTTCATTTAAGGTGAAAATAATAATGATATATTCTTTCTATTTCAAGATTGTTAAAGACAAGAAGGTACTGGTCTTCCTGGAGTTAACAAAGTTCAGATATTTAAAAAGAATTAGCTTTATGAACCAAGGATCTCAAAATATAGAAACCTTGGCCAAATAAGTCAACAGGAAAAAAGTACATTATTTGCATTACTCATCTCCCTTGGTTGTTGCTTATATTTCTGAAATTACAGGGACAATAATCATGTTAAAGGAAGAGAAGACAGTAAGCATATCCCTCCCTATCTACCTAGCTACCTATCTATCTATCTTTCATCTACCTATCTCTTCCCTACTTTTAAGACTTGTCTGTTATTTCATATATTCATTCACTTATTTATTTAAAAATTTCCCTTTTTAGACAGATTTCAATTTTCTGAATAATATTTCCCTTTTTGCGGATATTTAGATTGTTTACCATTTTCTGAACCAACGTTATAATTAGCATCCTTGTACATATACCCTTGTGCGTGAGTGAGAGCATTTCTCTAGAATGTTTTCCCAATTGTTGAATTGTTCAATAAAGAATATCCCAAGTTAAAATCTTGATAGATGTTGCCAAATTGCTGTCTAAAAATGCATCAATTTACATTCCCATGGTTTCATAGCTCTGTAAATTTACTAAAAAACACTGAAATGTGCACTTTAACAGGTAAACTTTATGTTTGTAAATTTCATAGCAATAAAGCTGTTCAAAAATATGTAGGTAATTTTTGCTAATTTTGTCATCTGATAAACTTTTAAAAAACTTAAATACTTTGAGGATTTTGATGAACATTGATTTTGCTTTGCATTGGATTAATTTGGAAAGAACAGTTAACTTTACATTATTGAGTTGTCCCATCAGGGTCATGGTAGTCTGTGTCTTTTGGATAATTGAATCATTTCCTTCATATGAGTCTTGCACATATTCTGAGTGTCATTTTTTTTTATAGTTTTGTGTGTGTGTGTGTGTGTGTGAATCAGTCTCTTTCTCTATTACATTTTCTGATGTATAGAAAATGATTGCATTTTTAGATTGCTGATTATGTTTCTGGCTACCTTATTGAATTCTCTTATTGGTTAAAATAGTTTTTCATTTGATTCTCTTGAAGTAAGCACATAGTCATATCATCTACATATAGAGTTTAATCTTTTCAGAAAAACATTTATATCTCATCCCTATGTCTTGTATTATCGCAGTGACAAAGGTCTATATTATAATCTTGTGTGTTAAATGAGAGAGCAGGCCCCTCTCTCTTGTTCCTTCTCCTTTACATATAATATTTGATCAAGGTACAAAAAGTAGTAAGCAAAAGTAGCTTCTGTGTATCCCCCCTTGTAAAAATAATTTTTTCCCTTTGCAACTGAGTAGTTTGCAGGGAGACATTTTGAAACCATTTGAATATTCTGTTTCCCAAGAACTTTTCCCTTAATGATGTTTGTATCCATTGATAATTCTTGGCTGAATCAGTTATTACAGTGAGGTTGCAAAATGGTTTTTCCACAGCCCCCAGCCCCCAATTCTATTTTTCCTTCTACATCTATTAGCCAGTCTTCTTTTGTAAAGAGGTTCCCTCCCATGTGTCTATTTTTGGCTATCGCTGTGGACTCACGGATTCTTTTCTAATTCAGTGTGTTCCAATCCATTATGTACTGTCATTATTCTATTTGGTACTCAGATTGTCCTGTATTTGGACAAGTGTGCGCCTTTTAGTTAGCTCTCACGTCATTTTAGCATGACTATCAGTCTTTGAGAACTTTCTTGCTTTCTGGCACAACATAATGTTCAAAGCTCACCTTGTACTTTCCTAGCCCCAGTGGTGGAATCAGCCAGTTCTCCAAGGAGTTCTGGTTTCTTTTATTAGATGTTTAGTTTATTTAGAAACTAAAATCTGGGCATTGGATGTACTCATTGCTATTGTTGTGTCATAGCTTCTAGACTCCCAGTGGACAGAGCTAGGAAATATATGTTTTTTTGTTGTTTTTTGTTTTTTTTGCGGGACGCGGGCCTCTCACTGCTGTGGCCTCTCCCGTTGCGGAGCACAGACTCCGGACACGCAGGCTCAGAGGCCATGGCTCACAGGCCCAGCCGCTCCGCGGCATGTGGGATCTTCCCGGACCAGGGCACGAACCCATGTCCCCTGCATCGGCAGGCGGACTCTCAACCACTGTGCCACCGGGGAAGCCCGGAAATATATGTTTGTACATGTAAATATACACACATCTATCTATCACCTGTCTATCACTATGTTAGAAACCATGAGTTTATGCTGATATTTTCAATTCCTATCCAGAACCACCAATTTGATTTTAGCTTCCCCATCCTTAATATATTTACTTATTTTCTCAGTCTTAGAATGTATAAAGAGTTGTTTTAGAATTGCTAACCCACCACACTGTGGGACTGGGTTCTTACTAACTAGAGCTCAATATTTGTTTTAAGTTCTTTTTTAGTTTAGTCTGAGGATGTATAGTCAAAATACTGTGTTCAAAGTCACATGGGTCAGTTCTTTTTATTTTCCCTTTCAGTTTGGTTATGTTGTTTGTTTGAAGTATAGTTAAATACATTTGGTTTTGCTTGTATTAAGGTTTCCCTCCTCACGCTTGTTGAGTTTTTAACTTTTTGTTTATATAAAAACACGACCGTGGTTCCAAAAGTCGAAACTATATAAAAACCAAATACTCAGAGGAGTGTCTGTTCATGTCCCCCAACCGTTCCACCCTTTTCCATACACCTCCTTTAGGTAAGCTATCTCATTTGTTTTTGGTTTATCCTTCTTGTGTTTCCTTTTGCAAAAATAAACAGGTGCTTATTTAGTGTCTTATTTCATTATTTCTCTCACACAAAAGAAGCATACTATATGTACACTTTTTGTTTCATTTGCTTTATTCACTTTAATAATATTCTACCACTACATTATTCGTAGTAATTCCATTTTAAATATGTAAAAGCATGGGTTCAGAGAGGTTAAGTAACTCTTCTAGGCTCATGAAACCAACGACTGGAGGAACTAGGAAAATACACTTGCACCCTGATGCCTTCCATCTTTCTTATGATCTTTTCTCTTTTGTTTGTAATTAGTTTGTATTTCTCAATATTTGCACTGACTGGCAAAAAGAATATTTTCCTTTTTATTTTCTGGAAATATTACTGCTTTCCAGGAAGCAATCCCAGCTTTGTTCAGACAAGTTGATGATACGTTTAATGGGCATTTGGAATAACTCTCATATTTCCTGTTATGGCAATGCTTACTTTCAAAAAAATTTTTTTGAGAGTTGAAAATACTCTGCATGATTATTTGCTTCCTTTCCATCCCACACTCCTTCTGTTTATTCCTACTTTAGGCTTCCCAGCTGAGACGCACATTGCCTTCAAAATCTTTACAGTTTAATGTATTAGGGAGTTGACATTACGACTCAAATCACAGCAAAGGAAGCTATTATATGGTTTCTCCTTTTTTTTTCTCATAACAGAGAAAATACATTGTTTGCTCGGGTTACAGAAAGGGACACAGGTGGCAACACTGTATTTTACTAATATGCAGATTCATCTAAAATATCCACCAATCACAGAAATAGTTTGAAAAGGGGAGAGTGGCTCAGTTAACCCCAGGCTCCAGGTACCCACCTCTGAGCACAGTCACCAGTGTTCCTGCCGTGCAGCCTTTTAGCTGAGAGCTCACCGCTACCTTCACTGCTTAGCTCAGAAGACCCAACTGTAACAATGTAAAGCCACTGTGACTGTCAAGCTTAAATGAAGGAAATTGAAGGGAAATCTAGATCAGAAAGAAAAATGCCTTCAAGGAAAAAATATAATCATTGATTTGTAAAATATAATGGATTCTCTTAAACTTTCCAATATGAAATTATATCATTAACACATAGTAATATTTTTGCCTGTGCCTTTCTGATATCCTGATATTTATACCTCTTGTTCTTTCTCTTGTCTAATTGTATTAGATATTAGTTATATTACATGTCTTCATTATGTAACAACGGTGATGATGATTCTTAAATTTTTCCTGCCTGTAATATTTTGCCACTACTTATAAGTGAGATTGGTCTACTCCTCCCTCCCTCCCTCCCTCCCTCCCTTCCTTCCTTCCTTCTTGCATGTGCTCTTTGTCAGGTTTTTCTATCTGAGCTATGTTGGCTTCAGAAAAAGAATTTGGAAGTCATCACTTTTTCTGTGCTTCAGAGCAGTTTACTTGAGGACTAATAGTACCTCCCCTGTTTGAGTGAGAGCTGAAGGAAATACCACATTGTAAAGATCTTAGATGGGTGGCCAGCATGTAGTAAGCATTCAACCAATATTAGCTATGACAGCACATGATTAGATATCAATTCCAGGCAGTTTTGTTTGTTTTTGGCATGAGTGACAAGTACATCATTATACAAGTCTCAAGAATCTAAACGACCTAGAGCTACAATTTCCCTTTCACCCCTGCCCCTTACTCTCCTGCCACCCCAGGTTTCCATCATCAAGAACTGCTGTCACAGTTGCAGAACCTCATGTGGCTACTTCACAATCAAGCTCCCCGGAGGAAGAGCAGAGGTGTAGAAGAGGCAGGTGAGTCCTGGGAAGAGGAGAGAAGAGGGAGGAAAAACAGAGAAAAGGGACTCACACATTTGATAGAGGTCTCCATACAGACCAGTGTATAGCATTGAGAAAAAGTAAAAATCTGTTTGTAGGGCTTCCCTGGTGGCGCAGTGGTTGGGAGTCCGCCTGCCGATGCAGGGGACGCGGGTTCGTGCCCCGGTCCGGGAAGATCCCACATGCCACGGAGCGGCTGGGCCCCTGAGCCGTGGCTGCTGAGCCTGCGCGTCCGGAGCCTGTGCTCCGCGACGGGAGAGGCCACAACAGTGAGAGGCCCGTGTACCGCCAAAAAAAAAAAAAAAAAAATCTGTTTGTAATTTTCTCTGGATTCTGTAATGTGCCTGTACTTGTCCACCTTCTTAGATGCTGTGTCCGTGGGATCCATGGCTGCTTTCTCCTCTGATATCTCTGGATGCTCCTTTCCATCTCCTTTGTACAGTTCTTTTCACACATCCTTTAAATATATCTTTCTTCAGGGGACACCCCTAGATTCTTCTCTTCTCACTTCAAATTATGTATACTATTCTTTACTCCATTGGCTGTATATGCTGGTTACTCACAAATTCATCCCCAGAATGGATCACTATACTGGGTAGGACCAGCTACAGAATTTGTAGGGCCCAGTGCAAAATATAAATGTGTGGTCCCTTGCTCTAAAATTATCATGAGTTTCAAGATGGTGACAACAGAACATTATGCCCAGCAAGGGATTCTTCAGAGCACAGGGCCCTATGTGACTGTATAGGTTGCACATCCATGAAGCCTGGTCTGCTACTGAGATAAAGACCAAAATATCAACTGTCTCCTGTGCACTTGCACTTGGTTGTCCCACAGGGCACATCTCCAACTCAACATGCCCCAAACTCAACTCATGTCTATGCCTCCATCACTGCAAAAGCCCTCTTTCTCCTTTGTTTCTGGAATCAGCAAATGGCATTGCATCCCCTTAAATAGCCAAGTCAGAAATCAAGAGTGTCATTCTTACCCCCTTGTTTTTCTCAACCTCGGCAGCCCAGCTTTCAGGGGAGATTTGGTCTCCTTCACACTCTACGATTCAGTCTCCTCCTCCCCGTCCTCACTGCGTCTACCCTGGTTTCAGACACTCCTGTCATCATGTAGATGACAGCCCCCAGCCCTGCCATCTTCTCAGCTATTCTCCCTGCCTCCAACGCATCTCCTTTGTAAATCTATTGTCCAGACCATGATAAGAAAGATCATTCTGTAACCTAAATTTGATCCTCTTACTTTCTAGCTTATAAACCATCAGTGGTTTTCTGTTGCCTTAACATAACATTCAAGTTGTTTGGCTTGACAGATAAGGGTCCTCATGATCCAGTACCACCCCCACCCATAGCCAAGGCATGCTGGACCACAGGAAATTCCCTAACCCTTTCAGCAAAGAGCTACATTGCCGCATGAAATTATTTCAGCCAGAGTACCATATTTAGTATCCCCTAGAGTAAACCTTACTCTCTCAATCCCCTTTTCTAATTCTTCATGTTCTAAAGGTATACCAAAGCCAGGGAATCTCTCTCTAGAGGTGGTAGTTAGCTATTTCTGATTGCTCTCCTTATATGGCTACTATTCCTGTTGAACAGGGAGGTGCTGGGTATAGTTCAATTCAGCTCATGCCCATAGTTAAATTTGATTATGAGAAGAGGCAAGGTTTCTGTAACAGGTGGCTTTCGATGTCAGTAATTTTTATTTTTATTTAAGATTTAAAAAATTTTTATTTATTTTTTAAAATTTATTTATTTTTGGCTGCATTGGGTCTTCGTTGCTGCCCAGGAGCTTTCTCTAGTTGCTGCCAGTGGGGGCTGCTCTTCATTGCGGTGTGCAGGCTTCTCATTGCAGTGGCTTCTCGTTGCGGAGCATGGGCTTTAGGCATGCAGGCTCAGTAGTTGTGGCACACGGGCTTAGTTGCACCACAGTATGTGAGATCTTCCCAGACCAGGGATCAAACTCGTGTCCCCTGCATTGGCAGGTGGATTCTTAACCAGTGCACCACCAGGGAAGTTCAGATGTCAAGTAAGTTTTAAATCACTGTCAATGACACCCATCTTTCTTTTGGAACAAGAAGTGATTTCCATACACCTGTTCTATTGTCCAACAATTCCATGCCTAAATATTTACTCAAGAAAAGTAGAAATGCTTATGCGCAAAAGGACAGGGATTTTCATACAATGGAATACCACCCAATGGAATACCACCCAGCAATAAAAAGGACATGCTACTGATACATGCAGAAACAAAGAGAAATCTCAGTGAATTATGCTGAATGCAAAAAACCAGACACAAAAGAGCATCCATTTATATGAAGATAAGAACAGACCAAAGTAGGCTATGGTGAAAGAAATCAGAATAGTGGTTGCCTCTGGGAGAGGGGGATGTAGGGTATGTGTGGGAGGGGCATGAGGGAACTTCCCAGGTTGATATACACATATGTCAAAACTAATCAAGGGGCTTCCCTGGTGGCGCAGTGGTTGAGAATCTGCCTGCTAATGCAGGGGACACGGGTTCGAGCCCTGGTCTGGGAAGATCCCACATGCCGCGGAGCAACTAGGCCTGTGAGCCACAACTACTGAGCCTGCGCGTCTGGAGCCTGTGCTCCGCAACAAGAGATGCCGCGATAGTGAGAGGCCCGCGCGCCGCGATAGTGAGAGGCCCGCGCACCGCGATGAAGAGTGGCCCCACTTGCCACAACTAGAGAAAGCCCTCGCACAGAAACGAAGACCCAACACAGCCAAAAGTAAAGTAAAATAAATAAATAAATAAAAGAAATGCATTTCCATAAAAAAAAAAAAAAAACTAATCAGGGACTTCCCTGGTGGCGCAGTGGTTAAGAATCCACCTGCCAATGCAGGGGACACGGGTTCGAGCCCTGATCGGGGAATCCCACATGCTGCGGAGCAACTAAGCCCGCGAGCCACAACTACTGAAGCCTGCGCTCCTAGAGCCTGTGCTTCGCAACAAGAGAAGCCACCGCAATGAGAGCACATGTTGAGGGACGTGTTAGACATACATGCTTTCCTCCCAGGGCCAGTCCTTGGGTTAGAACCCCAGGAATCCTAACAATCAAAAAAAAACAGGAATCATCCTTCCATAGCTTGTTGGAGGTGTTCAGAGTTCCTCAACCCCATCTCCATCATATCTCTTAGCAATTCCCTTTATAAATCCCCCCAAACTGCAGCTTCCTCCCCCTACTCACCACCAACCACCAAAAAGGGAATGGAGTCCAGGAAAAGTGGGCGGGAGTGGAGACCTACCAAAAGAGCCCTCATATCCGCAAGTGCTAGGGAGAGTTTTCCTTCTAGTACAGTGCTCTAGCTGCTGAAGTTGCTGTGGTACTGGCCAGGGCAGGACAAGAGGATCTGCCTTTGGTCCAGGGAAACCACCTTCTGATGAAGACCTCCTAGACCACAGAAATGGTACTAGGTTCAGGCACAAAACCCAGCTTCCACTAATCATGTATCTTAGAAGAGAACATCACAATGGCTAAGTGGCTACATAGTGAGAGAATCCCCTCCAGCATTCACATAATCTTTTTATTAGAAACACTGTGTCTAGATGGAGCTTTTCTTGCTCAAAATCAAGAACTTGATTTTGTTGGCTTTTTTTTTTTTTTTTGGTAATTTTGGGGGGATTTTAAGCAAAACCATGTATTTAATCTGCCCTCGTGATGCAATCTTTTCTTCTTTTGAAGTAATATTTGCATCACTTTCATGCAAGTTATTTTTTGCTTATGAATATTGTACTGCAGTGATAATTCTTCATGCGTATCAATGGAAAGGGGAGATCTTTAGTTTAACTAGAGGATGTTGTTTTGTAATACACTTGAAAAACCCAATTTCTACATATCAGAATAATGCCAGGGTGGTGCCTACTTACAGGCTTTGCACAATGAGCTTCTATTCCTAAGTTGTTCTGCTGCTCTTGCTCCTTATAACAAATGCTGTCTCTCAAAATACCAGTTAATACCTTGAAGAATGGTCTGTCCTTCTTGTTTATATCTGTACAGGTTGCTGCTCTTGCTTTACAGAGCCATTAAGTGGGTCTTTCTTTGGACCAAAGTGAGTTCAAGAAGGACTAAACCTTCTGTGCATTGTCATCTGTTTACAGAGGCCATCTGTCTTTATTTTATTTCTACACAGTTGCAATTATCCTTAAGATTTTTTTTTAACATCTTTATTGGAGTATAATTGCTTTACAATGGTGTGTTAGTTTCTGCTTTACAACAAAGTGAATCAGTTATACATATACATATGTTCCCATATCTCTTCCCTCTTGCGTCTCCCTCTCTCTCACCCTCCCTATCCCACCCCTCTAGGTGGTCACAAACCACCTAGCTGATCTCCCTGTGCCATGCGGCTGCTTCCCACTAGCTATCCACCCTACGTTTGGTAGTGTATATATGTCCATGCCACTCTCTCACTTCGTCACAGCTTACCCTCCCC
>NC_041231.1:47254420-47272672 GCF_002837175.3 Physeter macrocephalus | reverse complement strand
TAGTTTTTTAAGGAACCTCCATACTGTTCTCCATAGTGGCTGTATCAATTTACATTCCCACCAACAGTGCAAGAGTGTTCCCTTTTCTCCACACCCTCTCCAGCATTTATTGTTTCTAGATTTTATGACGATGGCCATTCTGACCGGTTACACAGTTGCAATTACATTAAGCACTTTCCAAGCTCCAGAGATGGGCATTCTTAAGGTCTTGGTTGTTGTCTCTTTCATTGAAAGTGGCCCTGATGGAACTGAACCGAGAGGTGTGAATGAAGATGAGGGACAGGAAAGCTTTGGGTCATGCTAACAAACTAGGGGGCCCCTGCCTGTGCCTGGTGCTGGCCTCGTTCTCAGGATACAAAATGAGTGGGTCAGGGTTCCAACTCACAAGGAGACAATGTGGAGACAGACACTGACAATAAAACATGTTAACATACCTAAGGACTACAGCAGAGGTATGAATACAGAGAGAGGGAAAGCCACCCAAGGGCTCCAGCAAGTCCTGAAGAAAGGCGACAGAAGGAAAACATCACCTACTTCCCAGTTGCACTTGCTACACATACGCATGAGGAAGAGTCACCTTGATTCTGCAAAGTTCCTATGGTAGATGCCGTTGGTGCCCAGATCCCCTTTATCTGGCAGTTGCACCTGTCACCAGCTTCTGTGAGTGTTAGACAGCTGCCTCTGTATCCTGAGATTTGCCCTTGGTCTGTTGGGAATCACTTTTTGGAAATGCCTGGGATATTACGCCCTTCCCATCAATGGCCCACAGCCCATCACTGACTGATACAAAGTACAAAGGGCTGTCCCCCTTGCTTCAAGGAAGGAATACCCTGATATAACTCATGTTCCAGAGCTTTTTGTGGGATCAGGCTGAGGTTAGACTTCAGCTGAACTCACACTTTGACTCGCAGTGTCTTTTCCTCTCCTGCCTGATTTCCTTATTCTTAGGGAAATTGAAAGGAGCCCCTCAATCATTTGCTCAGCATTCTGTCTCAGGCTTTGATTTTAGAGAATCTACACAAGACCGTTTCCTGTGTTTATTGTCAGCTTCTTGGTTGTATGGCTCTCAAGAAAAAAAAAAAAAATCATGGAGCAAGGACAAAATGGAAGGAAGGAGCAGAGTCAGGGAGTAATCTTATCAAGGCATTTCTCAGCTCCATACCCCTTTTCTAAATGAAAAGACTACTATTCTAAGGAGAAAGCCTGTATGGAGGGAGGATGTGGGAGGGAGAACACATAAACAGAAGGCTGGCCTCCTCCAAGAATCTTAGAGGCCCTCAGTCTGTCTTAGAAGTTAAATTGTAAATTGATTAAAATTGAAAGTGCAATCACTTAGATATCTGAGGTCTTGAAATTCACCTTTATGGCAATAAAAAAATGCTGGAGGAAACTGAATTTGTAATTATTTTGCTTATGGTGCTCTTTGGCTTTACCTTCTGATATTTACAAAGGATTTAAATTGACCTGGGAGACCATCCTGAGTGCCACATAGGCCAAAGCCCTCCATCACTGGGGCATCTGAGGCTTGCTCCAGGGATTACCTGGAACAGGAGTTGTACTTTCTAAGGGACATCCTAGCTGCCTAGGCAGGCAGTACAGAGAGCTGAGTCCATTTAGGAGAGAACATTTATCTGGAAGAGTTTGGTCTCTGAGCACAGGCCCGGGAGGAGGCGCTTGGAAGTTGTCTTGGATGAAGTGTTTTTGCATGCATTAGCGGTCCTTCATTAAGAAGACTGGAGCAATTACTGTTATCCTGATTAATGAAGCTAAATTAGCTTCATAATCTCTAATGCTTCTCCCTCACTGCTAACAGGCAAGAGTTTGGAACTGATTTAACGCAGCAGACTTTTACACAATGCTGGGATTCATCCATAACTGCTCTCTAGTGAAGCATTTGGTAAAGTCAGGCCCGATCAACTTGTGTACAAGATGAGGCAAACAGAGCATAGATTTTTTGTTTGTTTGTTTTTGTTTTTTTGCAGTGCGCGGGCCTCTCACTGTTTGTGGCCTCTCCCCTTGCGGAGCACAGGCTCCGGACGCGCAGGCTCAGCGGCCATGGCTCACGGGCCCAGCTGCTCTGCGGCATGTGGGATCTTCCCGGACCGGGGCACGAACCCGCCTTCCCTGCATCGGCAGGCGGACTCTCAACCACTGCGCCGCCAGGGAAGCCCACAGGGCATAGATTTTTAAGGGCATAGATCACAGACCTGAGTGCAAGTTCTGGCTTGGTCATCACCAAGCCTCAGTTGATTAATGTGTAAAGTGGAAATCACTCTAACACCATCCTCAAAGTTGTTCTAAATCAGTGGTTCTTAAACGGAGGTCCCCAGACCAGCAGCGTCAGTGTCACTTGGGAATTTGTTCAAAATGTGAAATTATAGTCCCTACCTCACTGAATCATAAATTCTGAGTGAAGCCCAGAAGTCTGTTTAATTGGCCCTCCAGGGCATTCCGATGCATGTTAGAGTCAGGGAACCACTGTTCTAAGCAATGGTTCTTCACCCTGGTTGTTCATCACAAGTATCTGGTGACTTTTAAAATATGCTAATGCTCTGTTCCAACCCCAAGTGAGTCTAATAAACAATAATTTAAGGTGGGGCCCCCTGGTGTTCATATGTTTAAAAGCTCCCCAAGGGGACTTCCCTGGCGGTCCAGTGGTTAAGACTCCAAGCTCCCAAAGCACGGGGCACAGGTTCGATCCCTGTTCAGGGAACTAAGATCCCACATGCCGCACGGCACGGCCTAAAAAATAAAAAAACAAAAAAATAAAAGCTCCCCAAGTAATTCTCTAATGTGCTGTCAGGCTGTTCTGAAGATTAAGTGGCATGCAGAGTATTATAGCACACACTAATTTCTCAAATGTTATGTATTACTCAGTTATTGTTAATAATGTGAATGAAGAGGTAGTGAGTAATACTTGGGTAGCTGCATTTATTGGGTTCTCCTCACCTCTGCTAGAGCTGCACCCCATCCAGCTTCCAGCCAAGTATAATGCTTGTGTTGGTGTGCAAAGTGGAACACGCATTGGTTTGGGAGTAAGTCAGAGCAGGTTTGAATCTGAGTTTTGCCACTGACTAGCTATGTCGCCTTAGGAAAGTCACTTGACCTCCCTGAGCTTCAGGGATGTCATCTCAAAATTAAGATGACACCATCTCATGGACTGTGCAGCAGAAAACACTATCATCCATCACTTCATTCTTTCTTTCTCCCTCTTTTCTTTCCCCTTCTTCCTTCTCTCTTACCTCCCTCACTCTCTCTCCTTTGAATTCCATGACAAGTGACACTCCAGTCATAGGCACATTTCATTCTTATTTTGGTCCTTCCCATGGATCCCTTTATACATTGTTATAGTCTAGAGTGACCCGGGGCCACACAGGAACCTCCAAGACCCTTTCCCCTCCTCCATTAAAGCCTCCACCCGAGCAAGTCCTCAGGTGCCAGAGTCAACCATCGTCTCCCCAGAGCCCTGCCCTGGCCCATCTCAACCATGTAGCATGAAAGACCCTCAAAGGCGAAAGGCGCTTCCTGCAGGAGAGGAATGTGCAAAGATACTCCTGTAATCTCTTTGTCCTTTCTATCAAATAGCCAACTCACAGTATGGAGAAGGGAACTAGGGGACCATTTCTCTACGGCGTGCCCTTATGTGCATGATACAGGTTGAGGCGGGCCCTCCTGGAGATCAGAATGTTGTGTGATCAGTTTTCCTAAGAAGCTAAATTCCACACCAAAAGGCCACTTCCAGTATCCTCGGACCTCTTTCCTCTATTTGGTTCAGTGGAACCAAAGAAAGAGGAAACAGGAATGACCATCAAGTCTGACGATGATGTAAAGCCAGGAAGAATAGGAAATAAATAAGCTGAGCAAATAAATGGAGTATGTTCCACATTGTTCTAAATTAACCAGAGGAATGTGAGTAGGGAAGATCCCAGTTTGCAGGGCTTAAGATTCAAAGACAGTGCTATCAACCTCTTCCTGAGATTAGAGGCAAGACCCAGGACACACCCTTTTTAATTTTTTGCTGCTCGTCTCTTCTAAGATCTGGTTGCTGTCTGAGTATTGAGTCTTATGCGTAAATTCTGGTGTTGCAGGGAGTAATAGATGCTGTCATTGCCTCTTTGTATATTCTCTTGGGCCTCACCATTTTAGTGCACACTGGCCAATGTCCAGCTCCCAGCATCTGTATCTCTGGCAGCTAGGATCTTCTGCCTGTGTGCAGAGTCAGAAGTATATGTCAAGAATTCCTTCCCAAGAGTCATCAGCCCCATTTGGGATAATTCGGTGTATTCTATACTGGTTTCCAGAGCCCCCGAATGGAATTGAGCTCCAGTTACCCATGTGGTCACTAGCTGGATAACAAACCTTTTATTAGCTGCCTGCCCTGCCCTGCCTCACTTCCCCATGCCTCCCTCAGGGTCTCCTGGCAACATCTCTTAAGTGAACAGCTTGCCTCAAATCCTTGTCTCTGGCTCTGCTTCTGGGGAATCTGAACTAAGACACAGGCAATGTCAAGGATGCAGTGTGGTCACCACTTTCAGTCGGGATGTGGAGGCCCTGCTCAGCTGAACTTATCACCCCAGTTCAAATCCTAAACCTGAGGATGCTCACAGGAAAGCCTTCTTCTTTCAGCCTACAAAGAGTTAATTTTCTTCTAGTCTACAGTCTTCCAGTGCAGACAAAACAAATTGAGCTCTTGGAACAGGCATAGTAGAGATAAATTTATTAGGACCCATTGAATTAGGAAGGAAGTTGACTGCTTGTCCTGCTTCTCTTCGCCTCTGTTCTGGGTGATGATTCATGTCCTCAGCTTCCTCCCTGGGGATGAATGTGACTAACAATGGCTTAGAGGGCAGTTGCTTCTGAAATTCAGGTTCTGAGGAAGGCTAAGGATAAAGAGAGATTATCAGCATTCAATCACTCAGTTACTCTGAGTGTTATGGGATAAGGGGTTGGATTTTTGATAGAAATTTGATGTTACCCAGTTGTGGGAGGAGATGGGGAAGTGCGGTTCTATAAGAGGGATCCTGGGGTTAGAGGGTAAGCCCTAACTGACCTCCTGAAGCGCTCGTCTGACGGACAAGTCAGAGCTTGCAGGGAACTCTGAGAAGCCAAGTACATCCAGTTAGTTACCCAAACAGAATTGTCCCAGAAGGTTGTCACTGTGAGGCTCCCACCTCTGCACTTCCATAGTCACATTTCTGGTGGGGAGCTGGGGTTGCTGGTGGTCAGCAGGACCAGCTGTTGGGAAGAGCTAGACAAGGAGTGGAGGAGAATGAGGATAAGCTGGAGTCAGCAGTGCAACTGTCCATCACTGTAACAGACCCCCAAGTCCTGAGAGTGATGGTCAGTGCTTCACCTGCCTCCCAAATTTTGTACAGGTCCCTCTTTTGACCAGGCTTACCTGGAGCCCCTCCAGGGATAGGGCTTCTGGGCAAGCTAGTTCCAGCTTATGACACTGACAACAGGGCAGCACAGTCAGGTCTCAGGCAGAATTCGTCATCCCAAATGACCCACCCAGACTCTGACCAAGGCTCAGGCTGACTGTGTTTTTGTTTTTATATTTTCTCCCATGTCCTCAAAGATGGGGGACTATTTATTACTCATTTATATACTCCAAATGCTATGTAATTCTAAGATGAATTCACTAGAACAGTGATTCTCAGTTGGGAGTGATTTTGCCCACCAGGGGACATTTGGCAATGTCTGGAGACATTTGGGGATATCATGACTGGGGGTGGTGGGTAGATGCCAGGGGCGCTGCTAAACATTCTACAATGCACAGGACAGGTCCCCACAGCAAAGATGTATCCCACCCAAGATGTCAACAGTGCCATTGTTGAGAACCCTGCATCAGACATAAGAACCTCCTTCCAATTTATTCAGTTCCTTTATTTTGCTTAATCAAGCACATTTAGAAGCACTAAGAGAATAAGAAAGCACCTATTGACAGTCACTGTGTCTTACCTGCTTCCTTTACCCCAAACCATGCATTCCAGATCTAAATTTTTACAATCATCTCAAGATGCTTATTTTATCTTTTCCTAACTAGATATAATAATGACATCGTTCTTCAATACAACTTCCCTAAGATGTAAAGCCTCCCCTGGTACCCCAGACCAACCCAGATCCCTATTAGTCATCCTCTGGTACCTTGAATATTTCCTTTTCATCAGCATCACAAGGACTAAACACTTACCAGTTGAATCATGGTTTGCTGTCTGCTTGCTCCACTAGAAAGTAAACATTATCTAAGTAGCCCTCCCAATAATCCTATAAAGAACACATTATTATCCCATTTTACAGATAAGAAAACTGAAACTTAGAAAGGTTGAATGCTTTGTATAAGATCATCCAGATAATGTGGAGGAATCCAGTGTCTGCTATAGTAAACAGTCCTGAGAACAGATACACTATCACTAACACAAAAAGTGAGGTGGAATAGCTGCTTTTTAAGTGTTTTCCCTTAAGTATTTAAGTGTTAGCGTGGCTGAAATCCCTTCTGCCTGCAGGTCTGTGGATAGAAGCAGACCCAGCTCGCAGAATCATCAGCCAGCATTTCTAAAGCTCTTCTCTAAATAGCTGTTAGTAAGAAAAATGCAAATGAGAACATCTAATTGCAAATTGCTCCAGCCTCACTTTGAGACCTTCTGTGGTGACTGAGCCAAAACTTCCTCCTGAGCAGACAGATGTGCTGGCATCTCTGTTCTGGAGCTTAGCTGCTCCCTTGACAGGGAACCAAGCCTGTGGCAGAACGACATTGCCGTGTCCACTTCAGGACATCCAAATATTGTGGTGCCCGCTGAAATCTCCCCACCGAGGGCACAGCTGTGAACAGGAGCCCTCCGTGTCTGCTGAGAGGCAGGACCTAGAGCCTTAGCTTTGTTTTTAATTACAAACAAATATGTTCCCATGTTAAAGGGTAGTCAGTGAAAATAAAATAAACAGGTATCAAGACACATGTGTTTATACACACACACTCGCAGTCACATGTATGGCAATACAGTATGTATGTGACTAGAAAGGTCAGGCTCCGCAAAAATGAAAGTACAACACCAGAAAGATAACCTTGCTTCCAAATTTCACCCAGTTACAATTCAACAGTGTCTGGTGTCTTGGTGTTCATGTAGGACTTTCCTATATTAAGTTAAACCAAATGAAATAGACATTTTTGTAGGTAGCAAATACCGATCATGTGGTTTAACCTAATATGTAATCAGCAACCAGCAGGGGGAGAGTTAAGAGGCAGGAACCCTTATCCAGGAGGCCCAGCAAAGAAGAGCCCCAAACGCATAGGAAACGGGGAAGCTGGCAGATCCTAGCGACAGGATCTCGTGAATGCGGTAAGGGGACAGGGCCACACAACTACAAATGAGGCAAAAAATATAAAATGCTGTCTTGTCAGAAAAGCTGGGCTGAGAACAGGGCAAGCCTCAAGTGTAAGTAGCTGCTTTGTTTCTAAGCTCCTGACCTAGGCTGCTTGGCCAGAACCTACTCTGACCTTCATTAAACTACAGCTAAAAGAAAGCATCCATCCTGCAAGGAGCAGCATCCACGAAGGAGCTACTTGCCTAGAGGGGTCAGAGAAAAGTGGCATTCAGAGGGCTGGGCCTGTCCACGGAGCTTGTGGAACAGAACCCCTTCGGCAAGGAGCACCTCCGCCCCCTATAGGCTAAAGGCAGGAGAAATGTCAGCTGAGGATGGGGAAAGGGCTACAAGGAAAGATGGGCCAGATGCTGAATTCCTCCAGGAAGCAGGTGGTGATGGTGTGGATGAAGAGGACCTGGATGAGAGGGGGCTGTGGAGTGACTTCTGGACTGTGAAATGTCCAGAAAAGCCAGGACAAACCCTCCTCTGCAGTGGGTACCATGGAAATATTAGATAATCAGGAAACCTGCAGTCTTCTTTCAGACTTGCTTTCAACTAGCTGTGCTCCTTGGCAGATGGCTCAAGTTCTCTGAGCCTCAGTTTCTTCATCGGTAAAATAGGAGTGCAGTTCAAACAGTTTCTGGGTCAAGGTCACCTAGCAGAGGATCAAATTGCTTGTCAGAAAGTGGTTCACTGGGGGAAAGAAACTGACATTCCAGAGCATTTTTATTATCCCACCTAAGGATAGATTTTTAGGGCATAATTCCAGAAAACTAAGCCATAACACTCAGGCATATTTTAAGTAGATTTCTGGACATCCTAATGTTTGTATCCATCTGCCATTGTATTTGCTGGGGTTTCCTTTTTTCATTGCTGGCTGTTACAGATGTAGGGGAACCCCAAAATGCATCTCTTTGACATGAGGATTATTCTAGGCTGATTATTTTTAGTAAATGGAAAACACAGGAAGTCTTTCTTTTCACCTCCCCCTTAACTGCCTAAAAGAATTTAGAAAAAGAGTCTGGTCCAGGAAAGCACTATAGCCAGAAATATCTCCAGAGAATATGGACCAGGTATGTTAGGGGCACCTTAGCAGGGTGTAGAGACCAGAGTCCTCTCTGTGTCCTCTCTGCATAGCATAGCAAACATTTGTTTACCAACCATTTATTTTTCCATCTCCATGTGAATTGCCTTCCTCCCCTTTGAAGTCCAAGCCTCTACCCCCTCCTTTTCTCCCAGATGGCATATAAGTCTCAACTGACTGACTTGTCCTTTTTTCATTTTTCTTATGGGACCCCTGTAAGTGTGTAATTAAATTTTATTTTCTCCTGTTAATTTATCTCACATCAGTTTAATTCTTAGACCAGCCAGAAGAACCTAGAAAGGGTAGAGGAAAACTTTTTCCTTACCCAACCTGTGATTTAAGGAACATGTTTAGGACTCTCTCTTTTTTAAGATGTGTATGGCCATAGATGAAAGTAGAAGTTCCCTTTTCAGGGAACAGAAGAGGTGTCCTGAACAGTGGCTCCCTTCCCCAGTGGAAAGCTGCAGCAGCCCTCTCTCTATGTGGGATTCAGAGCCACCTTCACGTTGGCATTCTGCAGATGCTGTCGTTGGTGCTAAAAGTTGATTTCTAAGAGGCATTTATACAACCTTGGATTTATATGTACTAATAAATTACAGCCTAAAGTGATCTGTGGGAAATCTAAAATAAGATTTTCTATGTACAAAAACAAAAAATACCCTCTTCATTTAAGAATTAAATTGATCACAATTTTCAAAATATTTAAACATTGCATATAGTTATATATGCTCATAATTTTCCAATTTACAAAAGTATAAATTTAATGCAGAAATCTTGGGGAAACACACAGAAAAATGCAACTCCCAGCCCCACCCTCCAAAGTTAACCATTATTAAAATTTTGGTATTAATATATAAATTCTTGTTCTTCATTCATTCCACAAATACTTATTGAGTGACTACTATGTTCCAGGCACTGTGCTGTGTGCTAAGGAGAATGAAATGATACTACTGTTACCGAATCCTGTTACCTGCAGGACAGACCGATAAATCAAGAGATGAGTTGCTGGGACAAGGAATAGAGACTTTATTCAGAAAGCCAGCCAACCGAGAAGATGGTGGATTAGTGTCCCAAAGAACCATCTTCCCTGAGTTAGAATTCAGTCTTCTTTTATACTGAAAGGGGAGGGGGTGAGGTTGGTTGCTGCAAACTTCTTGGTGTAGGAATCCTTTGCTCTTGCAGCTGGCCACATAAGTCCGGTCACAATGTTCCTATAAACCTCCAACAAGACAAGTGTTATTCTCTGTTCTGCAACCTTTTCTCTCTATACGAATGGAAAAGTGACCTTTAGAGGTCAGAGCCTTGAGAATGGGCTATCCTATATATTTCAGGCTATAGGCAACATTCTTAACTAGTAGCAAAAGCAATAGAATACAAAAGTTAAAGAAACAGATATAATATGGAGTCAGATTTGTTCTTCCCTACAACACTATGGTTTCCCTTTCTCTTTTTTTTTTTTTTTTTTTTTTGCCTGTTCCACACTACTCTTTCCTACTGAGAGTTTGTAATGAAATAAGAGGCAACAAAGCATTGTGCAGAGATGGGTGTTGGCCTTATTCCAGCCTTACAGATTTGTTGCAGGGATTATAATGAATAAATGTAAAGAAGCTGGCACCAAGCCCGAGCCCCGTACTTGGCAGGTGCTCAATCAACAATAGCTATTGTTTGGGATTGACATATATACACTCATATGTATAAAATAGATAACTAATAAGAACCTGCTGTATAAAAAAAATTAAAACAAACAATAGCTATTGTTATTTTTATTACTGTTATTTTTGTGTAAAGGTTCTTATTACCAATTGCAGCTAATTTTAATTCTGCTTCTACAGTTGTTCCAAATGCATTTTTAAGCACTGAATCTCCATCCTTGCTCTTCCTATGGAGGATTGTATCCTTAAGTGCTGTCTCCAAAGTTCTGGCTGCTGGCTATTTATTTCCCCCAGAAATGGCTTTTCTTGCCATTTTCAGGGTTTTTTAGCCCTTAGATTCTGTGTCTCCTGCTCGGCCAGTTGCATGCCCTCTCCCCATGGTGGAGGTGGCGTTGGTGCAGATGTTACACTTTACTTCTTTGGGCAGTTAAGCCATGAAGGATCATGGGAAAGAAACAAAGTCTTTTTGATAGTTCTTGTATCCTCCTGCTCAGCCTTCTCCTCTAGTTTCAACAACTTAGTCGTTTAACCATGCATCAATCAGTCATGAGGGGATGGGTGCCTATCCCTGGAGAGAGAGCACAGCCTTCCAGGCATTTCCAGAGCAAGGTCCCTTTGGCCAAAAGGACTTCTTCTCCAGAGAGAGGCACAGCTGAGAGCCATGAGCAGCCGACATTCACAGCAGCTGGGAGATGGGTCCACTCCATAAAGGGGATCTGGGACGGGCAACCCCAAAATCAACTACACCAGCCTAATGCATGGCTTTCTTTCTCCCAAGAATGAGCATAAAGAACTCTGAATATTCTTAAACGTAACTTGTTGGAAGTGATATAACTCAACTGTATAATTTACAACAATTATAACTATAGTTATTTCTGGAATTCCACTTAGGGAACTGGATCTGAAAAGAGGGGAAGACTCAGGGGCTAGGGGTGTGGGCAGAATTGTGCTGTATTAATAAGTGAATAAGTTTGATGTTACTCTAGAAAAGGAGGGAATGAAAGAGAAAACAATGATTTTCATAGACTGTTGCCAGGTACCACAACCCCCTTTCCCAAAACTTTGAAGATTATTTGAAACATTGGGCAAGCAGTATTTAAATAACAGAAAATACTTCTCTCTCTCTCTCTCCCTATCTTGGTATATGTATTGGTATGTGATATCATATATATATACACATATGCTATATATCGATATATAGCAGAGTATATGTCTGTGTATATATATGTATATTGTCAATGGAAATAATCAATAAACAATCTATAATAGGAATAGAAAGGAGTTTTATTTGAGGCAGACTGAGGACTACAGCCCAGAAGGCAGCACTTACACGGTGAGTCAGTATGGCTTTGGCACCTGGGAAGGGAGTCTTATCCTTGAAGGAGTACCAGCATTGGTGTCCCAGGAAAGGAGGCATTTAATCTTTATTTATTTTTCTAAATTAAAAAAAAATAAATTTATTTATTTTTGTCTGCGTTGGGTCTTCATTGCTGCACGCGGGCTTTCTCTAGTTGCATTGAGTGGGGGCTACTCTTCATTGTGGCTCGCGGGCTCTAGAGTGCAGACTCAGTAGTTGTGGCTTGTGGGCTCTAGAGCGCAGGCTCAGTAGTTGTGGTGCACGGGCTTAGTTGCTCCGCAGCATGTGGGATCTTCCCAGACCACGGCTTGAACCTGTGTCTTCTGCATTAGCAGGCGGATTTTTAACCACTGCGCCACCAGGGCAGTCCTAATCTTTATTTTTAACATGGACATCCTTTACTTCTCATCAGTGTGCCCTTTTCTTAATAATTAAAGAAGATGTACAATGTATGTGGTTTTTTGTTTGTTTGTTTGTTTTTTGTGGTACGCAGGCCTCTCACTGCTGTGGCCTCTCCCGTTGCGGAGCACAGGCTCCGGACGTGCAGGCTCAGTGGCCATGGCTCGCGGGCCCAGCCGCTCTGCGGCATGTGGGATCTTCCCGGACTGGGGCACGAACCCGTGTCCCCCGCATCGGCAGGCGGACTCCCAACCCCTGCGCCACCAGGGAAGCCCGTACAATGTATGTTTGATAGTGTTACTGACCAGTGTTCTTGGCCTTCCCCAAGCAATAGAAGTTGACTAGAGTCCAGACAAGAATTCAGGCAAGGCTTTATTGGGGCCCCTGCTGCAGCAGGGGCAGTGAGAACAAACAACAGGTTCCCTTGTTTGCTTGCTTGCTCACTCCCCAAGGGGTTGTGGGGTGAGGGTAGGGATGTGCTTAGGGGTCGGGCCAGAGGGGTGGCTTAGGTGGTTTGCCCACCCCTTAGGTGGTACTGAGTGCAGGGGGCATATGCGCAGTAGCCTGCTTTTGCTCCTGACACCCCGTTTTTGCTCCAGGATCTTCAAAAGTGGCAGTTGGGTTTTTTGGTCTCTTTGCATCTTTGGGGTCCAGAATTTGCCCCAACTGTGCGTGCGCGCAGTTATTTTTAGTCCCATACGGTTTCTTTGTATTCTGTTGCTCGAGGAGACGTGTGTCCAGGTGCAAGCACTGCAGCACTGCAGCAAAGGGGCCCAGGTCCCAGCAAATGGTCCCAGGTCCCAGCCTGTCTCAATAGGTCACGAACTGGCTGTTTTATTTAGCATAAAATTCAAGTTAACTCATGTATAAGCCTGTATGACTTCCCCATACCTCCATATGTGAAAATATCTTTTATCTATATACATATCTGTATGTATATGTAGCCACTGGAATTTCTGTGTGAAAGCTTGCAAAACACACTCACCTCACACATATGGGACCCCATTCATATGCTCACCTGCCCATGGGCATAGAATTCTACTGTATCGCTCGGTTTGATCCTCCCTGTGACCAGATGCCTTTTTGTCACTATCTTTTCACTCTTAGCTATAGTTGCTAATTTTTCCAATTCTGTGGGTCCTGGCATCATGCAAGCTTTTGATGATTTTTCTTCTACTTGTGGTCTCATGCCAGTCCCCTTCCTGATTTCTCAATGAGGCTGGAGAGGAACTTAATTCATTTCCCTGCCCCTTTACTTTTTATTGGTTAGGAAGATGCCTTGGATGCTGGAAATACTCATTATGCCACTGGTTTCTTAAAAGAAGAGAAAAAGACTCTTCGATACATTTTAGCTAGGATAACTTGATTCTCAGAGTTCCTGGAACCATTCTAATTTAAAATTATGAACTAATGTCTCCCAAATTATTTATTAAACTCTATGTCTTTATAATGAAGTTATAATGCTGTTATTATAGTTCGGGCTGATCTCAAATAAAGTTCCATTTAGCTCATGGATTCTGAGTCTCTTAGAGATTGCTCTCCCCATTATGGATGTCTTAGGGCATCGAAATAGTATTTGCTGTGTCTGGCAACCAATTAATTAAAGAAAACATTAGGCTAGGAGCAATAATGTCAACATTATTAATTTCTTTATCATTGTCACACCTGTAGCTAGACACAGTAGTTGTCTAGCAACTAAAAATGGAAGGTAGAGATGTGTGACTGGGCTGTCAGTGGAAGGATAGTCTGGTTATTTCAATCTTGTCAACCCCAACTGTGGTATGCTATTTGAAATGGAAAACAATGAGATAACAAATGAACACAAACATATGATCCTATATTTAGTGGTTGAGGAGACAATCCATATTACACACTTCTTGGATTCTCTTTGCTGATCGTTATCATTGAGTCAAGCACACATTAGGAGTCCACTAAAAAAATAAAATTATTAACTTTTTTACATTTCATGAGCATTTATGAAGAAATGGTTGGGGAAAGTACAGAAAAGTAAAGGAATTTATTGGAAATTGTTACAAAACTGTTTTTACTCTAAGCTATCTGATCACATGTGGTTGCAGCCCGCGGTGATAATGCCCGATGAAACAGGTGGTAAAGCTGCTTGAGTTTCAAACGCTCCAATCTATCATCACATTCAAAACTGTGCCTTGTTCTTTCAGGCAGCAATATTTTTATTAGCATTCTAATAGTGCATGTAATTTTAATAGGCATGCTATGCTGTTTAAATTAATTATAGTAACATATTTTTATAGTAACATATTTTGAGGAGGCTTAAAAACTGGGGTATTCACTTTTGATCAAGTATTAGAGTACAGAAGGATAGTGATAGTTTATTCAGCATCTACTCAATACAGATTTACTGAGCATTTACTATGTGGTAGGAATCGTTTATGCATTGGAGACACAATGGTATATAAAGTGAATATTGCTCCTGCCTGCATGGAATTTACAGCCTAGTGGGAGAAGGATGCCAAGGAAATGGATATGGAACAACAAGTCATGCTGTGTACAATAAAGAAATAGTATGAGGTGCTAAGAGGAAGTGTAATGGAGAACAATTCCTAGATGGACTGGAATGTGTTCAGGACAAGACATTTAAGCTGACTTGAAGCATGAAGAGGGGTTAACCAGGTGGGGAGTGAGGGGAAGAGCATTTCAAACAGAGTGAACATGTCTGAAGGCATAGGTTTTACAAAGGATTTATGAGTTTGAGAAACTGAAATTGTGGCTGGAGCTTAGAGAACAAGGGGCAGAGTCACAGGAGAAGGAGCTGGAGTTTTAGGTCCCTGTGAACCATAACAACTTTGGATTTCGTTGGAAGCAATGGGTAAATGAGTGGAAAGTAGAACTACAATTAGTTTCAAGCCCTTATTATTATTAGAATGGATCCACTGTGAGCCCTGCTACAGGTGTTACTAGAAAACACTCTGCTACTGTTGTCTCAAAGGCTAAAGTAAGAGCACATAGTCCTGAGGCTAGAGGGGAAAACATTCCAAAGAAAAGAGAAGGAATTTCATCAAGGAAAATGTTTAGAACTCATCAGTGCCCTCTCATAAGTCTCGTAACAGAAGAGAAAGTCTAAAAAAGCATTGTTCAACTTCTCAGCAGAAAGACTTTTATTTAAGTCACAAAATGAGATTCACAAATCTCATTAAAGCATTATCAAAAGATGTTTGAAGGCCCCTGAGGTATTCCAATTTCCTCCTCTCTTATTTATTTCTTCTAAGACTTGTATCTTTATAAAATGCTGATGTCAAAGTCAGAAATATTTTGTTGAAATGGGCATCTGCCTTCCCACCTTTCCCGCTCCTTGCCTCCATCCTTAACAGAGGGCTCAAGGAGCTTTATTTGGAAAGATTATTATCTGGGTGATGTCCTTATACCCATGCAGTATTTATTCCTTAGAACACATAAGCAAGCACAGCTCACCTCTAGCCATGTAAGTATCAACCAGATGACTGGGTCTTTTTGCTCTGAGAAGTAAATTGACCTGAGCCCACTGCTAGGTATTATTGAGATGGAAGCATCAAATTCTGTTTCTGCATCTGCTGAAATGATCATATTACTTTTCTCTTTAGTCTGTTAATGTGGTAAATTATATTGATGCTTCTTAAAATGTTGAACCAACCTTTCATTCCCATGATAAATTCCACTTGGTTGTGATGTATTATCCTTTTTATATATAGCTGAATTTGATTTGCTAATTTGGGGGTGGTGGTGTATCTATATTCATGAGTGATATTGGTCTGTAGTTTTCTTTCTTATGTCTTTGAGAAGTGTTTTCTTTCATTCTGTTTTCTTAAAGTGATTGTGTAGAATCAGTATTATTTCTTCCTTAAACATTTGATAGAATTTGCCACTGAAATCTTCTAGGCCTGGAAGATTCTTTATTACTTTAAAACAACAGCTATGAATTCAATTTCTTTAATAGATATAGCAATATTCAAGTTATCTACACTTCTTCTTGAGTGAATTTTGATAGTTTATGTCTTTCAAGGAATTGATCCATTTCATCTAAGTTGTTAAATTTGTGGACGCTGTTTTTTGTAATATTCCCTTATTATCTTTTTAGTTCCCTTATTATCTAATTATGTTTATCACAGATGTATTTAGCATCTATTTAGTGTCTGTCAGATCTGTAGTGATGGCCCCTCTTTTTCCCTTCTATTGTTAATTTGTATCTTTTTTTTCTTTAGTACATCTGATTTACCAATTTTATTAATGTTTATGAAGTACCAGCCTTTGGTTTTATTGATTTTTCTCTACTGTATTTCTATTTTTAATTTCACTGATTTCTGCTCTTATCTTTATTAACTCCTTCTTTCTGCTTGCTTTGGATATAATTTTCTCTTTGTTTTCTAGTTTCTTACATTGGCAGGGTAGATTATTGATTTTAGGACTTTCTTTTTCTAGTATAAGCACTTAAGCTATAAAATTTTCCCTAAGCACTGCTTAAGCTTCCACTTACAATGTATTGGTGACGACATGGCAGAACTGGAATTCTCATACAATGCTGGTGGAATATAAAATGGCACAACCTCTTTGGAAAATAGTTTGTCAGCTTCTTAAAACATTAAATATACACCTACCATATGATCTACTCATTCCACTCCTAGATATTCATGCAAAAGAAAAGAAAATCATTATTACATATTACATACTTACTAGAACGTGTGTTCATGCAAAAACTTGTACACAAATGTTCATAGCAGCTTTATTTGTAGTAGCCAAAACAACCTAAATGTACATCAATAGCTGAGTGGATAAGTAAACTGTAGTATATCCATACAATTGAAGACCATTCATTAACAAAAAGGACTGTTGACATAAGCAACAACGGACGTGACAACAACGGACGTGAATTTTAAAGGTATGCTGACTGAAAGAAGTCAGACTAAAAAGAGTACATTTATGTAAAAGTTGAGGAAATGCAAACTAATGTTTAAGTAGATAGGAATAGAAAGTATTTTCTATAACAATGTTACTCAGTTCTTTAGAGTCCTGTGTTAGATGCCAAAAATCACATTCACTAGTATGAAATAATTTTTTAAATGATCCATCAGCTTAACATTCAATTTATTAAAGACAACAGATGCTACTTCCCTTATCTGCAAAAGTGTTTTCTTTTTTTTTTTGTGGTATGCAGGCCTCACACTGTTGTGGCCTCTCCGGTTGCAGAGCACAGGCTCCGGATGCACAGGCTCAGCGGCCGCCGCTCCGCGGCATGTGGGATCTTCCCGGACCAGGGCACGAACCCGTGTCCCCTGCATCGGCAGGGGGACTCTCAACCACTGCGCCACCAGGGAAGCCCTGCAAAAGTGTTTTTTACTAAGTCTTCAGAGTCATGCACTTTCTCAGTCCTGATACTATTATTCTGAATTGTTCCAGAGATATTTACATGAAAAGCAATCCTGTAGAATACTAATTTCCTGGGTGGGTAAGAGGTTGATCTTTCTTTTGTCAAGCAGGAAAGGAGTGATTATTAAATGGGTGTTTAGAAAGAAGAACCAAGTGAACTAGTTTTGAGAAACAATACATATGTTCAGGATCTAGGAATTGATTCCTATAAAACCATCTGTGCCCATTTATCTCCTTGAAAACTTTTGTGTATTCCTGAGGTAAGTGTACGTTATATTGAAGACTGCTGGTATGAAATATTTATGTAATATTTCACGATGATTATAAGAACAAAATGCTTGAAATATTTTTCTGTTGCCTTTAGACATAAAAGTTTGGCAGGATATAAATTTGGGAGAGGTTACAATTTTTTCTTAAATTCTTTAGAGGTTTCCTCATTGTCCTGTAGAATTTAGTATTTCCAGAGAAATCTGAGCCCAGTCTAATTTTCCATTCCTAATTTTTTTCCTTTACTCAGTGCTTTTAGAACTCTCTTTCTTCCTCCCTTTCTCATTTATTTATCTATTTACCTATCTTTCATTCTTTAAATACAAAAAAAAAAAATTTACCCAAGATGTGTTTAGTGTTGATACACATATCCTGGTGTGATTTCAGAAAAATTTTCTTCAACTATTAAATTGACAAATATTTATATAGTGACTAGTATGTGGCAAATACTCTAATATGTGTTCATGAATAAGGTACAGTCACCTTCATTTCATGCTTTCTCCTTTTGTTCCATAAAGCATGACAGTTGTGGGTTTTTGTTTTTTTGGTTTTTTTTTTTTTTTAGCATGACAGTTTTTTAAGTTTTGTTCTATTGTCTATAGCAAGTCATTTTTTCAAAGACTATTCTGTCTTCTAATCTTCAAGATGATGGTTCTCCTGTTGGCTATAATTTTTTTAACATCTTTATTGGAGTATAATTGCTTTACAATGGTGTGTTAGTTTCTGCTTTACAACAAAGTGAATCAGTTATACAT
>NC_041231.1:47244211-47253962 GCF_002837175.3 Physeter macrocephalus | reverse complement strand
CTCCATACTGTTCTCCATAGTGGCTGTATCAATTTACATTATTCCCACCAGCAGTGCAAGAGGGTTCCCTTTTCTCCACACCCTCTCCAGCATTTATTGTTTCTAGAGTTTTTGATGATGGCCAATCTGACCGGTGTGAGATGATATCTCATTGTCGTTTTGATTTGCATTTCTCTAATGATTAATGATGTTGAGCATTCTTTCATGTGTTTGTTGGCGATCTGTATATCTTCTTTGGAGAAATGTCTATTTAGTTCTTCTGCCCATTTTTGGATTGGGTTGTTTGTTTTTTTGTTATTGAGCTGCAAGAGTTGCTTATAAATTTTGGATATTAGTCCTTTGTCAGTTGCTTCGTTTGCAAATATTTTCTCCCATTCTGAGGGTTGTCTTTTGGTCTTGTTTATGGTATCCTTTGCTGTGCAAAAGCTTTTAAGTTTCATTAGGTCCCATTTGTTTATTTTTGTTTTTATTTCCATTTCTCTAGGAGGTGGATCAAAAAGGATCTTGCTGTGATTTATGTCATAGAGTGTTCTGCCTATGTTGTCCTCTAAGAGTTTGATAGTGTCTGGCCTTACATTTAGGTCTTTAACCCATTTTGGCTATAATTTTTAAGAGCCACATATTAATTTTTAAAAGTCTTCTCATCTTATAAAGGAAAGAGCTGGCAACTTTGTGCAAGAAGAGACACTTAGATTTGTTTGATTTATTATTCACAGTACACAAGATATGTAATAGCATAATTGTGGTGATGGAGAGAAACCTACCATTGTACATATATATGTAGTTTCTTTTTTTTTAAATCTTTATTTATTTGGCTGTGCCGGGTCTTAGTTGTGGCACATGGGGTCTTCGTTGCCCTGCGTGAGATCTTTAGTTGCGGCATGCGGGATCTAGTTCCCTGACCAGGGATAGAACCCGGGCCCCCTGCACTGGGAGCATGGAGTCTTAGCCACTGGACCACCAGGGAAACCCCCTATATATGTAGTTTCAAATGAACTTTAACACTTTTCATGACAGCTGGATCAAACAACTTTTTATGGACGTAGGGAAGGAAATTGGAGTATGGATTGTGTGTGTTAAAATATTGTAGAACAAATGCTTAAGTTATACACCTGCACAGTTGCTGCTGCTGGTGTTTTGAAGTCAGTAAAATTAGAAAATTATCTCTGTTTCCATAATGAATGCTGAGATGAGATAGACATACATAAAATAAAATTGCACAGAAACAGTCTACAAAAAGATGACATGTCCAAAGCGGGCATATATTTTGTAGACGCACCATTCCCTGTAGCTGATTATTTTAATATTGATTGAGTGAATAATAACAGTTTCATTGGAAAATTTTGCCTTCTGTAAAGAAGAAACTTATTATCTCAGATAACTTATTTTTTGGAAGATAATGAAAAGATTGAATGGATCATTGAAAAACAATCCACCATTCCTCTCTCTTTCAATTCCATTTCATTGACTACTTAAAGGGATTAGAATTTGACTTTATTGCCTTGAGTATTTTAATTAAAGTTTTATATTTAATCTTGAAGAAAAGGAAGTTTTATATCATTGAAGAGACACATGTACTTATAAGAACTCTTTGAATAATAAAAGTAGAAATTATTAGTAAGTTACTTGTATGTGAAATTACTTTTGCTGAGATAATGAAAAATCAGACTGAGTAGGCATGCAAATCACCTTTGGTTTATTGGCCTAGAACCTGGCTATATTTGTACTGAACTTAAACAGTTAATATCTAGTGATGAAAAATTTTTACTCAGAAGTCAGCAAAACATTAAGAAGCCTACATTCTAGAAAGGTAGGGCTTTATAGGTGACTCAGTTTACTTTCTCTAAGTGAATGAATGCATTAGGAAATAAGAAAGGCTGAAGACCAAAGGGTCAAGGACATTGTCACAATTAGATACAGTGTCTCATACAGTGGTGTTTGAATCTATGTTGGGGATGGGAGAGAGAGGTGATAAATGTGTGGCTGATTTTCAACCAGTATTTTCTGCTATAGCTGTACTGGTTGTTTATGGGGGTTGTTCTTTCTGAGCCATGTGCATGGTTAAATATTTTGAATATCACCATTGGGTACATGCATTTGTTCTGTGTGCTGTGCCTTTAGCCTCATTCAACTAAAATTTAGTAAACGCTTAGTGTATGTTGGTGAAATCCCATGTCCAATAGGGAGGTGTGATTTAGGACTGACAATAGATGGCCGACTTTTAGGTGAACGGGTCACATGGGAGAAAAGATGAGTGACAAATTCAAAAGGTTTGTGGACTGTTTGATGAAACTGAAGAAAATTTTACATTTTCCGTCACTTTTTTGTTTTGCCTACATGTGTGAAAATGGCTCTTGATAGGTTGTTTACTGAGACTTCCTTCTGCAGATTATTTCATTCCAGGGTAGGAGGCTTTCTCTCACATCTAGAAGCTAGATCAAGCTCCCATTTGGAAACCAAGTCAGAAAAACAACCTGACCACATTCTTTTCCTTCTGAGCCCTTTTGAATTGATCTATAGCAGGCAAAGGTTATTGCTGACTTTCCTACAGTTCATCCATGTCTTCAGGCTTCAACTTTAAAATCTAAGGGATTATTAGTGAGGTTTGCTGAAATCTCCTCCCATAACACTGAACTTCCTAAGGAGGAGAGTTTTGTGTCAGCTTCTGTCATCTCCTTCAACTTCAAATTAATTTAACTGTATAT
Organism: Physeter macrocephalus; assembly: GCF_002837175.3. Lineage (NCBI taxonomy): Eukaryota > Metazoa > Chordata > Mammalia > Artiodactyla > Physeteridae > Physeter > Physeter macrocephalus. The sequence continues at coordinate 47,251,257 of NC_041231.1, read as the reverse complement.
GGTTGAAACTTATCAGTGTTGGTGGTACGTAGGTCATTCATTCAGTGATTTATTCAACATATATTTATCAAGGCCCTGCAACGGGCCAGTCCCTGTTTTAGGTAATGTGAGCAAAACGTAAAAATAAATTCCCTCTTAGCTTGCCTTGTGGGGAGAGAAAAGAGTAATCAAAACCAATAAGTAAGTATGTAATAAGGACTATGGTGGTTAATGCTATAGAGAAAAAATATAAGGGAGTATTGTAATCTTGAGTAGTGTGTCAGGGAAGGAATCATTGAAAAGGTAGCAGTGAGAAAGGAGGACAAGGAGATAGGAGTGCTAATCTCTGGAAGAAGTGCATTCCAGCTAAAATGCATGGTGTGCAAAGGCCCTGAGACACACATGTGCTTGGGATGTTTGAGGAGCAGCAAAACATTCAGGTGGCTGAAGCAGAAGGCACAAAAGGATAGCATAATAGAAAATGGTTAGAGAGCTAATAAAGGGGGGCCAACTGCAGGACCTGTAGTTATCGAAAAGACGTTGGCTTTACGCTAAATTATATGAGTATTTATGGGAAGGTGTGGACCAAAGGAATGACATGATCTGGCTTATATTTTAATGGGACCTCTTGTCTGACACTTCAGCCAGTGCCCAAGAGTAAAAGCAGCTGACGAATATATCTCTCTGTGATTCCAGCTTCAGGATTCTGCCCCCAGTTTGGGTTGCATTCAGAAGCCTTCAAAAACATGTTTTTAGTGTTTGTCTCTGGCTGTTTTAGCAGTTAATGGCGGGAGCGTTGTTGCCCTGCCACAGATATCTTCCATCACCCTCTACCCACTCGTCTTCATGACATACTGCATTTCAACCTGCTTCTTTGTCTTACCGCCCATAGCTCCCAACATGCAGGCTGGCCTGGTTTTATTTGTTGCTGTATCCTTTGCCTGTAACATCGAGATGGCCTTTGCACTAGCCTCCTAACTGATCTCCCTCTTTCTATACTGACCCCTTACCACAAGAGCCTGAGTGAGCTTTTAGTGTCACATCACCCCTCTGCTCAAAACCCTCCAATGGCTCTCATCTCACTTGGGGTAAAAGCCAAAGGCCCCCCACCAGGACTGAGGGAGCCAAATGGTCAGGACACTGTACGACTCTGTATCTCATCACCATCTACTCTGCCTCTCATTCAAACGCCTTTACCATACTAGCCTCCTGGCCACTCCTCAATCTCACCGGATATGTTCCTGTCTGAGGTCTTTGCCCATGCTGTTCTCACTGCCTGGCATGCTCTTCTCTAAAATATCTGCAAGATTTGCTACTTCATCATCTTCATATATTTACCCAATGTCAGCTTCTAAACTAGGACCACCATGTACAGTTGTGCATGTTGTGCCTTGCATAAGCACAGAGGGCACCTGTCCCCTGTGTTCTAGAAGCAGCCAGTGACCGAGCTATGACCAGCATCTACGCATGCTTATGGAAGAAACATCCCTTCTTACTCCATTCTGCCAGTCGTCTCCTCATTTTTAGAGTCCTATCTCACAGAGTTACTATGAGAATCAAATGCAATTATATCAGTGATAATAACCTTAAAAAATAATATTTATTGAGAATTACTTCAGGCCAAGCACTGTCGTAAACTCTTTTCACAGATTATTGGTCTCATCCTCACAAGAACGCTGTAAGATAGGTGCTATTATTATAACTAAGCATAGCCCATTGTAAAAACATTCATCTGCATTCCACTTAACAGGGGCATCATCGTCCTTACATTCTTCTGTCATTCTTTAGCTTGTACCTATATTAAGATTTCCCTTAGAATGTCTTTCATGAATTCTGAGGAGTCAATTGGGATGAGGCATCATTCAGTTTCATTCCAGTTTGCACAACTCCAGCCAGCTATTTCGAGGGTTAAAGATGTCCCAAGAATACAGAAAAGGGGCTTCTTTGTATGCCCCTCAAAAATAAAACACTAAAGACAATGCCAACAAATACAATAATACTTTTCTCATCTATTTCATTCTGTCTACATAATCAATTCTTGTTTCATCCAACCTTGGATCTGCTGTCTCCTTTCATAATTCCATCTACTTCTGGGTTTCAAGAGTCCTGGAAGCTCTGACTGATGTCCCTGGCACAGTCTTGACACATCTGCTCACAGTGGTGAGGTTAGCTTCTCTGGGAAACCTGTGACAGTATCGATAATTGTCTGATTATCACATTTGGTGCAGTCCTTCCTACCGATGCTCCCATGCTGTCCTTTGTTGTTGTTACTTTAGGAAGACCTAGTTTCTGGCCTGTAGCTTATAACAGACCTTCAGGCAAAATGAAAGGAGAGCAGAGAATCCAGTTGTTGACGACAAAACGAAATGACTCTACTTTGTTAGTGACAAACATGATTTTAAAGTGGAGGATGATAGAATCCTTTCAAGGATAAAACATATGTATACATGACTATTTTATACAGATCAGACCAAATTATCCTGAAGGTAAGAAGATATTATGGCCACGGAGAGCCTTAACAAATCTCCAGGACCTTCCAATCCATCCCGTTAAGTAGGCACAACGTTAAAAAGAGTTGTCGCTGGAGATTGGCCACTTGATTATGATAGGAGCATAGGGGCCTGAGGATAAAATATGCTTATAGCCTGGCTCCTTTATTAACCAGAATGATAATAAAAGAGTTTCAAAGAGACATAGCAGAAGGTAACCTAGAAGCTCTAGCTCTTTTAGAAGCAAGGAACTTATGTTGTTTGCTTATAAAATAATTCCAAAGCATGACAAGTGTCATCTCCAAGACACAAAGTTATCCAACTTTCAATTGAGGGTTTTTCTGAGGAGATGAGGAACCTCTGTTCTCTGGGCAGGTCGCACAAAATGTGGAGAACAACTCTTTACCACCTGTTAGTAAGAGCCAACTGAATACTCCAAACATCAGTTTTAAGCTCCTAGTTCTCTCTTCTTCATTATTCATAAGCTTCCTTTGTTCATTAATTATACTATACCTTTATATGTACACTTAAATATACACACTAAACAAATAGTTAGATGACATAATTTAAAGCTTTCAACTTTAATTTTAAAATAAAATTAACTTTACTACCATGTTCTGAATTATGACATAAACACATTGATTTTATCACCTTAATTGAAGTGAAGTTAACCTTTAGTTACAAATGCACAAACCTCAATATGTTAATCATTTTTAAAACATCAAATTAAAAGAAACTCGCCTAAAAATATAAGTGGATTTTTAAGTGGAAAACAAAATTTGCAGCTCTTTTTATGGAAATAATGACCCATCATTGTAGCCCAGAACAAAATTTGGGGGGAATGTTATTTCAGAGCCATTAGAAAACTAGGTGTGAAATGTATTTGTAAACTGGTGTGCCCAAGAGCAGACACTGATTGACTAGAAATAATGCACTTCCCGGTACAAGGTATGGAAGTTACATAGAAAAGTGTAATAACATAGATACTTGAAAACTGATAGTGAAAAGTGTAATAGCATAGATGCTTGTTTGCCTATAGGCATTGATGATCACTTTGAGCCCTTCAAGACAGGGGCACTGTCCATCGCCAGGACCTGGTCCATCTCCAGCACCCAGTGAAGGTTGTAGACAGGGGTTGAAGCAGGAGTGGAGCATCATCAGGGAGTGGAATCAAACCTGGGGGATAGCGGGTATTCCTTGCCATTGATCAGGCTGAGACTTCATCCTTCCTCAGCTCTTCCCCCTTCCCTTTCCTAGCTCCTTCCCTTACTTATAGGTTTTTCTTGAAGAACTTTCCCTCAATAAATCCCATAACCTTGAGTCTCTCGCAGGCTCTATTCTAGGAAACCCAACCCAAGACAGATCAGCACATATCTGATAACATGCCCCACTCTATTAATATGGAGAATTTTCTAACACTCTCATTCCACTGGTGACCAAGAGGTTAAGCTCCCTGGGTTATTATCGTCCTTCCCTTCTCCCTACATCCATCAGTCCTTCATGAATCCTATTAGTAGGGATCAGAGAAGCTTACCTTTGAGTCTAAGATCTTGGGAATGATTGTGCTCAAAGAGCCTGACCTTGTTCCCTAAAGAGAACATGCTTTTCCTCTTTCCTGAGGGCAGACCCCACCTAGCAGGGCACCAGCCAGAATGTGCTCCAAGGGGCTACCTCTCAGAGTCTATTGCAAGATGAAAACCATTCCCCACTTTCGCTTGAAAGGAGGTCATACAAAGTTAACAAGACAGGAGAAAGCCTTGGAACAGATGTTAACACCCCCTTCACCACAGCTACCAAGTCTGGTCTGAGTTCTCATTGGGTGTGACCCCAGGAGCCATGCCACTCAAAGTTCTGACTCAGCTCTACTTCTGAGGAGCTCATCAGCTATCTTTGCTGTCTCCTCTCTTCTTCCCAGGGAAAAGGTCTCAGGATTCCCTAGGTGGGGAGCCTCAGTGAGCCTCAGCAAAGCCAAGCACACTCACTCAAGACAGTGTTCTCCATTTCTGGCTATGATTACAGAGCAGGTAGAGGCCAGCTCAAGCCCTGACCTCTGTGCTGTGGCTACAGCTGAGTCCTACTGTCAAGTAGGGATGAAGAGGCTGACAGGTGGGCAGGGAACCTGTAAGGGCCTCGTGGAAGCCCCCTGAGAACCCAGAACAGCTGCAAAGACTACACATAGGTGCAGGAGATAATTAGGAAGCTACCAGTGTGCAGTTTCTACTTAAATGAAGCCACCCAGACTGTGTCTGGAAACAAATGGACAGATGTTAATGCAAATGTGTCATCACTAGTCCTTTCAAGGGGCTATGAACCAGCTCATCTCAGCAGCTCTGTGTCTAAGGGAAAGAGGGAGACAGAGGGACAGTAACAGACCTTTGCGGCCTTGCTTTGCAGCCAGCCAAAGGTATTCCAACCCAAAATGGAGATTGAGGAGTGGGGACAATGGATAAGAAAGTGCTAGAGGAACCACCAAAATTTGATCATTGAATTTCTCAGCTCTTAAAAGGCATCCTAGGCTGCCAAACCACCCTTGGCCCACACATAACAAACACCACACCCTCACCCTTCCCAATATAGTCTTTGATAGCTTCCATCCATAATCTTCCTCTGTATCAGAGTGGTTATCACATTTTAAATTGCATAAAAATTAGCTACTGAAGTTTGTGAGTAATGCAGATTCTCAGGTTCTTATCCTGGGTCAGAGGGAGGAGAGCTAATTCTTGTTTATATAGCACAACCCAAGGATCTTCAGTAGCTGGCAGAAGCAAATTGTCAACATTTGGACATAGAATGGCTGGAAGCAAATACATTCCTCCATTGTAGTTGCTTCTCCATTACAAACACCAAATCTTGAATGACCACAATCCTAGGACTGAGCCTCTTCTATAATTCTCTCAGGCTAGAGAGAAAAGTGGATGAGGTACTGGGAGTCTAGGAGAGACCATGAAGCGAGACAGCAGGGTATTAGGAAGCTTACTGTACTCTCTATAGTTTTGTGCAAAGCCTCACAAAAGGTACCCTATTCTCCACATCAGCATGGCAAGAGGTAGTGTTGATAAAGACAAAAAGATACCAGAATGTGTGTCTACATGGATGGAGTTCTTTGACTGTAGTCCACATTATCTTTGTTTTGCCTTGCTGGACAAAATGTCTTAGCTGCTTAAAAACTAGTTTGGAGGGCTTCCCTGGTGGCACAGTTGTTGGGAATCCACCTGCCAATGCAGGGCACACGGGTTTGAGCCTTGGCCTGGGAAGATCCCACATGCTGCAGAGCAACTAAGCCCGTGTACCACAACTGCTGAGCCTGTGCTCTAGAGCCAGTGAGCTACAACTACTGAGCCTACACGCCACAACTACTGAAGCCTGCGCACCTAGAGCCTGTGCTCCGCAACAAGAGAAGCCACTGCAATAAGAAGCCCGTGCACCGCAACCAAGAGTAGCCCCTGCTCACCGCAACTAGAAAAAGCCCGCACACAGCAACCAAGACCCAACGCAGCCAAAAATAAATAAAATAAAAAAATTTATTTAAAAAACCCAAAAAACAAAAACTAGTTTGGAAGCAAGTGCAATACTGGCTTTTACACCCAAGTTTGGGCTGCGCTTGAGCCCTCTCCTGGGGAGGCCTTGACTCTCCCACTAGGTCTCTGAGATTGGACACATGAATTTCAGCCCAGTGGTCCCTATCTTGGCCTCATGAAGATGAATGATTTGTCAAAGAAGATCTTCTCCAGCTTCCTCACTTTTCAGGCAAGGAAGCCTCTCCAGGAACAAATGGTTCCATGAGAACAAAAGCCATATTCATTGTAAAGATTTCAGGAGTGGCTCTTCAGAAAACCTAACCATCTCTCCTCTCATCTCTCCTGAACAAGATGGGTTTTAGGTGGTTCTATTACCTTGCTTCCTTCTACATTAAATATGTACAGTATCTCACTGTCTTTAAATGGTTGGCTATTCATTGATTAAGAATCATTTACTTGGCTCAGTTCAAACAAAAATCCTTATACTCAGAAACAATAGCATTTGATCCACTTGACAATATTCTCAGTGGTTTTGTGGAGGTATGTAAACTTGGATATGAAAGCAGGGAGAGAGCTAAATTGCTCCACAAGTGAACCGAGAAGAGATGGTCAGAACCCTGGAAGGTAGATGGCTGCAAGTCCAAGAAGAGAGAATTAGAAGATATCCCAGAATTTTTGAATGAAATGCTATCTGTAATGCAACATAAACTACCTCTTCTGCCTCTCTTACAAAATCTCTAGTCAAATCTACATTTGTGGATGGGATTTGGTATTGGGAATTATACAAGCAAAGAAATAAATACTGTTGCAGGATTGGCCTGGGGTAAGACCAGAGGCTGGGTACCCATGGCAAATGAAAGTGGGAGCAACAGCACATAAGTTACACTAAGAATTGAAAGTGCAGGGCTCCTGGCATCTTTCTTTCCTTTTTTTTTTTTTTTTTGAATTTTTGAATTTTATTTATTTTTTTATACAGCAGGTTCCTATTACTTATCCATTTTATACATATTAGTGTATATATGTCAATCCCAATTGCCCAATTCATCACACCACCACCACC
>NC_041231.1:47243128-47244043 GCF_002837175.3 Physeter macrocephalus | reverse complement strand
TCCACACCCTGTCCAGCATTTGTTGTTTGTAGATTTTCTGATGATGCCCATTCTAACTGGTGTGAGGTGATACCTCATTGTAGTTTTGATTTGCATTTCTCTAATAATTAGTGATGTTGAGCAGCTTTTCATGTGCTTCTTGACCATCTGTATGTCTTCTTTGGAGAAAGGTCTTTTTAGATCTTCTGCCCATTTTTCCATTGGGTTTTCCTTTTTTAATATTGAGCTGCATGAGCTGTTTATGTATTTTGGAGATTCATCCTTTGGCATTGATTCATTTGCATATATCTTCTGCCATTCTGAGGCCTGTCTTTCCGTCTTGTTTATGGCTGGTATGTCTTCTTTGGAGAAAGGTCTTTTTAGATCTTCTGCCCATTTTTCCATTGGGTTTTCCTTTTTTAATATTGAGCTGCATGAGCTGTTTATGTATTTTGGAGATTCATCCTTTGGCATTGATTCATTTGCATATATCTTCTGCCATTCTGAGGCCTGTCTTTCCGTCTTGTTTATGGCTGCCTTTGTTGTGCAAAAGTTTTTAAGTTTCATTAGGTCCCATTTGTTTATTTTTGTTTTTATTTCCATTACTCTAGGAGGTGGATCAAAAAAGATCTTGCTGTGATTTATGTCAAAGAGTGGTCTTCCTATGTTTTCCTCTAAGAGTTTTATAGTGTCCGGTCTTACATTTAGGTCTTGAATCCATTTTGAGTTTATTTTTGTGTATGCTATTAGGGAGTGTTCTAATTTCATTCTTTTACATGTAGCTGCCCTGTTTTCCCAGCACCACTTATTGAAGAGGCTGTCCTTTCTCCATTGTATATCCTCGCCTCCCTTGTCATAGATTAGTTGACCATAGGTGCGTGGGTTTATTTCTGGGCTTTCTATCCTCTTCCATTGATCTATATTTCTGTTTCTGTG
>NC_041231.1:47239950-47241174 GCF_002837175.3 Physeter macrocephalus | reverse complement strand
GTATTGTTTAGCCTCCGTGTGTTTGTGTTTTTTACTTTTTTTTCCCTGTAATTGATTTCTAATCTCATAGCGTTGTGGTCAGAAAAGATGCTTGATATGATTTCAGTTTTCTTAAATTTACCCTGGCTTGATTTGTGAACCAAGATGTGATCTATCCTGGAGAATGTTCCATGTGCACTTGAGAAGAAAGTGTAATCTACTGGTTTCGGATGGAATGTCCTATAAATATCAATTAAATCTATCTGGTCTATTGTGTCATTTCAAGCTTGTGTTTCCTTATTAATTTTCTGTTTCGATGATCTGCCCATTGGTGTAAGTGAGGTGTTAAAGTCTCCGACTATTCTTGTGTTACTGTCGATTTCCTCTTTTACAGCTGTTTTGTATCCATTCAGCAAGCCTGTGTGTTTTGGTTGGAGCATTTAATCCATTCACATTTAAGGTAATTATCGATGTTTATTTTCCTATTACCATTTTCTTAATTGTTTTGGGGTTTTTTTGGTAGGTCATTTTCTTCTCTTGTGTTTCCCACTTAGAGAAGTTCCTTTAGCATTTGTTGTAGAGCTGGTCTGGTGGTGCTGAATCCTCTTACCTTTTGCTTGTCTGTAAAGCTTTTGATTTCTCCATCGAATCTGAATGATTTACTTGCCGGCTAGAGTAATCTTGGTTTTAGTTTCTTCCCCTTCATCACTTTAAATATGTCACGCCACTCCCTTCTGGCTTGTAGAGTTTCTGCTGAGAAATCAGCTGTTAACCTTATGGGAGTTCCCTTCTATGTTATTTGTTGTTTTTCACCTGCTGCTTTCAAGAATTTTCTATGTCTTTAATTTTTGCCAATTTGATTACTATGTGTCTTGGCTTGTTTCTCCTTGGGTTGATCCTGTACAGGACTCTCTGCGCTTCGTGGACTTGGGTGGCTCTTTCCTCTCCCATGTTAGGGAAGTTTTCGGCTATAATCTCTTCAAATATTTTCTCGGGTCCTTTCTCTCTCTCTTCTCCTTCTGGGACCCCTATAATGCAAATGTTGTTGCGTTTAATGTTGTCCCAGAGGTTTCTTAGGCTGTCTTCATTTCTTTTCATTCTTTTTTCTTTATTCTGTTCTGCAGCAGTGAATTGCACCATTCTGTCTTCCAGGTCACTTATCAGTTCTTCTCCCTCAGTTATTCCTTCCTTCTAGTTATTGATTCCTTCTAGTGTAGTTTTCATTTCAGTTATTGTATTGTTGGT
>NC_041231.1:47228988-47239936 GCF_002837175.3 Physeter macrocephalus | reverse complement strand
TTGTTCCTTCATCTGGTACATAGCCCTCTGCCTTTTCATCTTGTCTGTCTTTCTGTGAATGTGGTTTTTGTTCCACAGGCTGCAGGATTGTAGTTCTTCTTGCTTCTGCTGTCTGCCCTCTGGTGGATGAGGCTATCTAAGAGGCTTGAGCAAGTTTCTTGATGGGAGGGACTGCTGGTGGGTAGAGCTGGCTGTTGCTCTTGTGGGCAGAGTTCAGTAAAACTTTAATCCGCTTGTCTGCTGATGGGTGGGTCTGAGTTCCCTCCCTGTTGGTTGTTTGGCCTGAGGCGACCTAGCACTGGAGCCTGCAGGCTCTTTGGTGGGACTAATGGCGGACTCTGGGAGGGCTCATGCCAAGGAGAACTTCCCAGAACTTCTGCTGCCAGTGTCCTTGTCCTCATGGTGAGACACAGCCACCCCCTACCTCTGCAGGAGACCCTCCAACACTAGCAGGTAAGTCTGGTTCAGTCTCTATGCAGTCACTGCTCCTTCCCTCGGGTCTTGATGTGCACACTACTTTGTGTGTGCCCCCCAAGAGTGGAGTCTCTGTTTCCCCCAGACTTGTCAAAGTTCTGCAATCAAATCCCACTAGCCTTCAAAGTCTGATTCTCTAGGAATTCCTCCTCCCGTTGCTGGACCCCCAGGTTGGGAAGTCTGACGTGGGGCTCAGAACCTTCACTCCAGTGGGTGGACTTCTGTGGTATAATTGTTCTCCAGTTTGTGAGTCACCCACCCAGCAGTTATGGGATTTGATTTTATTGTAATTACACTCCTCTACCATCTCATTGTGGCTTCTCCTTTGTCTTTTGATGTGGGGTATCTTTTTTGGTGAGTTCCAGTGTCTTCCTGTCGATGATTGTTCAGCAGTTAGTTGTGATTCCGGTGCTCTCACAAGAGGGAGTGAGAGCACATCCTTCTACTCCGCCATCTTGAACCAATCTCTTCCCCTGGCATCTTTCTTGAGTTATGAGATACACCTGAGATAATTACAGTACCTAAAAGACTAGAAGGGCTTTGGCCCTAGGAATCACTCTTAAAGGAGAAGGATCAAAGAGTGCCATGGATGGCCAGGCTCACAATGAAAACGTGAAGATCTATAAGAAACAAATGCAGTTATGTATATTGACCTACTTAGGGCTGGTAATGACAGACTCTTCCTCAGAAGCGAGATCGTTTGAAAGCAGTGGTTAAAGGGTATGGTTCTGATCTCAGACACAGCTGGGTTCAAATCTTGGCTGGCTCTAGCTTCCTTTTCTTTGGGAAAGGCACCTTACATAACTCATTTTCCTCATGGAGGTTCTGTTATCCCAACTCTGTTGCTTTTGAGGAAATCCAATAAACTCTCCAGGCTCTTTGCTCTAGGACAGCAGACAGTTTTACTAGAAGTATACAGAAAGTATGAGGCATAGACTATTGCACTGTAAACCATTTTGGTGGTACCTGTCCAACCCAAGAATTTGGAATCCCTCCCCGCTGCACCTGGAGAGACCTTCCCACATCCCTTTAAAACAAACAAACAAACATAGGTATTGGATGAGCTGGTTTAAAAATAAAGATGGTTAAAGGGATGGAGAATCGATGAGGATGGTGGGAGATGAGGTCTCTTGTGGCTGTTCTGGTCTCAGTGGCAGATGATAGGAGAAGACAAGAGAACTCCAGCAAATGTATAGTGGAAACTGTTCACAAAGCTGCCCCATCTGGGGCAGATACTTCATTGAGATTGTTAGTCCCTCAACTCCCTCATGAGTGAACCATGACATGAAAAGTTGGTGTGATGGAGGGCATATCATTCCATGGGGCTATCACACCTGTCTTTTCTTTACTCTGAGTCCATATCTCAACTGTCAGTCCTTATTCGTTACTGCAAGTCATTTCTTCAGCACCATTTCTCTCTGTCTGTGCACATGACATCTCTATTCTCTGGCTCTGCCTGTGCAAAAATTTTCCAACCCTCCCTCAGCCATGACAAGTTCAGAAATTAGTGGAGAGGTGTGGGACAAGGTAAAAAGGATCTTTGGGTGGCTTTAAGTATTTCCCTTTTTAATTTGTTGGGGCCTTAGATTTTTCCATTTTAAAGAACTGAAATCACAAAGAATTCAGGAAAAATCATCTAATAAGTGGTTTAATCATTTAAACATTATATAATAATGCTTCCTCAAAATCCTCAACTCCTTCTTCCAAATTATTCTGATAATTTAGCAACTGAATGACAAAAAAAAAACCTTCACATATTAAAATTGTATAGCATACTCTCAAGTGGCATTGACATTCTAAGCTTAGAAGTGTGACTAATCTCTTCCTTGAATATATTGATTTAAAGGTGTAATGCTTTTTATAATTGATATATCAAAATGCCAGATGAGAGAAACTCTGTTTAACTTAGTAATGTGACAAAAAAATTCACCTGTGTCTTCCTTTACTTTTTTTTTTTTTTTTTGGCTGTGTTGAGTCTTAGTTGCGGCACGTGGGATCTTTCCTTGCGGCGCATGGGCTCTTCCTTGTGGTGTGCGGGCTTCTCTCTAGTTGTGGCATGCAGGCTCCAGAGCACGTGGTCTCTGTAGTTGTGGCAAGTGGGCTCAGTAGTTGCAGCATGCAGGCTTAGTTGCCCTGCGGGATGTGGGATCTTAGTTCCCTGACCAGGGATTGAACTGGCGTACCCTGCATTGCAAGATGGTTTCTTAACCAGTGGACCACTAGGGAAGTCCCTTCCTTTACTTTTTTAGTAACTCTTTTTTTCATTCTTTTAAAAAATTGAGATATAATTGACATATAATATTAGTTTCATGTGTACAACATAACAATTAGATATTTGTATATATTGCAAACTGATCACCACAATAAGTCTAGTTAACATCCGTGACCATACATTGTTACAAATTTTTGTGCTCACCTCCACAGCACATTACATAATTATAAATTTTCTTCTTGTGATGAGAGTTTTAAAAATATATTCTTTTAGCAGCTTTCAAATATACAATACAGTATTATTTACTACAGTCACCATGCTGTACATTACATTCCCATGACTTATTTATTTTATGACTGGAAGTCCTTTACTTTTTTTTTATAATTAAAAGTATAATTTTATATTATATTATTTTTTAATGTCTTTATTGGAGTATAATTGAGTCCTTTGCTTTTTATGTTATCTATAGAAAGAGTCTTCCTCCCATTGGGCATATGACAACACACCTATCATTCCCTTCCATGCAGAATGCTATTGCAATAGCAGCACCACCTGATATGATCCCATCATCTGGTTAGTCACAACTCCCTCCTCTATGGATTCTGAACCAATTTAGAGGTTGGAATTGAATCATAGTATCCACTTTATTATCAGCCAGATTGTAAACTATGACTCAGACTTGAAGCCAAACTCAGCTTTCAATGACCTCTTTCCACCTCAACTCAAGTCTAGACCTTGCCACCACCCAGTGGGAGAGTTCTGTCTACAGAGGTTACTCCTCCAGTCACATGGATGAAGGATCTGGGTGTGTCTCAAGTCACATCACATCAGATGGACAAGAGGCCCAACCTAGGTGTATTTACCACCTAGAGGATAGGGAGAGGGAAGAAAATAGCCTGCCTCCATGCTGGTCAGCCAGAGAGAAGAACACTTTTCATCTCATCCACAAGATAAGTTACTTCTCCTGCCATGGAGAGGAGGTAAGGGCAAAAGCTTTTCCCCAACTCTTCCTGATTAGTAGGAATGTTGACAAATCCTTTTCCATGGACCCAGTCAGGAATATCTGTAGTAGGAATAGAAAGATATCTCCTATTCTACAAGTACATCATCCATGGGAAAACATAGGACGTGAAGCCATAAAATTCATTCCAAGCTCAATACCACCCAATCAGATAATTATGTACTATCTGAGAGCCTGAACAGTAGAAATTATTTTTCTAACCAGTGCCAAACATTCAGATGAAAAGAGTCTATGCCACTGTTCATTACAAGCTTCAAAATTATCTCAAAGTTCTTGAGCACATAGGCATACTCATTTTTTCTTTTCATTTCAAATAGAAGGAAAGAATCATTGCCATGTTTTTTTACAGCTTTATTGAGGTACAACTGATACAAAAAAGGGCATGTATTTAAAATGTACAGTTTGATGGCATCCATAAAATAATGGTCACAATCAAGGTAAATGTCCCCAAAGTTCCGTTATGCCCCTTGTAATTCATACCTCTTCCCCCAGCAGCAAGTCATCTGCTTTCTATCAGTATAGATTAGTTTATATTTTATAAAAATGTTATCATACAGTGTGTATTCTCTTTTTAAAAAATATTTATTTATTTATTTTTGGCTGCTGTGGGATCTTCATTACAGCATGCAGGATCCTCTGCTGCGGGGCATGGGCTTCTCTCTAGTTGTGGCTCATGGGCTCAGTAGTTGCAGCATGCAGACTCCAGAGTGAGTGCATGGGCTCTGTAGTTGCAGCACACGGGCTCTCTAGTTCTGGCCCACAGGCTTAGTTGCCCCACAGCATGTAGGCTCTTAGTTCCCTGACCAGGTATTGAACCCGCATCCCCTGCATTGGAAGGCTGATTCTTAACCACTGGACCACCAGGGAAGTCCCTGTATTCTCTTTTTTTCTGACTTCTTTCATTTACCATAAGGATTTTTTTACTCCATGTCATTGTGTATATCAGTTGTTCATCTTTTTTATTGTTGAGTAGCTTTCCATTGTATTATGAACCACAGTTTGCGTATTCATTCACCTGCTGCTGGACATTTGGACTGTTTCCAGTTTGTGGCTCTGACAAATAAAGATGAACATTCATCTTCAAGTCCCTGTGTGGACATATGCTTTTGTTAATTTGGGGTAAATATCCAGGATCGGCTGGGTTGTATGGTAAACATATGTTTAACACTTGAAGAAACTGCCAAACTGTTTTTCAAATTGGTTGCAATAAAGACATATTCTCTTTTTTCCTTTTGTTTTGGACAAATGGAAAGAAAGCTTTGCAATTTGACATTTAACAATTGAACCTTCTTTGCATTTTTTTTCTCTTATATTCTCTAGGAAATGTCTGTCTTCATTTGTCATAGGTCTTCTCATTTCATGGAATTTTTTTTTTTCAGTAATTATGTTCTGGCCCTTCTACTGGCCTGCTTCTTATTTGAAAAATGGGGTAAGTCACCAACCTGGAGAATCTTAGGTTCAGAGATGTTACATTTACCTCAGAGACTCGCTGTGAAGATTAACGGAGATTTCAGGAACTTTTCAAACAAAATACCTCAATTGTGGTGGACCTAAACGCCCGGCCTACATTTGTGAACAGGTGCAGAACAGTGTTGATTGAAAGTCAGCGACGGGACCCTGGAGTTGGAAAAAAATAAAACAAAACAAAAAAACCTATGCCTTTCCGTTTCATCAAGATCTCCTTCTCAGCCCACCCACATTTGTTCCAATTATTGTAGATATCAGAAGCAGGAAAATTTACTTTGCTCCTCAGAGCCCTCTCTGACATGCAGGAACAGAAGGGAGAGAGGTTTTCTTTAAGCTTAAAAATATTCTTATGAAATGGGGAAAAGAGCGTTAAAGGATGAATTGGGGAACCATGGGGAGCAGGAGCTGGCAGGTTGCTATGGGGAGCAAACATCATGGAACCTTGGTTTTCCAGCTTGTGCTGTTTGAAAGCAGTCTGGGGGCTTCCTAAGAAGTTTAGCTTATTCTGTGGTTTCTGAGAAAATTTAGAACACAGATTCACCAAGAAGATGGATGTCTGAATTACAAGCTTCAAACAAACACGGTCCCTTTGTCCCAGTGCTTATACTGTTGGGAAGAAAAACTCACTTACCAAACTCTCTGAAGTGTGAAGGCAAGCTTCGGGCCCTGCTCCCCCACTCCCCCTCCAATGGGGGAGGTCTGCTGGGGAAAGCAGGAGAAATGAAGTCTGATGCCTGAAGTGTGAAGGAAGGTTGTCCAAAGCCTGGAAGGATCAGTCAGCAACTAGGACCCGCACGTGGAAGCCGGAGGGGAAGGGAGTTTGGACAGCAGACCCAAGAGAGAAGGGAAGGACTTTGTATTTACATCCAGCTGTCACTCACAATCAGTGACTCAGAAATGAAGAGAACAGTCAGGGCGAGGCAGAGCCACAGCAGAGGGAGCCCTGGAGAGGTGAGTCCCTCCACCCCTCTGCCCTCCTTGTGGAACGCGGCTTCCCAGCAGCCCTGCCTCTGTAAGGCAGCTTCACACAGCCTTGAAATGATCAGGGAGTCTGGCGTCAACTGATGGCATGTGTTTGCCAAGTTCAATCCACTTCCACTCAATCATTTTGAAAATTTTGCCTCGCATGGGCAGAAACCCCAAAAGGGTAAAGACAGTAGAAGCCCATTTGTTGTTGTTGTTGCTGTTGTTTTTAAATATTTATCTAGCAAATACTTTTTAAAATATAAATTTATTTATTTTATTTATTTATGTTTGGCTGCGTTGGGTCTTTGTTGCTGAGTGTCGGCTTTGTCTAGTTGCGGCGAGCGGGGGCTACTCTTCGTTGCGGTGTGTGGGCTTCTCATTGCGGTGGCTTCTCTTGTTGCGGAGCACGGGCTTTAGGTGCGTGGCCTCAGTAGTTGTGGCACACAGGCTCAGTAGTTGTGGCACACGGGCTCAGTAGTTGTGGCTCTTGGGCTCTAGAGCACAGGCTCAGTAGTTGTGGTGCATGGGCTTAGCTGCTCTGCGACATGTGAGATCTTCTGGGACCAGGGATCAAACCTGTGTTCCCTGCATTGGCAGGCGGATTCTTAACCACTGCACCACCGGGGAAGCCCCGCCCATTTATTTGTCTTAAGACGTTTGCTCTTTCTCTGTCCTCCCTCACCTTGCAACAACGACGCAGTAACAAAACCCTGTCTTCCGCATTTTCAATCTGATCTTCATAGTAATTTTTTTTAGTAATTCTAATATTTATATGATTTTGCAATTCCTGTTGTCACTGCACATGCATCATTCCATGTTGTATTTTCCTACTGACAGTGCCATTAGAGGTGGCAAGTAGGTGAGGATGTCTCAGAACATAGAGAAACATGTTGTAAAGTAATGACAATATTCCATTATTGAACATACCAAAGGCTGCCTGGCCTAGAGTTGGGAATTTGGTCGTTTCTAGTAGACACATATTTGAGCATACACATACTGCAGGAATAAACATTCTGTGTGCCTATCGACCTATACATCTATCTAGATTATGTACAGATATAGATAGACTTTGAAGATGGGCCCAAGCTTCCCAATCCTTAGTGTACACTCCCTTTATAATCCCCAGGACTGTGAATAGGATGGATTTCACTCCACAACTAGGTTATGTTACATGTCTTTAAGAGGGGAGATTTTCCAGGTGGGCCTGACCTAGTCACATGAGCCCTTCAGGTCTGGGTCTAGAGGTCAGAGTTTGAGAAGTCAGAAAGAATCAAAGCATGATGGGGATTCAGTATGAGGGAGATTCCCTGTTAAAGACAGAGAGGGCCATATGACAAGGAATGTGGGGTGGCCTCTGGAGCTGAGAGTGACCCCTGGCTCACAGCCAGTAAGGAAATCGGGCTTCAGTCCCATCACTACTACGAGGCACTGAATTCCACCACACCATGACCTACAGAACTGCGACTTAAGGAACAGATGACATTTTTGAAGCTGCTAAGCTTGCGATAACTTATTATGCAGCAGTAGAAAATATTTTTTAATTTTAATTATTTCGCTGGGACATAATTCCACAAATAAAGTGATTATGGTTTCTCTTTATTAAACCCACCAACATTGTGATATCTGTTTCTCTAGTTCAATGGGCAGAAGTTGGTATTAATTAAGCAAACTTTTGAGAAAACTCTTAGATTATACAACTACTCATATCCAATTAACTTACAAAATCCCTTCTTGTTAACATGGCCTGTAAGGCCTAGCATAATTGGCTCTGTGAACTTTTCTAACGTCTAATACTACCCTTCCTGTAACAGTAGGATTCAACCAGGGGAGGTTGAGCAGGAGGAGGCTGGAACTCCAGTGGTGTGAGCTGAAGCTACTACCCACGGGCAGAATTTTTTTCCTCTCTAGCTCTCTCTCAGAAACCTCATTCCTGCTTTTAAGGACTTCCAACTGATTAAGGCAGGCTGAACCAGACTATCCAGATAAACCTCCTTACTTAAAGACAACTGATTTAGGGACTTTAATTGCATCTTCAAGATCCCAAACCTAGTTGTTTGAACAGCTGGGGACTAGAGCCTCAAAAAGTTGACACATCAAAAAGCCATCACACTACCTTAGCCCAGTACCTCCAGCCTCTTAATTTTTTTTTCTTTTCTTAAAAACATCTTTATCTGGTGTGGTTCTAAGGGTGATGCTGGCCTCAAGCATGAATTGGGAAGTATCCTCTTCTTTTCTATTTTCTTAAAGAGCTGTTCAATATTGGTATTATTTCTTCCTCAAATGTTTTATAGGAGTCACTAGGAAAGCCATCTTGGTCTGGAGTTTTCTTTCTGAGAAATTCCTTTTTAATTTTGATTTTGATATCTTTAATATAGATACAGGGCTATTCAGACTTTTAATTTCTTTTGGTGTCATTATTGGTAATTCTATCTTTCAAGGAATTATCCTTTTCATCTAAGTAATTTATTGGCATAAAGAAATTCATAGTTTCCTTATTAATGCTTTATTATCTGTAAGTTCTATAGCAATATCTCCTCTTTTATTTCTGATACTGGTAATTAGTGTGCTCTCTCTCTCTCTCCCCCTCCCTCCATCCCTCATTCTTGCTCTTCCTCTCAGCTAGAGGTCCATTTAGATTAGGCTTTATCAATTTTATGGATCTTTCCACTTTTGGTTTCTCTGATCTTCTCTATTGTTTGGCTGTCTTCTATTTCAATGGTTTCTGCTCTTTATTATTCATTTGCTTTTGCTTTTTTAAAAATCTAATTGCTCTTATTTTTACTTTTCTTTAGAAAAGATGAAACTCTACATCCTTGATTTTATAACATTCTTCTCTAATATAAGCATTTCGAGCTATAAATTCCCATGTCAGGACTTCTTCAGCTGATATTTTTTTTTGAAATATAGTTGATTTACAATATTGTGTCAGTTTCAGGTGTACAGCAAAGTGATTCAGTTATACACACATATATGTATATATATATGTATATATTTATACTCTTTTTTCTATTCTTTTCCATTATAGTTTATTACAAGATACTGACTATAGTTCCCCATGCTATACAGTAAATCCTTGTTGTTCATCTGATATATTGGATTTTAATTCTCAACTCTTTTGCAATTTCCTTTTTTTCTTAATTAATTTATTTTTTATTTATTTTATTTTTGGCTGTGTTGGGTTTTCGTTGCTGTGCGTGGGCTTTCTCTAGTTACGGCATGCGGGGGCTACTCTTCGTTGCAGTGTGCGGACTTCTCATTGCGGTGGCTTCTCTTTTTTTTTTTTTTTTTTTAGCATCTTTGTTGGAGTATAATTGCTTTACAATGGTGTGTTAGTTTCTGCTTTATAACAAAGTGAATCAGCTATACATATACATATATCTCCATATCTCTTCCCTCCTGCATCTCCCTCCCTCTTCTCACCCTCCCTATCCCACACCTCTAGGTGGTCACAAAGCACCGAGCTGATCTCCATGTGCTCTGTGGATGCTTCCCACTAGCTATCAATTTTACATTTGTAGTGTATATATGTCCATGCCACTCTCTCACTTTGTCCCAGCTTACCCTTCCCCCTGCCATGTCCTCAAGTTCATTCTCTACTAGGTCTGCGTCTTTATTCCCATCCTGCCCCTATGTTCTTCATGACCTTTTCTTTTTAGATTCCATATATATGTGTTAGCGTACAATATTTGTTTTTCTCTTTCTGACTTACTTCACTCTGTATGACAGACTCTAGGTCCACCCACCTCACTACAAATAACTCAATTTCGTTTCTTTTTAAGGCTGATTAATATTCCACTGTGTATATGTGTCACATGTTCTTTATCCATTCATCCGATGATGGACACTTAGGTTGCTTCCATCTCCTGGCTATTGTAAATAGAGCTGCAATGAACATTTTGGTACATGACTCTATCTGAATTATGGTTTTCTCAGGGTATATGCCCAGTAGTGGGATTGCTGGGTCGTATGGTAGTTCTGTTTGTAGTTTTCTAAGGAACCTCCATACTGTTCTCCATAGTGGCTGTTTCGATTTACATTCCCACCATCAGTGCAAGAGTGTTCCCTTTTCTCCACACCCTCTCCAGCATTTATTGTTTCTAGATTTTTTGATGATGGCCATTCTGACGGGTGTGAGATGATATCTCATTGTAGTTTTGATTTGAATTTCTGGTCCCATTTGTTTATTTTTGTTTTTATTTCCATTTCTCTAGGAGGTGGGTCAAAAAGGATCTTGCTGTGATTTATGTCATAGAGTGTTCTGCCTGTGTATTCCTCTAATAGTTTTATAGTATCTACCCTTACATTTAGGTCTTTAATCCATTTTGAGTTTATTTTTGTGTATGGTGTTAGGGAGTGGTCTAATTTCATTCTTTTATGTGTAGCTGTCTGGTTTTCCCAGCACCACTTGTCGAAGAGGCTGTCTTTTCTCCATTGTATATTCTTGCCTCCTTTATCAAAAATAAGGTGACCATATGTGCATGGGTTTACCTCTGGGCTTTCTATCCTGTTGCATTGATCTGTATTTCTGTTTTCATGCCAGTACCATTCTGTCTTGATTACCGTAGCTTTGTAGTATAGTCTGAAGTCAGGGAGCCAGATTCCTCCAGTTCCATTATTTTTTTCTCAAGATTGCTTTGGCTATTCAGGGTCTTTTGTGTTTTCATACAAATTGTGAAATTTTTTGTTCTAGTTCTGTGAAAAATGCCATTGGTAGTTTGATAGGGATTGCATTGAATCTGTAGATTGCTTTGGGTAGTATAGTCATTTTCACAATATTGATTCTTCCAATCCAAGAACATGGTATATCT
>NC_041231.1:47227712-47228728 GCF_002837175.3 Physeter macrocephalus | reverse complement strand
AGAGATTTCTGTGCATTAATTTTGTATCCTGCTACTTTACCAAATTCATTGATTAGCTCTAGTAGTTTTCTGGTAGCATATTTAGGATTCTCTATATATAGTATCATGTCATCTGCAAACAGTGACAGCTTTACTTCTTCTGTTCTGATTTGTATTCCTTTTATTTCCTTTTCTTTTCTGATTGCTCTGGCTAAAACTTCCAAAACAATGTTGAATAATAGTGGTGAGAGTGGGAAACCTTGTCTTGTTCCTGATCTTAGAGGAAATGGTTTCAGTTTTTCACCATTGAGGACGATGTTGGCTGTGGGTTTGTCATATATGGCCTTTATTATGTTGCGGTAGGTTCCCTCTATGCCCACTTTCTGGAGGGTTTTTCTCATAAATGGGTATTGAATGTTGTCGAAAGCTTTTTCTGCATCTATTGAGATGATCATATGTTTTTTATTCAATTTGTGAATATTCTTTATCACATTGATTGATTTGCATATATTGAAGAATCCTTGCATTCCTGGAATAAACCCCACTTGATCATGGTGTATGATCCTTTAAATGTGCTGTTGGATTCTGTTTGCTCGTATTTTGTTGAGGATTTTTGCATCTATTTTCATCAGTGATATTGGCCTGTAGTTTTCTTTCTTTGTGACATCTTTGCCTGGTTTTGGTATCAGGGTAATGGTGGCCTTGTAGAATGAGTTTGGGAGTGTTCCTCCCTCTGCTATATTTTGGAAGAGTTTGAGAAGGATGGGTGTTAGCTCTTCTCTAAATGTTTGATGGAATTCGCCTGTGAAGCCATCTGGTTCTGGGTTTTTGTTTGTTGGAAGTTTTTTTATCACAGTTTCAATTTCAGTGCTTGTGATTGGTCTGTTTCTATTTTCTGTTTCTTCCTGGTTCAGTCTTCGAAGGTTGTGCTTTTCTAAGAATTTGTCCATTTCTTCCAAGTTGTCCATTTTATTGGCATATAGTTGCTTGTAGTAATCTCTCATGATCCTTTGTATTTCTGCAGTGTCAGTTGTTAC
>NC_041231.1:47227072-47227565 GCF_002837175.3 Physeter macrocephalus | reverse complement strand
TGATTTCAATTTTCTTAAATTTACCAAGGCTTGATTTGTGACCCAAGATATGATCTATCCTGGAGAATGTTCCATAAGCACTTGAGAAGAAAGTGTATTCTGTTGTTTTCGGATGGAATGTCCTATAAATATCAATTAAGTCCATCTTGTTTAATGTATCATTTAAAGCTTGTGTTTCCTTATTTATTTTCATTTTGGATTATCTGTCCATTGGTGAAAGTCGGGTGTTAAAGTCCCCTACTATGATTGTGTTACTGTCAATTTCCCCTTTTATGGCTGTTAGCATTTGCCTTATGTATTAAGGTGCTCCTATGTTGGGTGCATAAATATTTTCAATTTTTATATCTTATTCTTGGATTGATCCCTTGATCATTATGCAGTGTCCTTGTTTGTCTCTTGTAATAGTCTTTGTTTTAAAGTCCATGTTGTCTGTTACAAGAATTCCTACTCCAGCTTTCTTTCTTTTTTTTTTTTTCTTTTTTTTTTTGTGGTA
>NC_041231.1:47215995-47226284 GCF_002837175.3 Physeter macrocephalus | reverse complement strand
TTCCTGTAAAGCTGGTTTGGTGGTGCTGAATTCTCTTAGCTTTCACTTGTCTGTAAAGGTTTTAATTTCTCCGTGGAATCTGAATGAGATCCTTGCTGGGTAGAGTAATCTTGGTTGTAGGTTTTTCCCTTTCATCACTTTAAATATGTCCTGCCACTCCCTTCTGGCTTGCAGAGTTTCTGCTGCAAGATCAGCTGTTAACCTTATGGGGATTCCCTTGTATGTTATTTGTTGTTTTTTCCCTTGCTGCTTTTAATATTTTTTTTGTATTTAGTTTTTGATAGTTTGACTAACATGTGTCTTGGTGTGTTTCTTCTTGGATTTATCCTGTATGGGAATCTCTGTGCTTCCTGGACTTGATTAAATATTTCCTTTCCCATATTAGGGAAGTTTTCAACTACAATCTCTCTGGTGGACCAATGTCCTGAACTCGGGTCTCCGACCTCAGAGGCACAGGCCTGCCATCCAGCCGGAGCACCAAGACCCTGTCATCCACACAGCTCAGAATAAAAGGGAGAAAAAAGAGAAAGAAAGAAAGAAAAAGTAAATAAATAAAATAAGGTTATTAAAATAAAAAATAATTATTCAAAATTTAAAAAATTAACTCTGAATTCTTTTTCAGCTAGACTGCCTATTTCCTCTTCATTTGTTTGGTTTGATGGGTTTTTACGTTGCTCCCTCATCTGCTTTGTGTTTCTCTGTCTTCTCATTTTGCTTAACTTACTGTGTTTGGGGTCTCCTTTTCACAGGCTGAAGGTTCGTAGTTCCCGTTGTTTTTGGTGTCTGCCCCCAGTGGCTAAGGTTGGTTCAGTGGCTTGTGTAGGCTTCCTGGTGGAGGGGACTAGTCTTGTGTTTTGGTGGATGAGGCTGGATCTTGTCTTTCTGGCGGGCAGGTCCACATCTGGTCGTGTGTTTTGGGGTGTCTATGACCTTATTATGATTTTAGGCAGCATCTCTGCTAATGGGTGGGGTTGTATTCCTGTCTTGCTAGTTGTTTGGCATAGGGTGACCAGCACTGTAGCTTGCTGGTCGTTGAGTGGAGCTGGGTCTTGGCATTGAGATGGAGATCTCTGGGAGATTTTCGCCATTTAATATTACATGGAGCTGGGAGGTCTCTGGTGGACCAATGTCCTGAACTCGGGTCTCCGACCTCAGAGGCACAGGCCTGCCATCCAGCCGGAGCACCAAGACCCTGTCATCCACACAGCTCAGAATAAAAGGGAGAAAAAAGAGAAAGAAAGAAAGAAAAAGTAAATAAATAAAATAAGGTTATTAAAATAAAAAATAATTATTCAAAATTTAAAAAATTAAAAAGTAATAAAAAAAGAAAGAAGAGAGCAACCAAACCAAAAAACAAATCCACCAATGATAACAAGCGCTAAAAACTGTACTAAAAAAACAAAACGAAACAAAAAATATCCAGACAGACAGAACCCTAGGACAAGTGGTAAAAGCAAAGGTATACAGACAAAATCACACAGAGAATCATACACATACACACTCAGAAAAAGACAAAAATGAAAAAAATATATATATCGTTGCTCCCAAAGGCAACCGCCTCAATTTGGGATGATTCGTTGTCTTCTCAGGTATTCCACAGGTGCAGGGTACATCAAGTTGATTGTGGAGATTTAATCCGCTGCTCCTGAGGCTGCTGGGAGAGAGTTCCCTTTCTCTTCTTTGTTTGCACAGCTCTTGGGGTTCAGCTTTGTATTTGGCCCCGCCTCTGCGTGTAGGTCACCTGAGGGTGTCTGTTCTTCACTCAGGCAGGACGGGGTTAAAGTAGCAGCTGATTCGGGGGCTCTGGCTCACTCAGGCCTCGGGGAGGGAAGGGTATGGATGCGGGGCGAGCCTGCGGCAGCAGAGGCCAGTGTGACGTTGCACCAGCCTGAGGCGCCGTGCGTTCTGCCAAGGAAGTTGTCCCTGGATCATGGGACCCTGGCAGCGGCTGGCTTCACAGGCTCCCTGGAAGGGCGGTGTGGATAGTGACCTGTGCTTGCACACAGGGTTCTTGGTGGCTGCAGCAGCAGCCTCAGCGTCTCATGCCCGTCTCTGGGCTTTGTGCTGATAGCCGCGGCTCACGCCCGTCTCTGGAGCTCATTTAGGCCGTGCTCTGAATCCCCTCTCCTTCCGCACCAGGAAACAAAGAGGCAAGAAAAAGTCTCTTGCCTCTTCGGCAGTTCCAGACTTTTTCCCGGACTCCATCCCAGCTAACTCTGGTGCAATAGCCCCCTTCAGGCTGTGTTCACGGAGCCAACCCCAGTCCTCTCCCTGGGATCTGAACTCCGAAGCCCAAGCCTCAGCTCCCAGCCCCACCCGCCCCAGCGGGTGAGCAGACAGGCCTCTTGGGCTGGTGAGTGCTGGTCAGCACCGATCCTCTGTTCGGGAATCTCTCCACTTTGCCCTCTGCACCCCTGTTGCTGCACTCTCCTCCATGGCTCTGAAGCTTCCCCCTGGCAACCCCCCGTCTTCACCAATGAAGGGGCTTCATAGTGTTTGGAAACTTTTCCTCCTTCACAGCTCCCTCGCACTGGTGCAGGTCCTGTCCCTATTCTTTTGTCTCTGTTTTTTCTTTTTTCTTTTGCCCTACCCAGGTATGTGGGGAGTTTCTTGTCTTTTGGGAGGTCTGAGGTCTTCGGCCAGCGTTCAGTAGGTGTTCTGTAGGAGTTGTTCCACATGTTCCACATGTAGATGCATTTCTGATGTATTTGTGGGGAGGAAGGTGATCTCTACGTCTTACTCTTTCGCCATCTTGAAGGTCTTCTTCTATGGTATTTCGTGGTGGCTTCTCTTGTTGCGGAGCGTGGGCTTTAGGCGCGTGGCCTTCAGTAGTTGTGGCACATGGGCTCAGTAGTTGTGGCTCACGAGCTCTAGAGCGCAGGCTCAGTAGTTGTGGTGCACGGGCTTAGTTGCTCCGTGGCATGTGGGATTTTCCCGGACCAGGGCTCAAACCCGTGTCCCCTGCATTGGCAGGCAGATTCTTAACCACTGTGCTACCAGGGAAGCCCCTACAATTTCCTTTTAGATTATTTCTTTGGTCATATGGAAGTATGTTGTTTAATTTCCAAGTACTTGGATATTTTTCACGTATCATTTTATTATTAATTTTTAATTTAATTCCATTGTCATCAGAGAACGTATTCTATATGATTTCAATCCCTTTAAATTTATTGAGACTTTTCTTGGGCCTAGTATATTGGTGAATGTCCCCTGTGCCCTTTAAAGGATGGTGTATTCTTCAGTTGTTAGGTGAAGTTTTCTCTAAATATCAAGTTGGCTAAATTATTCGATAGTATTGCAAGTCCTCTATACATTACTTTTTAACTTAATTGTTCTAACAGTAACTACATAGGAGTCGTAAAATCTATGACTATCGTTATGGATTGTCTCTTTCTTTTTGTTTTAGTCCTGTCAGTTTTTGCTTCATGTATATTGAATTGCTTTTAATAGATGTATAATTATTTAGGATTGTTATGCCGTTTATGAACTGAAAGATCCCTCTTGTCTTGAAGTCTACTTTAATATTAATATAGAGACTTTGCCTTTCTTATCGCTGGTGTTTGCATATCTGTAACTACTCAGAGTATACCTTGCTTTAATATCATAATTCTTCACATCTAATCTAAGAATTTTACAACAAAATGTTTTCATTGACCACCCCCTTCTAGTCACCCATTTTACTTCTACGTAAGTTGTATACTCTGCAATACATTATTATTATTATTTGCCTTTTAGTATTATGAATGAGAAAAAATTCTATTTACCCACATATTTACCATTTCTAGTAATCTTTGTTCCTTTGTGTAAATCCAGGTTTATCTCTGGTATTATTTAATTTTTTCCCTTCTGGCTGAAGGACTTCCTTTAGTGCAGATCTGCTGGCAATAAATTCCCTCAGCTTTTGTTGATCTGTAAAGTCTGTACTTTATTTTTAAAAGATCCTTATGCTAGATATATAGTTTTAAGTTGACCGTTTTATTCTTTCAGCAACTTAAAGATGCTGTTACATTGGCTTCTGGTAGCATTGTGTTTGATAAGAAATAAGTAGAGATTCTTATCATTATTCCATATATATAATGTGTATTTTGCCTCTGCTTCTTTCAAGACTCACTCTTTTTCTTGGTTTTCATCAGTTTGAACATGATGTGTCTGGGTGTGATTTTCTTTGTGTGTAACCTGCTTGGGTTTGTTGAGCTTCTTGAATCTCTGAAATGATTTTTAAAAATCAAAACTAGAAAATTTTCAAACATTTTTTTCTGCCCAATCTCCTTCCTATCCTTCTAGGATTCTAATTAGTTATATATCAGACCATTAGATGTTGTCCCTCAACTTGCTGAAGATTATTTCTTTTTAAAATATTTTTTCTTTCTGTTCAATTTGCATAGTGTCTATTGATCTTTTTTCAGGTTCACTGATTGTTTCTCTTCCAGTGTCCACTCTGTGTTAAGCTCATCTAGTGAATTTTTAATTTCAAATATTGTATTTTTCAGTTCTTGAATTTTTATTTAGTTCTTTTTAAAAATAGTTTCCAGCTCTTCACTGAGATTACCCATCTGTTCGCTCATTCAGTCTGTCTTTTTCTTTTTTTTAATTGAAGTATAGTTGATTTACATTGTTGTGTGTCTTTTTATTTATATCCCTGAATTTATTTATATTAACTTTTAAAGTCCTTGTCAGCTAATTCCAGAGTATATATTTTCTATGTGTGTGTTTCTATTGACTTTTTCCCCTCCTGATTATTGCTTACATTTTCCTGCCTTTTTGTGTGTCTCAAAACTTTCTATTGTGTGCTGGATATTGTGGCTATTATGTTGTTGAGATTTTGCATTTTGTTGACTTTTTAGCCCTCCATCTAAGACTTTAGTATAACTATGGGAGCATAGGAAAAGAAGAATAACATCAGTAGGAATCAGGAAAATGCAAAGTAAAACCACAGTAAGATACCACTCTGTTTGTTCCCTTTGACTACTGAGTAGTATTCCATTGTAGGGCACTACCATGGTTTGTTTAACTGCCTGTTTAAGGACATTTGAGTTGTGTCCAAATGTCCAGAGTGAGCAAGCACCCTGTGCTCACCAGAATAGCTAAAATTAAAGAGGCTGATTATAACCAAGAGGTATTATGAATGTGCAACAACTGGAACTCTCCTTTCTTGCTGCAGTGTGATTGGTGCAATCATGTTGGGTAACTAACTAACTGGCATTATCTAGTCAAGCTAACCAGCTGCCTTCCCAGTGACTCAACAAGTCCACTGCTAGGGTATATGTGAGAAAAAGGAGGGCATACATCTACCAAAAGACGATAGATGGGTAAAGAAGTTGTGGTCTATTCATACAAAGAAATAATATTGAGTATGAGAACAAATGAACCATTGCTACATGAAACAACACGGGTGAATCTCAGAGGAATAATACTGAGTGAAAGAAGCCAGACATAAAAGAGTATATACTGAATTTTTACATTTTAATGAAATTCAAATGGTCATAAAGATTGGCATAATAGTTACCTCAGGGATCATGGGTAGGGGTGAGACCATATAGGAGCATGAAGAGGTCTTCTGTGATGTTTGAGATGTTCTATATCTTGATCTGGATAGTGCCACACAGATATAGACATAACAATACAAAAATTCATCCAACTGCATGCTTGAGATGTATGTTCAGCCTCAATAAAAAAATTTTTCTAAGTAGGTATTATGCAACAATCTTTGAGAATAAAGTCTAGCTCTAATCTTTGGATATACAAATTAAACCATTTTAATTTAACTTTGAATGTGAAATTAAATTTTTTTAAAATTCCTTTTCACATTTGTTAATTAAAGGATGAATCTTTTCATAAAAACAAAGCAAAAACCAATTCCTTCAAACAAAGCAGCCACAAATACTTTTATGCCTCTCCCAAAGTTTTATATTTAGGGCTCTTGAAAACTGCAAGAACCAATTCAATTTCATACTTGAAAATCTTTCCCCTGCCAGATGCAGGATCTGCCTGTTTGCCACTGATAATTTAAAGGTGCTAAATTCAGATACATTCAAACTGTGTTTCTCTAGAGATCACCCTTCTTTCTATAGATGAGGCAATTAAAAATAAGCTTCAGTTCTACTGCCACTCGTCCTCAGATATCAAAGCTGAGAATGTAAGGGGTTTGGAAACGAGATATTTAGTGGGGTCAGGGAAAGTGTGTCTTTTACCAGGAATTGTGCAAAGTTTCGTTTTTGCTAGATGAAAGACTAATTTTTGAGGTTTACTGGAATCAGTGATATTTGATGACATTTTACCTTGTTATAGTGTACTATATGAGATGATTCCAAAGATTTCACAGTATAATTTAAACAGTACCCATTCTTGAAATTTTTTGCCTGTTGCTGTTGAATCAGAAAAAAGGTCAAAGTTTTTTCCATATCAATCATGCCTAAAATAGCTCTGTATCCAAAAGCCAGAATTAATTTCTCAGTAAAAAGGGACAGTGAACTTTGCCACAATGGCTATTTATTGCCTCGTCTTCAGAGCCTGCCCCTCCTTCTGAGAACATGCCCCTGTTTCTGGGAACTGCTCCTCCACCACTGCCATGCGGTTCCCATCCAAGATCTGTCCATAGCTCCACTCCCCTGGTCACATTTGCTGATTCTAGGATTAGCATCTGATTATTTATTTATTTATAGTTATTTCTGCACCAGAACTGAGAAAGTTAATCAGTTTCTTTCCAGTGGTAGAATTAATAAGAGACATTGCCCTATTTCCCACCAAAGCAGATACAAAAATGAGCATATGTCTGGGATCCCAGCACAGCCCTTCCCGGTCAGGCCCAGAGGGCTTCTGGACCAGTTGCCATAGGCTAAGACTGTCCTGATCTGTGAACATATGAGATGGTAAATTGTCAACAGGAGAGCAGCATACAGCAATGCCTAGGTTGCTCCATTTCCTTGAGATTAATTTTACATTAGGACAAAGGCAGAGAATGAATGAATGAATGCGAAGTTCTTGCACCACCACATAAAATTTTTGCTCACTTGCTACTTTGAAATACCCCTTTAGAGAGTAGACAAAGCATCAAATGTAAAAGGAGAACCTGGAAAAGATGTTATCACCATCAGTCATCCTGGACATAAAAAAGGGATGCAGGTTATCTTGGGGGAGAAGCACTGACTAATTTGTGTCCACGGTGCTTCATGGTAAATATACTTTTTGTCTCCTCCTAAGGCGGGGGGTAGGGTGATCCCTAGATACAATTGCCCTTTGAAACAATTAAAGGACGGATGTGTCACCAGCAGAAAATGGAGAAAAAAAGGAAGGCATCGTCAAATTTCTACCCATTGTATCTCGAATAGGGAAAGTATTGAATTTTGTCTAAAACATCTTCTGATTTATGTCTCTAAAGTTCTAAATCTTCTCCTCATGACCTTAAAGGTACCTGTTAGTTCATTTGATACCTAGCTAAGCAAAATGATTCTCTTTTGATCTTTAGCCAAAATTTCTCCTAAAATATTCTGAAGTCATCTGCAAAAAGTCTGTGAATGAATTAAGAATTCTTACAGATAAGCAATATGAAAGAGAGAAAGCAAGTTGAATACTCATGAGGCATGCATGAATGCATGTTCGTTGCTGAATCCCCAATGTCTGGTGCAGTGCCTGGTGTGTAGTAGGTGCTTAATAAATATTTGTTGAATGAATGAGTAAATAGGTTTCATATTAAAACATGGACTGGTAGTCTATTTATTAGTTTTTCTTTCTTACTTTCTTGGCATTTGGTAATATGACAAAAAATATTTGCATTTATGGTGGTTTGAAAAGTTTTTCTAAAAATCATAAGAAAAAGTCCACTTTGCCCATTAAATGAAAAAGGTCTGATTAGCGGCCTTTAGGAGGACCTTACATTAAAATTCTTGTACCCCCTAATGGTTATCCATGGGCTTACACTTCATAATTAGAAAGCAACCAAGTTGGAAATAGGACCGTATTTTCAAGAAAAATTGTAGTCTAGATGCTGGACTTAGGCAAGTTCAGTCAAAGGGTGCTGTTTGGCAGGACTTGTGTGTTTTTTGATGACCACAAAGAAGTGACAGATTATCTCTATTTCTGAATAACCTCTCTGTAAGTTTAAAGAGCAAGGACAGTGTTCACAACACAAATTAACAGAGGCAATCTTTACCAGCTCAGCTTTGAACATAGGAAGGTCTAGGATGGCCAAAAACCCTGCTCTAATGGCTTTTGAAAGAGCCTATTTAAAGTTCAGTTTCTGGGACAGGGAGGTGGGGTTCTGTCAGCCCCAACAATGTTTCTAGAGCACCAGAAAAAGATGCTGACTTGGAAATGTGGTAGAAATTAGTTGGCCTCTCCCCACCCCAGACTTTGCCCCTTCTTTCTCCCTGGGTTTTTGTTTGAAAGTAAAAAAATAAAATCGTATCTTTTCTGTAATACACCTCAGGCCCTCTGGATATTTATTATAGATTTGAGCAAGAATCCGACAGAGGAAGGCCAACTAATAGACAAAATTCTGAAAAGTCTGCACCAGAAATACAGCAGGCTGCACCCAAGCGTGTATATCTATTCCTTTATGAACCCCATTAAAGTGAGAGTTAAAGAATAAAAAGGCCATCAGTTCAGAAGAACAAAGAGAACAGGAGTTCAGCCAAATAAAACCAGAGATTACACAAATTTCTATGAATTTTGAAAGGCTGAAAGTGAAATGGTTACCTGTTAACTGGCTTAGCCAACCAGGTAAATCTTAAACCTGGGGCTGCAGGTGATGAAGGTAACAAGAAATAAGTGATGAACTGACAGCACAGAACCCAAGGAAGATGCAGGAATTAGAGACACCAGTTACCTCTAAGCGGGGAAAAGAGGGTCTGTAGGGTAGAGCTGAAAAGGATTTGCTGATAGTTCGAATGTAGAGCTGATAGAACCCACTCTCAGATCAGTCCCCCTACCCCAGGCAGCCCAGGGACATACTGGCAGGAGAAGGGAGATTAATTAGCCTTCTGGAGATCTGCACAGCTGAGGATGGGGAGAGATGTTGTACAAAAGAGTCAAGCTTGCATTCTGGGTGATGACGCTTCATAGACCTTGTTCCCTGTCTGATACAGGAACTTTGGTGTCAAACATGTGCATCTCAGGAAGGAGACTGGAAGACTCTTCCCTGAGGACACTGACCTTTAAATCTGTGTAAGTGTATTACTTGGAGTCAAATAAAATTAAACTAAAAGAAAGAGAGTGGAGGAGCTGATATATGACTCACCAGGAAGTTCAGCTCAAGTTATGATTTATAGCAAACCTCTGGGATAGTGTATGTCCCCATGACTGAGAAGGTTATGAAATAAGCATGGGAGGACAGTCAGCTTAGCCTGGGGGCTCCAGAGGCCCTCCATGAGGACAGTCCTCTGAATATGCTTGTGTGAGAAGTAATACTTTGGGTGATAAGAGTAAGGAGTTTATGATAGCCCCAGTTTGTGGGTGATGGGGAACAACTATGGTCATGGGAAACCCAAGAAGAAAGAATTGGATATTTGCAAGGAAAACTCTCCAAACACATATCCACCTGCAGACTGGTCAAGGGCAGGGGTCCTGAATGCTTGATTTAATTTTTAGTGACCTGTAAGAAATTGGTTTCCAATGATTCTCTCAGAGATTCATATCCCACGGTCTGAACAGCTTTTAATAGAGGCAGGTATGGTGGGCTCTGTTGCTGACCCCCTTAATTCTCTTTACCACCTGGACACCCATCCCCAGTGACTGGAGGCGCTGCAGCCAATGGCTTACACCGGTGAGCTCCCCACATTGCCCTTGGCTGGTGGATGCTTCCTCACCAAACAGTGGCCTGAGAGATTAAACCCCCACTTCGCAGGTGTGGGATCTAGACAGGCTGTGTGCCTTTCTTCTGGGAACATTTGGCCTTTTCCCTAGAACTCTTCCTTTTTTCTTCTTCTTCTTTTTTTTTTTTTTTTTACTATTTATTTATTTATTTTCTTATTAGTCATCCATTTTATACACATTAGTGTATACATGTCAATCCCGATCTCCCAATTCATCACACACACCCCCACGCCGCTTTACCCCCTTGGTATCCATACGTTTTTTCTCTACTTCAGTGTCTCAATTTCTGCTCTGCAAACCGGTTCATCTGTACCAATTTCTATGTCCCACATATATGCATTAATATACGATATTTGTTTTTCTCTTTCTGATTTACTTCACTCTGTATGACAGCCTCTAGATCCATCCATGTCTCTACAAATGACCCAATTTCCTTCCTTTTTATGGCTGAGTAATATTCCATTGTATATATGTACCAC
>NC_041231.1:47215126-47215768 GCF_002837175.3 Physeter macrocephalus | reverse complement strand
CTCCATACTGTTCTCCATAGTGGCTGTATCAATTTACATTCCCACCAACAGTGCAAGAGGATTCCCTTTTGTCCACACCCTCTCCAGCATTTGTTGTTTGTAGATTTTCTGATGATGCCCATTCTAACTGGTGTGAGGTGATACCTCATTGTAGTTTTGATTTGCATTTCTCTAATAATTAGTGATGTTGAGCAGCTTTTCATGTGCCTCTTGGCCATCTGTATGTCTTCTTTGGAGAAATGTCTGTTTAGGTCATCTGCCCATTTTTGGATTGGGTTGTTTGTTTTTTAATATTGAGCTGCCTGAGCTGTTTATATATTTTGGAGACTAACCCATTGTCCGATGATTCATTTGCAAATATTTTCTCCCATTCTGACAGTTGTCTTCGTCTTGTTTATTGTTTCCTTTACTGTGCAAAAGCTTTTAAGTTTCACTAGCTCCCATTTGTTTATTTTTGTTTTTATTTCCATTATTCTAGGAGGTGGATCAAAAAAGATCTGGCTGTGATTTATGTCAAAGTGTGGTCTTCCTATGTTTTCCTCTAAGAGTTCTATAGTGCCTGGTCTTACATTTAGGTCTCTAATCCATTTGGAGTTTATTTTTGTGTATGATGTTAGGGAGTGTTCTAATTTCATTCTTTTA
>NC_041231.1:47214481-47214814 GCF_002837175.3 Physeter macrocephalus | reverse complement strand
CCCTAGGTAGGTTTATTCCTAGGTATTTTATTCTTTTGTTGCAATGGTAAATGGGAGTGTTTCCTTAATTTCTCTTTCAGATTGTTCATCCGTAGGGTATAGGAATGCAAAAGATTTCTGTGCATTAATTTTGTCTCCTGCAACTTTACCAAATTCATTGATTAGCTCTAGTAGTTTTCTGGTGGCATCTTTAGGATTCTCTATGTATAGTAGCATGTCATCTGCAAACAGTGACAGTTTTACTTCTTCTTTTCCAATTTGTATTCCTTTTATTTCTTTTTCTTCTCTGATTGCCATGGCTAGGACTTCCAAAACTATGTTGAATAATAGTGG
>NC_041231.1:47212436-47213550 GCF_002837175.3 Physeter macrocephalus | reverse complement strand
TTTTGTTTATCTTCTCAAAGAACCAGCTTTTAGTTTTATTGATCTTTGCTACTGTTTTCTTTGTTTCTATTTCATTTTTTTCTGCTCTGATCTTTATGATTTCTTTCCTTCTGCTGAGTTTGGGTTTTGCTTGTTCTTCTTTCTCTAGTTCCTTTAGGTGTAAGGTTAGATTGTTTATTTGAGATTTTTCTTGTTTCTTGAGGTAGACTTGTATTGCTATAAACTTCCCTCTTAGAACTGCTTTTGCTGCATCCCATAGGTTTTGGCTCATCTCGTTTTCATTGTCATTTGTCCTTAGGTATTTTTTGATTTCCTCTTTGATTTCTTCAGTGATCTCTTGGTTATTTAGTAATGTATTGTTCAACCTCCGTGTGTTTGTGACTTTTTTTTTTCCCGTAAATTATTTTTAATCTCATAGCGTTGTGTTCAGAAGAGAGGCTTGAGATGAGTGTTACTGTCGATTTCCTCTTTTATAGCTGTTAGCAGTTGCCTTTTGTACTGAGGTGCTCCTATGTTGGGTGCATATATATTTATAATTGTTATATCTTCTTGGATTGATCCCTTGATCATTACATAATGTCTTTCCTTGTCTCTTGTAACATTGTTTATTTTAAAGTCTATTTTATCTGATATGAGTTTTGCTACTCCAGCTTTCTTTTGATTTCCATTTGCATGGAATATCTTTTTCCATGTCTTCACTTTCAGTCTGTTTGTGTTGCTAAGTCTGAAGTGGGTCTCTTGTAGACAGCATATATATTGGTCTAGTTTTTGTATCCATTCAGCAAGCCTGTGTGTTTTGGTTGGAACATTTCATCCATTCACGTTTAAGGTAATTATCGATATGTATGTTCCTATTACCATTTTCTCGATTGTTTTGGAGGTTTTTTTGTAGGTCCTTTTCTTCTCTTGTGTTTCCCACTTAGAGAAGTTCCTTTAGCATTTGTTGTAGAGCTGGTCTGGTGGTGCTGAATTCTCTTAGCTTTTGCTTGTCTGTAAAGCTTTTGATTTCTCCATTGAATCTGAATGAGATCCTTGCTGGGAAGAGTAATCTTGGTTGTAGGTTCTTCCCTTTCATCACTTTAAGTATATCATGCCACTCCCTTCTGGCTTGTAG
>NC_041231.1:47186763-47212256 GCF_002837175.3 Physeter macrocephalus | reverse complement strand
TGTTGCGTTTAATGTTGTCCCAGAGGTCTCTTAGGCTGTCTTCATTTCTTTTCATTCTTTTTTCTTTATTCTGTTCCGCAGCAGTGAATTCCACCATTCTGTCTTCCAGGTCACTTATCCGTTCTTCTGCCTCAGTTATTCTGCTATTGATTCCTTCTAGTGTGTTTTTCATTGCAGTTATTGTATTGTTCATCTCTGTTTGTTCTTTAATTCTTCTAGGTCTTTGTTAAAGATTTCTTGCATCTTCTCGATATTTGCCTCCATTCATTTTCCGAGGTCCTGGTTCATCTTCGCTATCATTATTCTGAATTCTTTTTCTGGAATGTTGCCTATCTCCACTTCATTTAGTTGTTTTTCTGGGGTTTTATCTTGTTCCTTCATCTGGTACATAGCCCTCTGCCTTTTCATCTTGTCTATCTTTCTGTGAATGTACCTAGAACTTTTCCTTTAAGCCTCTTTCAGTGTAGACTTACTCAATGGAGGTGCTTTAAAAAACTACTCCTTACTCTTTGGGTAAAGGTAGATCTTCTACACTAAGATTTATGGACGTTTTATCTAGGTATTCTCTCTTTTGGCTTAGTTTCCAGAATTTTTAACTTTCCAAGTTGACAGTATGCCAAGGCTTTTGTCCTGGTTGCAGTGACTTCTGAGAGTTCATCCCTTACCTATGATACATCGATTTCTTTTTAAATGTTGTTAACTAACTAGTAGGTTTATTGCAGATTTGGGGTTTTGGGATTCCAAAACCTGTGAACCCCAATTGGACATTTTGTATGGAATGGGCAATGTCCACACAAATAGTACAGAAAATTGGCTACTGAAGCCTATTTCTCTAGCCAAATCACTGCAGTTTCTTCTGCAGTAGCTCTGTGTCTTAGGCTAGGCTAACTAGAAGCAGAGTCTGAGATAAGAATTTGATGTACGTGGTTTCTTGTGGGAGTGTTCTTTTTTTTTTTTTTAATTGGAGTATAGTTGATTTACAATGTTGTGTTAGTTTCAGGTATACAGCAAAGTGAGTCAGTTATACATATACATATCCACTCTTTTTTTAAAGATTATTTTCCCATATAGGTGGGGGAGTGTTCTTAGGAGCAGGGGAAGGAGGGAAGCAAGAAGAGGCAGGGGAAGTGGCTGAGCAGGGACGTGGTTCCAGGTAAAGTCCAGCCACGGCCTGATTGCCAGCTCTGGAGCGTGTATTTCATCCCAGCATTGCCCCCACCTCAAGGCAATCAGTGTTTTGTAGCCTCCCGTCAATCTTTGCCCCCCAACCCCCACAGGGTGGGGAATCAGCTTCCGGGGCATTTACAGGTGAGGAGGTTCTCAGTCAATGGCAATTCTGAGGAGAAGGTCACAGAGAACAAGGAAAATTCCTGAGAGGGAGTCTGGGGGTAAGGAAGCCTGTGGATCTGAAGCTTGGCAAGGAAAAAAGAGAGACGATGTGGAGCCTTGTAAGTCAGGATGCAATTCTCTGTGAGGTGGGCATCACTGGGTGGTCGTGAGCAGGTGAGGTAAATGATTGGATGCACATTTCAGAAGGCCCACATCTGGAGGTGGTAGATAAGCAAGTACAGATGCCTGCAGCCCACCTGAAGGCTCTAGGAGAGAAATGCTCATGGCTTATGTAGGTGTTTTAGGGCTGGGAGTCATGAAAGGAGCTGGTATTTTGAAAGAAGCACATTTTGAAAGCAGAGCCAACTTTATTTGCTATATGTGCAAGAGGCAGAGTAGTCAAGGTTGACTATATGAATTTTACTCTGAGCAGAAAAGGGGGAGGTGCAGACTTGACAGAGGAAAAGAGGGAATATGGAAAGAAGGGTTTAGTTTTGGGCGTATCAATAGTTCTTCCCTTTATATAGCTGAGTAGTGTTCCATGGTACAGCTTGTCTATTCATTTACCGATTGATGGACACTTTGGTACTTTCCAGTTTGGTAATATTATGAACTGAAGCTTCTAAAAATATTCTTATACATATCTTTGGTGAATACGTGGACAAATTTATGCTCAGTGTATATTTAGGAATGGAATTCTTGGGTCATAGGACAATTTCAATAATTTTTAATTCTGGCATTTCTATTTGATTCTTGTTTATATATTCCAGTTCTCTTGTGAAATTCTCTTTTCTTGAACATATTATTTATACAAATTTTAATGTCCCTCTCTGATAGCTCCATTGATGTCTTTTCTGGGCATCTGCTTCTAATTTTTGTTTTTCTCTTGGTCCAGTTTCTTAGGAAGACTTTTTAATTTCTTATTGAGTGCTATATATTGTGTGTCAAACTGTAGAAACTCTGCAAGGTGTTTTCTTTCTCTAAAAATGCTCAACCACTCCTCTGGTAAGGGAAAAAGAGAGAAGATGTGGAGCCTTGTAAGTCAGCATGAGATTCTCTGTGAAGTGGGCTTCACTGGGTGGTCGTGAGCAAGTGAGGTAAATGACTGGATGCACATTTCAGAAAGTCATTAGGTGATGAATTACCTCAATCCAGTCAGGGACTGAGCTAATTCAAGGTTGGGTTGCACTTTGGGCACAAGTTAGTCTACCTCTGGTTCCCTCTGCTTCTGCCATGTGGTCCTTTGGGGTTTCTAATTGAGCTCCTGGATTGTTAATTGGTCATCTCTCTCATGGCCAGTTCTAACCTCAATTTTTAATTTTCTCAGTACTATGAAAGTGTAGAAAATTCTGCTTTGCCCTTTGTCTTTCTTCCCAGTGTCTTATATTTCTTCCCTACAGTTTAAAACGTTGACAAATGCCTCCAGGAAAACTGACAGCATCAGACTCACTTCAAAGTCCCGGCTTCTCTCTCTGGGGTCTTGTGGCTATTTGGGCAGTCCCAAACTCAACTTTTTGTCCCCAGGTCTCTGAGATTGCTAGAATTTCTGCTTGGTTCTCTGCCTGTAAACAGTGGCTTTCTATCTTTCTTTGCCTTCTACCTCAATCAGTGCCAAGAATTGGCAAATTCCCTGAAGTCACAGTAGTTCTAGAATGTTTGCTCACCAATCTGCAATTCCGTTCCTCCAGAATCCTGACCCAGAGTCCTGTTTG
This sequence comes from Physeter macrocephalus, assembly GCF_002837175.3. Lineage (NCBI taxonomy): Eukaryota > Metazoa > Chordata > Mammalia > Artiodactyla > Physeteridae > Physeter > Physeter macrocephalus. Next base: position 47,209,215 of record NC_041231.1, on the reverse strand, counting down.
CTCAGCAGTTCTCTGTCGTCTCCAAACAGATGAAATTTTGTATTTTTTCCGGCTACTCTGGTCAATCTTAGGAGAGCATCAGTCTGTTGCAAGTCACTGCATCATATCTGGAAGTGGAAATCCCCTATCATTTAATTTCAGTAACTGTTCATCATGTAGCACCTCTTCTTTAATTTTCTCAGTACTATGAAAGTGTAGAAAATTCTGCTTTGCCCTTTGTCTTTCTTCCCAGTGTCTTATATTTCTTCCCTACAGTTTAAAACGTTGACAAATGCCTCCAGGAAAACTGACAGCATCAGACTCACTTCAAAGTCCCGGCTTCTCTCTCTGGGGTCTTGTGGCTATTTGGGCAGTCCCAAACTCAACTTTTTGTCCCCAGGTCTCTGAGATTGCTAGAATTTCTGCTTGGTTCTCTGCCTGTAAACAGTGGCTTTCTATCTTTCTTTGCCTTCTACCTCAATCAGTGCCAAGAATTGGCAAATTCCCTGAAGTCACAGTAGTTCTAGAATGTTTGCTCACCAATCTGCAATTCCGTTCCTCCAGAATCCTGACCCAGAGTCCTGTTTGCTCAGCAGTTCTCTGTCGTCTCCAAACAGATGAAATTTTGTATTTTTTCCGGCTACTCTGGTCAATCTTAGGAGAGCATCAGTCTGTTGCAAGTCACTGCATCATATCTGGAAGTGAAAATCCCCTATCATTTAATTTCAGTAACTGTTCATCATGTAGCACCTCTCATTTTTAATCTTACTTCACTATTTTTTAAATGCCTGTGTATCTATCACTTTTCATCGTTATTTTAAAAACCCTAGTTATTGGGCTTCCCTGGTGGTGCAGTGGTTAAATATCCGCCTGCCCATGCAGGAGACATGGGTTCGAGCCCTGGTCCGGGAGTATCCCACATGCCGCGGAGCAGCTAAGCCCGTGCACCACAACTACTGAAGCCTGCGCTCTAGAGCCCACAAGCCAGAACTACTGAGACTGTGTGCCACAACTACTGAAGCCTGTACGCCTAGAGCTCGTGCTCCTCAACAAGAGAAGCCACCGCGATGAGAAGCCTACATACCACAATGAAGAGTAGCCCCCGCTTGCCGCAACTAGAGAAAGCCTGCACACAGCGATGAAGACCCAACGCAGACATAAATAAATAAATAAATAAATAAATTTTTAAAAATAATTAAAAAATTAAAATGGTTGTGGAAACATGCACAATTTTCAGAAAGCATTCAACCAATGTGCTATAATTTAAAAAAACCAAAAAAAAACCCCTAGTTATTAAAAAAGTATATGGGATTCAGACAACAGTGCACCAAGAAGAAACTACAGAAAATGTGTATTTTCATGTTCAAACAAAAGCAGATAAAAATTAAGTTAATAAACATTTGACTCACGAAGTTAGAATAAACAAAACAAATCTGAAAAAGAGCAGGAGGATTACATCAAGGTTAAAGAAGTTATTAAAGAATTTTTAAAAACAAATACACTAAGAGAATGAAAATACAATCCAGAAGCACATATATATGGAATCCCCCCCAAAAAAATGGTTACAAAGAACCTAGGGGCAGGACAGGAATAAAGATGCAGACGTAGAGAATGGACTTGACACGGGGAGGGGGAAGGGTAAGCTGGGATGAAGTGAGAGAGTGGCATGGACTTATATATGCTACCAAATGTAAAATAGATAGCTAATGGGAAGCAGCCGCATAGCACAGAAAGATCAGCTCAGTGCTTTGTGACCACCTAGAGGGGTGAGATAGGGAGTGTGGGAGGGAGATACAAGAGGGAGGAGATATGGGGATATATGTATATGTATAGCTGATTCACTTTGTTATAAAGCAGAAACTAACACACCATTGTATAGCAATTGTACTCCAATAAATATGTTAAAAAGAAAAAAGAAAAGAAAATACAAGCCAGAGAGGGGGAGAAAAATCTTTGCAAAACACATGTCTAATAAGGGACTGCTATCCAAATATACAAAGAATACTTGAAACTCAACAATAAAAAAAATGAACAACCCAATTTAAAAATGGGCAAGAGGTCTGAACAGACACCTCACCAGAGAAGATATACAGATGGTAAATAAGCACATGAAAAGATGTTCAATATCATATGTCATTAGGGAATTGCAAATTAAGACTATAGTTAGATACCACTACACACCTATTAGAATGGCCAAAATTCAAAACACTGACAATACCAAATGCTGGTGAGGATGTGGAGCAACAGGAACTCTCATTCATTGTTAGTGGGAATTCATAATGGCCACTTTGGAAGACAGATGGGTAGTTTCTTAGAAAACTAAACATACTCTTACCATACTATCCAGCAGTCATGTTCCTTGGCATTTACCTAAATAAGCTAAAAATATATGTCCACACAATCACTTGCACATGAATGTTTATAGCAGATTTATTCATAATTGCCAAAACTTGGAAGCAACCAAGATATACTTTTTTTAGGTGAATGGACAAACTGGTACATCCAAAAAAAATAGAGTAATATTCAGTGATAAAAGGAAATAAACTGGGCTTCCCTGGTGGCGCAGTGGTTGCGCGTCCGCCTGCCGATGCAGGGGAACCGGGTTCGCGCCCCGGTCTGGGAGGATCCCACATGCCGCGGGAGAGGCCCGCATACCACAAAAAAAAAAAAAAAAAAAAAAAAAAAAGGAAATAAACTATCAAAGTACAAAAAGACATGGAGAAAAGTTAAATAGATATTACCAAGTGAAAGAAGACAATCTGAAAACACTAAGTACTGAATGAGTCCAGCTCTATGACATTCTGGAAAAAGCAAAACTCTGGAGGCAGTAAAAAGATCAGTGGTTTCTAGTGGATCAGGAGAGGGAGGGATGAATAGGTGAAGCACGGGAGATTTGTAGGGCAGTGAAACTATTCTATATGATATTGTAATCATGGATATGTGACATTATATATTTGTCAAAACCTAGAGATTATACAATATTAAAAATGAGCTCTGATATAAACCATGGACTTTATTTAATAATCTATCAGTATTGGCTCATCAGTTATTTCAAATGCACCATACTAATGCAAGATGTTAATATTTAAAAGCAAAACTACATGTGTGTTGGGAGGGGGCAGCAGGTATGGAAACTCTGTACTTAATGTTAAATTTTTCTGTAAGCCTAAAATGCTATAAAAAATAAAAGTCTATTAATTTTTTTGAAGTGAACATAATAAAATAGAACTGATAAATTAGGTTTCCCCTGGGGCGGGGAAAACAATAATAAACAGGACTAAATTCTGTTATAATTAACAAAGAAAGAAAAATAGTTAACACTCCTCATACACCAACACTGCTCTAAGCACTACACAACAGCCCTAAGACATCAGTGCATATTACTATTCCCATTTTGCAGCTGAAGAAACAGCCAGGGCAGGTTTGCATAACTCATCCCAGCTCACACAACTTGCCCAAGGGTCACATAGCAAGTGATGGGTCTGGGTGTTAACCCTGTTCATGTTGCTCCAGAGTCTGTCCTCTTAGCTACCAAGAAGTACTGCCAGAACATAGTGAGTAGTCAGTACTGCCAGAACCTACGATTGCAGAGAAAGCCCACCTAAATATACAGCATTTCTTAACAGTTGTATAAGAAATAGACTTTGTTGGGACTTCCCTGGTGGTCCAGTGGTAAAGAATCCGCCTTCTAATGCAGGGGGTGCAGGTTCTATCCCTGGTCAGGGAACTAAGATCCTACATGCCGTGGGGCAACTAACCCCGCATGCCACAACTATTGAGCTCTCGCACCTCATATAGAGAGCCCACATGTTGCAAACTACACAGCCCACGCGCTCTGGAGCCCATGTGCTACAACTAGAGAAGAGAAAACCTGCTTGCCAGAAGTAGAGAGAAGCCCGTGTGCTGCAGTGAAGAGCCTGTGCGCAGCAACAAAGACCCGACACAGCCAAATAAATAAATAAATATTTTAAAAAAAGAAAAGAAATAGACTTTGTTGGTGACTAAACATAGTAATAAACATAGAAATGAAGTTGAAAATCTGGAAGAAATTGATATGTGACCGTGTGACAGAAACTCTCTTGTCTGGGACCCCTGCCCACCCCTCATCCATATGGATTTCTGGGAAATGCCCTAGTTTTCATTGTGCTGCACCTTCTGGCAGTCACTCCTAATTCTCCCAAACCCCAGTCCCTAACAACCACTAATCTACTTTCTGTCACCATAGATTTGTCTATTCTGGACATATCATATAAATGGAATCCTACAATATTTGGCCTGCTGTGCCTGGCTTCTTCACTGAGCATCATGTTTTCATGGTTCATTCATGTTGTAGCATGTGTCAGCCCTTCATTCCTATTTTTTGCTGAATAGTATTCCATTACATGGACATACCACATTTCATGTATTCATTCCTCAGTTGATGGACATCGGATTGTTCCCACTTTGTTACTATTGTGAATAATACCGCTATGAACATCCTGGATGAGTCTTTGTGTGGACACATTGTTTTCATTTCTCTTGGGTATAAATCTAGGAGTGGAATTGCTAGGTAATATGATAACTCTGTTTAACTACGTGAGGAAACGCCAAACTGTTTTCTGAAGTTGTTCTGTACCATTTTACGTTCCCACCAACAGTTGAAGGTTTCAATTTCTTCACATTGTCACCAACACTTGTTATTATCTGTCTTTTTGATTATAGCCATCCAAGTGTGTGTGAAGTGGTATCTCACTGTGGTTTTGATTTCATTTTCCTGATGGTTAATAGTGTTGAACATCTTTTCATGTACTTATTGGCTATACTTATAGCTTTTCTGGAGAAATATCTATTCAAATGCTTGGCCCATTTTTTAATTTTATTGAAGTATAGTTGATTTACAATGTCCTGTTAATTTCTGCTGTTATGCATATATATATTCAGTTATGCATATATTCTTTTCCATTATGGTTTATCACAGGATATTGAATTTAGTTCCCTGTGCTATACAGTAGGACCTTGTTGTTTATCCATCCTGTATATACTAGCTTGCATCTGCTAATCCCAAACTCCCAATCCATCCCTCCCCCAACCCCCTCTCTCCCTTGGCAACCAAGTCTGTTCTCTGTGTCTGTGAGTCTGTTTCTGTTTCATAGATAAGTTCATTTGTGTTATATTTTAGATTCTACATATAAGTGATATCATATGGTATTTGTCTTTCTCTTTCTGACTTACTTAGCTTAGTATGACAGTCTCTAGGTCCATCCATGTTGCTGCAAATGGCATTATTTCATTCTTTTTTATGGCTGAGTAATATTCCATTATATATATATATATATATATATATATATATATATATATATATAAAATATCTTCTTTATCCATTTATCTGTCAATGGACATTTAGGCTGTTTCCATGTCTTGGCTATTGTAAACAGTTGCTTTGCCCATTTTTGAAGTGGGTTAATTGTCTTTTTTTACTGTTGAGTTGCAAGAGTTCTTTATATGTTCTGGAAACAAGTCCCTTATCAGACATATGGTTTGCAATATATTTCTTTTGAACATTAAAAGTTTAAGATGTTTATAGTTGATTCAATTTATAGGAGTGTGCGTCTTTTAGAGCACAAATATCTTTTTTTCCCAAGATTGAGTTATTGATAGACAAGGAATGTATAAAGTTTGTAAACTATTTTACTAGATTATAAAGTATAAACTAATCTCCAAAGACCTATGTTTGATAATGAAACTTTCCATATTTCACTTCAGTAATTTAATTTTAATAAGGAATGATTTCATTTTTCTCTGTGTCTTAAGAATTTTGTTAATAATGCATCGTCCTCAGAGCAGAGTAAGTATGTCAGAACCTTGGAAGAAAAATTAACTGTATACTACATTTTTAAAAAGAATTTGATCAACATTATGCCCTGATTCCCTTTTGTCTAGCCCAGGCCTTCGTTCAACAGAGGCCCATATCAAAAGTCACACAGGGGTGTCCTAGTGCACTGTCCTAGGAAATCAATCAATAAAGGGACTGTAGAAATGACTCCCGCAGCAGATTCTCACACTCAAAACATTACTTTATTTATTCAACAAATATCTATCAATATTTGCTACATGCCAGACACTGTTCTAGACACTAGGATGACAATGGAGAGTGAAAACAAATACTGTCTCCACGTTAGTGGGGAAGACAGGTTAATGAAATAACCATACAATGGAATGTAGCATCGCAATTGTGACAGGGCTGTGCCAGAGCACGGTTAGGGGTGATCAAGGAGAACTACTTGGAGGCAGTGACATCCAAGCTTTTTCTGAAGATAGGGCTGGTGTTAACGAAAGGGAAGCCTGAGAGCCTCTCACTGCACTGAGCTGACCCTGAGAAGAGGGATCCAGGGATAAGTGAGGAGCAGAGATCGCCAGTGAGCGCTCCCTTGAGAATGTGTTCCAGGTGAGGCTGGAGATGTAAACCCAAGCTTGCAGGTGAAACAGTCGTGGTCCAGATCTCACTCTGTGTACCTCCAGCTGTGTGGCTTTGGGAAAATCGTTTAATCTCTCTGATCCTGCTAAATGGGACTCTTCCTACCAAAAGGATTGCTGTGAGGATTAAAGGAGGTGCAGAAATGAAATGCCCAGAACAGTGTTTTGCCTCTAGTGACCACGCCAAATATTTGGGAGAAAATATAAGCCAGTACGAGACTACAGTGCCTGTCCTTGCCTCTGGTTCCCCCACCTCACCTCTGTTGCAGTCATGGGCCCCTGGCTCTTGATGCCAACCTGAGAAGCCCTTGAGCCCCTCACTTCTTTCCCTGCTTAAGTCACAACTTTCTTCCTTCAACGTATGTAGCTTTTGCTCCACCGTCCTCTAGTATTTTCTTTTCGAGGTATCAGTAGGGAATATTTTAAAGTACTGTACTTCATATTTCTGAAGAAGTTTTTAATAATCTTTTCCTTCTGAATAGAAATGCACCATCTCCTTATGGTAGGAAGTTTTGAAAATAAGGAAAAAGTTATGTACCCATTTTTTATCAAATATTTATTGAACAGCTACTAGGTACCAGACCCTGTTCTGAGCACTGGGCACACAATAGCCAACAAAAGCAGGCACTGTCGCTGCCTTCATGGAACGTGGGCTCCAGTGTGGGAAGACTGACATTTGTCACCAAGGTTTAAGGTCTTGGTTTTATTGGGGACTGGGCTGCATTTTCTGAAGTTTCTACAACTTGCTTACAGATGTCTTCTTGCCCTGGTATTGGCAGAGTTCCCTACAGGGTATCTGAATTATTCTAGTATGTGTAAAGCTCATCAGATTCTCTGTTGTTTCATCACTGTGGGCTTTTTCTTACCACACAGGATTTCCTGATAAAAGAAATGACATCCATGATCTGCTTGATGGCTTTAACCATACTATGATCTGTGGACTTGCTGGTTTTAACATGCATAATTCTTCCCTAACGATGACTCCAGCATTCTGCCAGGCTAGCCATATGAAACTCAGTTTGATCAGATGTTCATACCCACTATATTCCACATATTCAAAGAAGATGTTGATTCTTTATTTCCCATGACTGATCTAATATCGTCCTTAAGTCCCCACCCACTGGTTGCAAGGAAAACCAAACAAACAAATAAACAAATCTTAAATCTTCCAGTGGATGGTTTCTCGGTCTCTTCTGGTTTAAACCATTTCCTTTGGATCCCTGAATCTTTGCGGGGTAGATAGTCAAGGAATTTGAAGATCCTCTCCTTATCACAGAAGTTCTTCCCTTCTATCTCCTTTTTCTCAATTTGGCAATGGGTGTATGGGGAAATTTAGGCATCTACCTTCTATGGGAGAGGAGATGCCTCTTTACACCCTATATTCTGGGTCCGTATACACTCCAGTTAAGGTATCGGATCTTGCTTATCTCTGGGCAAGAGCCTCTGGTCTCCCTGGGGCCACTGACCATGTCACTGGTTCTATCCAACCTTTGGGCTGATAAGAAAGTTCTTCAAATTCATCAGAGACCAAGTCTCCTTCAAGTTTTCACTTCTGCTGTCCTAAGGGATCATCCAGGATATCTTTATGTCTACATTACAGTCAACAGAAAGGAGAAAGGGGGAAGGGAGGTGCAAGCCGCTCCATTTAAAGATGGCTCCAGGAAGTTTCACATACTACTTCCATTTATATTCTATTGGCCAGAACTTTGTCACCTGGCTAAACCTGGTGCAAGTCAGGCTGGTCAGGACTAATGGTTATTCTGGGTGGCCAATCAGCCCAGATGATATATAGAGGTTCTACTCAGAGGAAGAAGGCGAGATACCAAGGGTACCGGTAACTCGTTTTCCATCTGTAAAGTAGGACAACCTTGAAACTGTGCTCAAACTGATAAGAACTCAATCCCTAGAATCCCTTCTTGAGGGAATTTTCCTGGGACAACTCCTGATACCCAAAACTATACCAATCAAGGTCCTAAGGAAGCATTCTAAATATTTGAAACAGGAAATTTAATGCAGGAAGTTTTTAAAATTTTATTATTATTATTATTTTGGGCTGCATTGGGTCTTCATTGCTGCACGGGCTTTCTATAGTTGTGGCGATCAGGTGCTACTCTTCGTTGTGGTGCGCGGGCTTCTCATTGCGATGGCTTCTCTTGTTGCGGAGCAAGGGCTCTAGGTGCACGGGCTTCAGTAGTTGTGACTCACGGGCTCTAGAGGACAGGCTAGTAGTTGTGGGGCACAGGCTTCGTTGCTTCGCAGTATGTGGGATCTTCCCAGACCAGGGATTGAACCTGTGTCCCTGCATTGGAAGGCGGATTCTTAACCACTGCACCACCAGGGAAGTCCCTAATGCAGGAAGTTTTACATGGGTGATAGAAAATCTGGGAAGCTAAACTGAGATGGTAAGACAATCCATAAAGTAACCTCATCAGGAAACTACTTCCAGTTTCCTCTCGCTCATCAGACCCAATCATCCCAGACCGTTATCAGCCCTGTTTCAATGACTGTTTTGCCTGTTGTTTCAATGACATGAGGAACCCAACCTGATCAGGGGATAGCCTGTGTTTCAGATTTAATGGGGCCATTCTGTGTCCCCTGGTGAAAGCATCTCTCCCTTGGGAACGAAGACCTTCAGATCAACAGAACCCAAGGTTCTGGAACGGGAAGCAAAGACTCTGCCAGTGGGTTATTAAGTGTAATGATGAGAGGGATCACTACTACTGTGTTACTTTGTTCTCAAGCTCTGTGTATCAGTTGCAGGTTGAGAAGATATACCACATTCTGGAAGACAGCACCCCAACCATGCAGGTTTCCCAGGTAGCAACACAACCACTTTAAGTGGACAGCTCCTTCTTGGTGATGAAGTAGACGGTGAGTCCAGAGAACTCCAAAGGTGAGAGCGAAGTGTCATAACTTTTATGCTGTGAAACGGGTTGCTCAGACAGAAGCTGTGTTGTGAGGGATATCTGTTGGGTTCTAAGGCACTCAGTGAGTCCATGGATGGTGGTGCTGGTGCCAGCAGAGAAGGCAAGTCCATTCTCTAAACAGAAGTTATTCCAGTGAGGACAAATCACTGCCATTCCCATGATGAAATTGGTCCAATCTTATCAACTTAATGTTCCCCAGTCTTTCATCAAGATTTGTATTATTAAAAAAAGAAAACTACAAAAATGTGCATTGTTGATCGCTCTAGAAATAAATTCATCTACTGTGTGTATGTGTGTGTGTGCGCATGCAAGCTTATTTGCATCTTTTTTTGAGGGGAAAATTTTTGAGGAAAAAAACGCAATAACCTGGATAATTCAAAAGAAAATAGGAAGTCCTAAAAAGCTGATATTTTTTTCAAGAAAGACGCCTTGCTCAAATGTAGAATTATTCCCTGCTCCCCACTGCCAGCCTGCATGCCAAATGTAGTCAGTAGCCTAGCACTCTCAGAAATAGTAGTCTAGTAGTTTCATAGATTTTCAAGTCTTGAGCCAGATGTTTAACATCCTGCTGAATGTACTACTTGTTTTAGTAAAGTCTTAGCTATACTTGCATCAGGTGGCTTGCTTGGGATGAGGGCAGCAATCTATTTCAAGTAATTTTGTGTCTGTGGAAAAGTTTGCAGACCATGACAGGAACTTGGGAATTAAGTTTTCGAGGAGATGATAAAGTTGTAATTTTGCTTTTGCTATATAAGGTCTTTATGATATATTCAACCATGTAGGCAGAATCTGATATTTGACATTGCTTGATTTATTCATCCATTTGCTCTTTTTTAAATACAAGTTTTTGAAAAGCTTCGATTACTTCATCTTAATTTACCCTTAGGTTTTATTTTTGTTTTCTTGCTCACACATTTTGCTCTTTCTTGGCACTTCCCTGCTAAAAGCGCTCCTAAATAGCATCATATAGTGACTGCTTTGCCCACAACTTTGTCTGGATTCTGAGTTAGAGCTTAGAGCTGAAAGAACCACATTGAACCAATTATTTAATTAAGAAATAAGAATATTAAATGTTGAGCACTCCCCTCCCTCAAATAGGCATGCTAGCTGAGGATTCCAACTGATTATGAATTAAGGGCTCATAATGTACATCAGTGATATTGCCCAGTTTTAAGGTCCAACCCCCAGATTTACAGTCCAGAGACTCAATGTTATCAGTATCCCAATGATGACCATGGTCTCAAGAACAAGCTCACACATGTCATACTCTCAGGAGACTGGTAAAAGGAGGATTTCAGACTGTTTTCTTTATATAATTATGACAGCTCTGAGAGTGAACCTGAGCCCTGCAAGCCATTGGATTCAGCAGTGAAGTTGAAGTTCTATATCTGGCTTTGCTAGTCTTCAAGGAGGAGATCCTGCCATTACCTAGGTATAAGACCTTAGCTAGGCACATTGTGATTGGATTAGAAGACCTGGGGTCCATCTCATGACAATTCTAAAGCTCCCAAATATTTACGTCCAAATGCATGACTTATAGACTTATTTGTTGTCAACATCTGATACCAAGAAGTTGGTCGTAGAGAACAAAATAGAGAAGAACTTAAAGGTAGGACAAAAGGTAGTTTCACATATAATAAAAATCGAGTTGACTTCAGAGAGATCATACAGAATGTCTTTCGTCTTAAGTAAAACAAAACAAACACTCCTTTGACTCCTTACCTACTTCCAGATGTGGCCATATTTCTACCTCCTTCAAAGCCAAACCACAAAATTGTCTACTCAGTGTTTCCATTTCCTCACTACCTGGTTTCTCTCCTTCCCTCTCCAATCTGGCTTCTCCCCTACTACTTTCCTGAAATTTCTTCTGACAAAAATCACCAACATCCTCCACACTGCCATATATAATGGATACCTTTCAGTTGTCATCCTGACCTCTCAGTAGCATCTGGCATAGTTGACCTCCATGGTTTTCACAAAACACTCCCTTCTCCTGGGTTCCATGGCACCACCCACTCTTAAGCTTATTGATCACACATTGGCTGACTGACTTCTTTTCTATTACCCTTCTCCTAGCTACTTCTAAGGGTTGAATTTCAAATTTCAGTTCTCAACCGTATTGTTTATCTTAATGCTGTTCTTCTGGTGGCATATTATTTGATTGCCCCAAGTTTGGGTCATATGACTATCCTACTGGAAGTCATGATTAAAATCCCCACTAGTTGTACATGGAATGGACAGGAAGCTCTCCAAAGGAATCAGAAGGAGACTGAGTGAGAAAGACATTGGGTGAGCAGCTCTAACCCATTGCACTCAGATCAGCTGAAAAATTACTAACAGGCTCTCCTCCCACAAACTAACCCTATGGAAAAGTGGCCCCAAATGCTGGGTTCATTTCTCTGTGTTCTGTCCTCCTCCCAGTTCCTGGAACTACAATTCTTCACTATCTTCTTAATTCTCTGATGCCTCCAAACAGATTCTTTAAAAATGCTTTCTGCTATTTTTCTAGTTGTTCTTGGTGAGAGGTTGGTCTGAATCACATAAGCACTGTTACCAGAAATGAAAATTCTTAGGGTGGAATCTTTGTCTCACAAACACTTATTAGAGTTGATGGTGCCTTATTCTTTTATCTGACATGCTCTGGTTATAGGCAAAGATACCCTCAGATTCTGCCTTTTGTAACCGTAGTGTTTTTGAACAAAAACTCATTTCTAGAGTTCTTAGACACTCTGACGATGGAAGAAAATGTTGTTCTGTTTCTTGCATTAAAACTCTACGTAGAATCTGGATTGAATGTCCTAATTTTCCAAAGGTAGTGTGGCATTTAATCTGTTAACTAAAGTTCATTCTTGATTAATCATAGCTAGAGAGTCTGGATCACACACCAATGATTTTTCTGTTGATGTAAATAATTTGCAGAGGAAAAGCTGTGACTCTGTTAGGTGGTCTAGTTTAGTTGCAGGGACTTGCTTGATTTGTTGGATTTTCAGTAAGCACTTAAAACTCAGAGGGAGCATGAGTGTCCTCATTTTGAAATATTTAGTATATCATCAGGTTGGGTTGCTTCTTAAATTTATCTGAAAATATAGAGGATAAATAGGCATTGAGAGGGAAGATGACAAACTCAAGAACTTAGACTTAACTTTATGCAAGAGAAACAACAAATGGTGAAGATGATTGGGCACTGGTTGATAGACACAGATGGTTTAAGTTTGGAACAAGACTTAGTGTCCATCTTTCAATAACAATACCCCAAGCTCTCCCAATCACTAAGGCACAATTGGGAGCAGTCAAGTGTCTAGAATCCAATGCAGCATCCCTGCAATGACTGTTTCCTTTAAATGTTTACTTTTGATAATAAGTGTCAGTAAATATTTAGAGGTTTTCTAGAAAATAAAATGCAGACACATCAGAAATGATAGGTGTGGAGGCCAAACTTGGAAATTCAAAAGCATGGAGACACAATAAGAGAATGTCCCAAAAGTTCATTGTGTGGACTACTTGGTTTGTGCTTTAAATTTCAAAGGTAGGTTGGCCTTTTTCTCAGAACAGCTTTAATAAGATCTTCAGTCTTCTATTCTTTGGAAACTTAAAAAAGCCCAACAGCCAATACCCAATTAGATTATTTTAACAGATAGGGCAATGATTTCTTCAGTAGCAGCTGCTTCCTGTGGTAACCATCACAAATGGTTATGAAATGCAAATAGCTTTGCATTCCAACTGACTCTAGTAACCAGGTCAGTTTTCACTGACTTCCACTGCTTCCAAAAATACTTTAGACTGCTGGAGTACCTGTCATCTATGGCCTGCATGCTTTGAGAATATTTCATCCTTAACATCTGTGAGAATGAGAAGCCTTTCCTCTTGATTAATGAGTTGATAAAATGGTGGCATTAAAACTTGCTCATCCCAAATCATAAGTATTTGGCAGCTTTGAGAAAAAAAAGTCAACAGAAAATACATTTTGGGTTTAATATTTGCTCCACGTCTTTGTTTTTTTCTTTTGACATGCACCATACTCCTTCCCCCAATCTGTTCTATTGCCTGTTCTAACCCCATCACTCCATGTGATACGTTTCCCAAATCTGAGATGCTTTGGATCTGCTTAATGATGTACTTGTGAGTGTACCAGAGACCATATGGGAAGCAGGGTAGGGAGCCTGATAGAGCCCTAGACCAAGTGTTAAGTAGATTCAAAACTCTAGTGCCTGCATGAACTTGGACTGAAGTCTTAGGACTGGGCTTCCTGTCCATGCAGTGAAGTTGGACTATATCAGAAATTCTCTTACTATTTTCCAAACTGCTGTCTAGGTGCTGCTGAGATAAGGAAAAGGAGAAGAGCAGGCAAAACCCCAGCTAACCTCCTTATACTCACACTTGCACACACACTCATACATCTTAAGCAGAAAAACTACATTCTATTCTTGTAAAAAAAAAATAGAATTCTGCATGGATTGCTTGGAAAATGTTCAACTTATAAATAAATTTTTTTTAATCATTAATCTTGATGATCAGGAGGACCTTGATTAAGGTTTCAGTGATCTTATGAGCTTGCTCCACTTACAGACTAAAATGCTTACCTTGGATGGAGCAGGCTCATTGACTCTTAAGGTTTCCCAAGATGCCTGTCCTAGAGGGAATGAAAATATCCCCCTCACTTTATTTAGGCATTTTCTGATTTCCATGGGGTGGAAGGTTTGAGAGAAGAGAGTCTACTGGGGGGAGTGTCAGCATCCCTGCACCCCTCCCCACATACATTCTCTCCTCACACTAGATGACTATAATCCTTTGAGGCAAAGTAAGACATGGCTCCTCAAGAAAGTCCTAGATTTCCAGCTTAAGTAACCACTAGCCCCATTAGGCCTGTGCCTCTTAACTTTTGGGGATTATCATGTGGGATCCCTTTCATTCCCCTCCAGAGCCACTTTTCACCCCTGCCATTTTCCTCTCTTCACCAGAATGCTGACTTCTGTGGATTACCTTAATAGATTTTCTTGTCTTCTGGCTTCTAGTTGGGTTTGACTGATGAGAATTCCTGGAGATTGGAAAGAGGAAGATAAGGCAGATGGGCAGGAGTCAGATCATGCAGGGCCTTGCAGGTCCGAGAAAGACTTTGGTTTTAGTCCAGTATAATAGTAAGCTGTACTAGGATTTCAAGTCAGGGAGTTAACGATCTCATTTACACACGCAGAGATCACCCTAGTGCTGCACCTGGCTAGGGGTGGCAGAGCTGATAGTAATGGTGGCGAGCAGATTGGTAAGCCTCTAAGCATCCCCCACTCACAGTTCCTTCATCCCTGATCCAGTGGTTGAACCTCTTACAAGGCAGAGTGAAAGCTCCCAGACAGAGGTACCATGAGGGTAACGGTCACCTGAGAAATTTGGGAAAGACACTTGCAAGGGTTAGTTAAACCCAGATTGCAACACCTACTCCTTCCCTCTCCATCCTGAGATGTTCCCGCCCCATTTCTTAACTCAGCTAATAACGTTGTTTAAGAGTTGCTCAAGTTAAGGTTTTTAGGCTAATTATATTTTTCTTCCTGGGTCAAGCCAAGTTAATTCATAAAACAAAATAACCCAACATCTAAGGAATATAAGCACTCTTTAAGAAAAGCAGATTGAATGAACTATACTAAAGGAGACCAAATTAGAGGACCATACAGAATAAGAATTTAAACTGTGTTCAATACATATCTTCAGAGTGATAAGAATTTTTGAAACATGAAGCTTGAACAAGCTGTTATAGGAAAGAATCAATTACAAATATCGAGCATGAGAAAGAAAAATTGTCCCAAATCTGGTTAAGAACTCTTTTGTGTCATGTAATTAAAATTTAATATCAAACAAAAAGGCTGTTTTGCTATATATTTTTCTATGATGATACTATAGTGAATTTCCTTTTAATGGACATTTGGGTTGTTGCAAAACTTTTGCTATTGAAAAGAATGAAGCTATTGTCAAGAATGAAGCTATTGTCATCCTTTAGCCAAATCTTTTCAAATATCCTTAATTATAGCTCACCCTCTTTCTACTGAACCATGTTGCAAGTTTGTATCTCACATATATATAGCTCTACAGGAGCTAACAAGGAAATACATCCAAGACACAGTGTTAAGTGATAAAAATATGTTGAGAAACAGTATATATTAAATCCCACATCTGTCCAAATATGTTTATATGTGTATATGTGAACATAGAATATTTCTGAAGTAACACAAGAAATGTTTTAGATTGATCACTGATAAGGAGTAGTTCTTGGGTATCAAGATATGTAGAAGGGAACTTCATTTTATATGTTTCTGTACAGTTACACTTGCATATATTACAATTATAATACTTTCACTGGAAATTATTTTAGAAGAGCTAGGGGTCATAAATACTAATAGTATTAGAAGCAGAAGTAGTAGCAAAATTATTAGAAGCATGAACAGTAGTAAAAATTACAATAAGAAAAAAAAAAGCAACAAGCCCAGGACAGCTGGTAACTCTCTTCCCCTTTCTCTAAGAGTCTTTAAAAAGTCCGTTACTCCTCTAGCCAGAGGTGCTCTGTCTCTTCAAGCATGGGCTGCAAAACTAAATTATCCTGGCCAGAGAATATTCCCCTCCCCTTCACCCCGCTACCCCTGAGTCTGTCTGAGCCCTGAAAAGGCAGAGAATCAAACCATTATTTAAGTCACATATAGGATCTGGGAAATGTACTTCTTCCACTGCTGCATCACTACTTAGGTAGAGTTTCCTATTCCTCAGCCATACGGACTTATTCACTCTAAAAGTTGGGAGAGGAAACAGGTTAGCTGAGAGTAGAGAACGTGGGGTGATTCATGTGAGACCATGACCCCTTAAAGACATGGGATCTTGGGTTCAGTTTTTCAGCATTCATTTCCAGTGTCCAGCTATGGATTTTCTTTTGCATTATCAAGATGCTCTTTTTCTCTTTATATATATATATTTTTCTCTTTATACAACAAGAAAGGAAGCATGCTCTGCCGGCTCTGACCTTTACCTGCGGGTTTTAGGAAACTATTTGATTTTCTGTTCAAGGAGAGCATTGTAACCCTGGCAACCAGACACCATGGTACAGATGGCAGATCTAACATCCAAAGGCAGTTTGACAGGAACACACGCTAACAGTAGAGGCTGAGGCATCTCTTTTCTGTATTCTGACAGGACTTGAAATTGAGCTCAGTTCTTCAAAGAAGAGCCTTCCCCTTTTCTGGACACAATTGGGCTCTCAGTGGTTTACCAGGTTTACCTTGCCTCCCTTCCACGACTCCCAAATCTAGCTGATGTTCATATGACTGTATGTCATCAAGTCTAAGATGGAGTATTAAAATATGAAATATATGCATTTTAGGACTGATGAAATATAAGTAAGGCAGGCTAAGTGCTATAACAGCTCAACCTCCAAATCTTAGTAGTGTAATACAGTACAAGATAACTTCTTGCTCATGTAGTTCAGTGATGTATTGATTCATGATCTTTCCATCATGTAGCTCCACCCTCAGGCAGATCCTCAGACCCTTCTACATTCAGCCATAACATACATAATTTCTTCTCATCTTCTGTTGGCTAGAACTAGTCATGTGAGCATGCCTAATTGCAAGGGAGTCTGGGAAATGTAGTTTCATTATGTACCCTGGGGAAAAAAAGAAAGATGTTTTGGTGAACACTTAGTGGTCACCACCACAGTCTGGCAGTCTATCAAATACCCAGTTTATTCTTCTTTTTGCTTAGAGAACATCCAAAACCTCTTCTGCAAGAGAGACAACCTAAAGTCCCATTGTGACCCTACACACAGCTCAAAGTCTAATATCTCAGGGTAATATGAAGCCCTCTCTATTAGTTTCATCCTTTTAGGAATGAGGCACCTGATACGCAGTGCAGCAGAGACATTGGCTTCAAATTCTATGTGAAACACTCAGATACCTTCCTTAAGAAGACCTAGAATTTCCCCAGGAGAGGGAAGAAGCTGGAAAAGGTCTCTGAGTCCTGGATATGCAACGAGCAGCTCTAAATCATTTATCCATTGGCATGCCCATGACCTCAACTGTAGTCCCGTGTTGGTGAGGACAACATAATCCAAAAGGAAAGTGAGGAGAGTGTTGTCATGTGACTTTCCTTAGGTCACATGGCCTGATAAACCCTTCCAGAATGCTTGCAATCCTCGCATATCTCTTTAGTTTCCATCAAGTGTCATCACTCACCCTCTTCAGTGATTTCCTCAAGACCCATATTCTCCTTGCTGAGCAGGGTATACATCTTTTCCATGGAACCTTCCATGACAAATAGCAATCTGCTGCAACCCCAAGTAATGTAAACATCTATGCACGAATGTGTGCACGTGTGCTTAGTTCCAGCTCCTAATGGGTTGGCAGTTGTGGTTGTGCCATCTTCCAGCTTGTGGTCTCCTCTCCCCATCTTCCTGTCTTCTCCTTCCTGGCACGGCACCGAGAGGTGGGCATATACCTTGCTTCGCCCAGCATCTAGCACAGACCTGTTTACACAGGCATTTCAGAGAAGGGCCAGCAGTTTCTCAGAGGGCGAGGAGAGCCCTACCTCCCCAGAAAAATGGGACTGGTAATGTTCTAGTCCCATTTTTGCTCCCCACAGGTTGTGTGACTTTGAGAAATTCCTTTATTTCTTCTGAAACTTGGTGTGTTTTGTTGTTGTTGTTTTGCCTGAAAAATGAGAAAATTGGACACAATTAATTTGAAAATACCTTTCAGGACCTCCCTGGCATTCAGGGGTTAATACTCTGCGCTTCCAGTGCAAGGGGCGTGGGTTCGATTCCTGGTCGGGGGACTAAGACGCTGCATGCCGCTCGGCGCAGCCAAAAATTTTAAAAACTGAAAAAACGAAAATATCTTTCAACTAGAATATATTATGATCCTATAACTAGGTTTGGCCAACCTTTTCAAATGGGTTGGCTAATTGTTTCTCTTTCTTCATAACCTTTACATTAGGAGTCTGGAAGCCTCTCTCCCCGGTCTTGTAGGTTTCAGTTTCCACCTCTAATTATATATTCACACCATTGTACATGATTCTTTCTGAACACTAGTCCTAACACACACAAACAGACACACACACACAGACACACACACACGGACCCACACACACGGACCCCCCCCCACACACACAGACACTCTTATTGTTCTCTCTAGAACAGTTATCTAGGCTTCCTTATGATTTTTCACAGAACATCCTGGACCTCCATGGGAAAGAAATAACGTTTTATTAAGTGCCTATTACATATCAGGCACTTTTCATTTACCCTCACTTAATCCCCATAATTTTCAAACATAGGCCTTATTATCTCCCTTGCTACATATGAGAATATTGGGGCTCAAAGAAGTTAAAAAATTATGTGTTACCACCAATTTGAGGTAGAAGCCAGAGTGACCTCAGATCTATCTGATTTCATAGCCCTGCCACCTCCTGACAGTTTGTTTACGTTACAGTAGTCCTGCAGTCTCTCCCTCATTGGGTCATAAAGCACATATTGGCTCAGAGAAAATTATCTTTCAAAAATACAGGATGTTCTTGTTTCTTGTTCAGCTCAAACCATCCTTTAATCCCATAGGTGATGCAGCAGCACTGGGGGCCCCTGTGAGGTTAGACGGGAGAGTTAGGATCCATTTTCCTTCAGGACTTGATGGTATCAGTGAGGTCTCTGATAATAAGAGGCTGCTTTGTAAGTCTGGTCACAAATAGTTTACTGTTGGTCAGTGCTATGGAAACAGAACCGGGCTGGTGGATCTTCGTTTATGGGGCATATTGCTATAGATTTAATGGGTGAGAGAGTGTGGCTCATATTAACATGTTGCTTAATAATAGGAGAGCTTTACTGTTTTACTGGAAAGCAATACATGAAAGTAGAAAATATTTGATTGAGAATGTGAATTAAACCAGATGTGCAAATGAATGCTTCTGTTTTTACAAACTCCCCTTTCCACCCACTCTGAATTAGCTGTTGTTTGCTTATTTTGCCTTCAAGGGGAGCAGTAGCAAAAATTTCATACAAATTCCTCTCATTTTGCTGAAAAGTAAACTTAAGCCACAAAGAATAGCGGCTTGTTTAATAAACATCTTTTTTAGACCAATATACATATACTCTGAGCACATATTTATATTTGGGAAGGATTATTCTGACTCCCACAAATCCTTTTTCATAAAAGTAATCTGTCATTTTCTTTACAGAAACACAATACATACTTATTACATATAACTTAAAAATTAGAAAAATGAAAAAAAAAATCATCCATGGCTCCCCCACCCCAGTCATAAATAACTACTATTGACATTTTGGTTAATTTTTTTCTGTCTTTTCATCCCTAATACTTGAGAATTTTTAAATACAAGATTTGTATTTATACTATAAATATGTAATATAATCACTTGATTACCTTATGCTATTATATCATAAGTATGTTTTCATGTTTTTACATATTTGGCAAATATTTTCAACAAAATGGTAAACAAAAATAAGGGTCCCTGGGCTTCCCTGGTGGCACAGTGGTTGAGAGTCCGCCTGCCGATATAGGGGACGCGGGTTCGTGCCCCGGTCCGGGAGGATCCCACATGCCGCGGAGCGGCTGGGCGCGTGAGCCATGGCCGCTGAGCCTGCGCGTCCGGATCCTGTGCTCCGCAACGGGAGAGGCCACAGCAGTGAGAGGCCCGCGTACCGCAAAAAAAAAAAAATAAGGGTCCCTTATATTAATTTAGCATGTTTAGTAGTTTTTTTTGTTTTTTTTTAAAGTTCACATAGTTGTATATTTGTGTATGTAACTATTAAAAAGGTATTTATTCAGTGCTAACAACCTTGGGTATTATTCACAAACCCATTATAGAATCTAGTTCTTTATACAGTTTTTTACATTATGCTTTAAAATAAACGTCTGGAGAACTCTTTAAAACAGGTTTTAAATAACTGTCACTTTGGTAGGTCAAGTGTAGTAAAAGTTGATGAATGAAAAAGCGTTTTCATAGTGTGTACAAAGATCTGAGTCTTCTTAGATTATGCCCAAGTTAGACAGTTGGCCCAGTTCCTTAGGGAGGTGAATGTCATCACCTGTGTGTTGGAAGGAGAAGCCTTCCCAGTCCCCATGCTTTAATAAACCAAATTAATTTTTCTGAGTGAAATCCTGAAGTCAAATTTTTACCTCAAATTAAATTTGACTTACAAACAAAATTTTCCAAATCAATTTATTTCTTATTATCCTGACAGCTGGCATCATTAATACTTTAACAAAAACCACTTAAAATTAGCCAAATATCTATGATAGTTACATGTACAAAAGATATACAAATTAAAACCATTTAAAAAGTAATAGATACCATAATTTGTACTTGACCATAACTTCTGTATTCAGAAATGATTGTAAAATTAAAACCTAAGATAAAATCTGTACACCATATACTTTGAGTGATTTACATCCTAGAAAACAAAGGCAGTCTTTCACTGTTACACATTTAGTGTCTCTGGTGGGTTGAGGAGAGAAACACCGTGATACTTTGAGTTTTTGTACTTTTCTCTTATTGACTGTTGTGCATGCCGCGGAGCTCTGAGGTAGGTCTGGTGAAGGTCCGTGAGACAAGGCTTTAGAGTTTCCAGCGTATATCCAGTCTTTTGTACTAATGATTCAGGCTGCAGGAGGGAGGATGGAACCACTGAGTTTTGTTTTTAGTAACAGACTGAATACAAGTTAGTAGTTGGCATTAAGCTTGAGTTTAGGAGCCCGCAAGTCGCGCAGTGCAACCAAAAAGAAAAGAAAAGAAAAGGCTGTTATAAACATTCATGTACAGGTTGTGTGAACATGAGTTGTCATGACTCTCATCCCCCTCAGCCCTAGACAATTGCTAATCTACTTTCTATCTCTATAAATTTGCCTATTCTGGGCATTTCATATAAAGCTGATTATATAACCTCTAGCCCTTTGTGACTGGCTTCTTTTACTTATTGTAATGTTTTCAAGATTTATCCATGTGTAGTATGTATCAGTATTTCATTTCTTTTTATCTCTGTATGATATACCATCGTGTGGATATCACGTTTTACTTATCCATTCATCAGTTGATGGGCATTTGATTGTTCCCATTTTTTGGCTATTATGAATAATGCCGCTATGAACATTCAGGTACCAGTGTTAATGTGGACATCAGCTTTCAATCCTCTTGGGTAAATATCTAGGCATGGCACTGCTATTTTAACTCTATGTTTAACCATTTGAGGAACTGCCGGACCATTTCCAAGATGACTATACCATTTTACATTCACCCCAGTGATATATACACATTCCAGTTTCTCCACATCCTTGTCAATACTTGCTCTTATGTGACTTCTTGATTATAACTAACCATTCTAGTGAGTGTGAAGTAGTATCTCATTGTGATTTTGATTTGAATTCCCCCAACAGCTAATAATAGTGAGCATATTTCCATGTGCTTATTGGCCACTTATATATAATTTTTTGACAAATGAAATGTTTTGCCCCTTGTAGACCTGCTCCCTTGTTCCATATTCGCACCTCGATAGGCCCAGATCTACCTGGCTCCCTTGTTACGCTTACAATCTCCAGTCAGGGCCCAACTGACTCACTGTCCTGCTAAGTCAATGAATCATAAGCCTGGTGACTCAGCCTTTTTCCTTTTGTTAACACAACAAGGAAGTCTCTGCATAGAGCCCTGGCATTCATTTTCAGAAAGAAAATTCACTGAGATTAGTTGATGAACACATTTTTATTCATTACAGAAAAAGGTCACATTAAAAGGAAAACTAGAAAATCAGAAATTATTTTATAGGTGATATTGGAGGGAGTAAAATAGACCAATGTGCCCTCTTTGAGTGAAAGAGAATTATTCTCTTCTCCCAAGTGAGAAGTAATGGCTTCAGTAGTGGGTGGATTATTATTATTTTTTTTTTAACATCTTTATTGGAGTATAATTGCTTTACAATGGTGTGTTAGTTTCTGCTTTACAACAAAGTGAATCAGTTATACATATACATATGTTCCCATATCTCTTCCCTCTTGCGTCTCCCTCCCTCCCACCCTCCCTATCCCGCCCCTCTAGGTGGACACAAAGCACGGAGCTGATC
>NC_041231.1:47173816-47184688 GCF_002837175.3 Physeter macrocephalus | reverse complement strand
TATTTTGTTGAGGATTTTTGCATCTATGTTCATCAGTGATATTGGCCTGTAGTTTTCTTTCTTTGTGACATCTTTGTCTGGTTTTGGTATCAGGGTGATGGTGGCCTCGTAGAATGAGTTTGGGAGTGTTCCTCCCTCTACTATATTTTCGAAGAGTTTGAGAAGGATCAGTGTTAGCTCTTCTCTAAATGTTTGATAGAATTCGCCTGTGAAGCCATCTGGTCCTGCGCTTTGGTTTGTTGGAAGATTATTAATCACAGTCTCAATTTCAGTGCTTGTGATTGGTCTGTTCATATTTTCTATTTCTTCCTGGTTCAGTCTTAGCAGGTTGTGCATTTCTAAGAATTTTTCCATTTCTTCCAGATTGTCCATTTTCTTGGCATGCAGTTGCTCGTAGTAATCTCTAATAATCTTTTGTATTTCTGCAGTGTCAGTTGTTACTTCTCCTTTTTTATTTGTAATTCTGTTGATTTGAGTCTTCTGCATTTTTTTTCTTGATGAGTGTGGCTAATGATTTATCAATTTTGTTTATCTTCTCAAAGAACCAGCATTTAGTTTTTTTGATCTTTGCTATCGTTCCCTTCATTTCTTTTTCATTTATTTCTGCTCTGATCTTTATGATTTCTTTCCTTTTGCTAAATTTGGGGGTTTTTTGTTCTTCTTTCTCTAATTGCTTTAGGTGCAAGGTTAGGTTGTTTATTCTAGTTGTTTCCTGTTTCTTAAGGTAGGATTGTATTGCTATAAACTTCCCCCTTAGAACTGCTTTTCCTGCATCCCATAGGTTTTGGGTGGTCGTGTCTCCATTGTCATTTGTTTCTAAGTATTCTTTGATTTCTTCAGTGATCACTTCATTATTAAGTAGTGTATTGTTTAGCCTCCATGTTTTTTTTTTTTTTTTGTACACGGGCCTCTCACTGTTGTGGCCTCTCCCCTTGTTTAGCACAGGTTCTGGAAGCGCAGGCTCAGCAGCCATGGCTCATGGGCCCAGCCACTCCGCGGCATGTGGGATCTTCCTGGACCGGGGCACGAACCCGTGTCCCCTGCATCGGCAGGCGGACTCTCAACCACTGTGCCACCAGGGAAGCCCTGTTTGTATTTTTTACAGATCTTTTCCTGTAATTGATATCTAGTCTTATAGTGTTGTGGTCAGAAAAGATACCTGTGGGTGGATTATTGAACTGAAAATGTGGCTGGATGGTGTGAACATAACAAAAAGCTATTAAGTGTGATTTTAATCTCTGACTCACTAAGAGGAATGACACAAAAAATGAATATCTAATAGTTTCACATTTTTATAAAGTAGTCAATCTCCCAGATTTGAATTGCTTATGAACAAACCCTTCGTTTTTTGAATTTCAAACTTTAATAACCTATCCTAATACATTTTTGGAAGCTTAATATGTGAATTCAGCATTGTGTTAAATGTAGGAAGACAAAATTTGGTATCTGCTTTTTAAGAGCTCACAGTTGGTGGGGCCTGAAATTCATGTATACATTTATTCATTCAATATTTCTTTAGTGTCTACCATGTAGCAGTTATGTTGGGACTAAATCAACAAACCCTTTGTGCTCTGGTCTCACAATGGAATTTTCCTCCATTTCAATGTCATGTTATGAAGGTGTTGGCATTGTTGATCATCTTTCAGACACTCTTTTACCTTATCTCATTTTTTGCAGAACAGTGTGGGTGGGAGGTTTTGTCATCCTGTTTTACAGATGAGAAAACCAAGATCCAGAGATGTTAAGTCATTTGCCCAAAGTGATACAGCCAGCAAATGTCAGGGCTGGGATTTGGATCTATGTCATGTCACCATAAATCCAAGCTCTTTTCAGTATGCCGTCCTCTATGTTGTCCCAAAGAAATGCTAAATCCTAAAATTTCATGTGATAGGGTTCAAGTGGAAGCTGCTTCTTCCCTCTGGCTACAGTATTTAGTTCCTTGGAAATTACAGGAAATAAGAGTTGATATTTTTGTAGCCAGACTGGTTGGGTGTGGATTATCAGTGTTTCAGAATGTCATAATCACAACAAACATGAATTGTTTGATGTGATGGTTAATTTTATGTGTCACCTTGACTAGGCCACAGGGTGCCCAGATATTTGGTCAAACATTATTCTGGGTGTTTCTGTGAGGGTGTTTGGATGAGATTAACATTTTAACCAGTAGACTGAATAAAAGCAGATTGCCCTCCCGAATGTGGGTGGACCTCATCCAATCAGCTGAAACCTGAATGGAATAAAAAGGCTGACCATCTCATGAATAAGAGAGAATTCCTCCTGCCTGACTGCTTTCGAACTGAGACATCAGCCTTTCTGCCTTTGGACACAAATGGAAGCTTCTTCCTGGGCTTCGAGCCTCCCAGCCCTTGGATGGTCCTCCTGGTTCTCAGGCCTTCAGACTCCTACTGGAACTACATTGGCTGTCCTGGGTCTCCAACTTGATGACTCACCCTGTAGATCTTGGAACTTGTCACTGGCTATAATGGCATGAGCCAATTCCTTATAGTAAATTGCTTTATAGATACAAAGTCACCATATATATTAGTTCTGTTTCTCTGGAAAACTCTGGCTGTGAGGACACTGGAGGGCTCTTCTCTCCATCACTCCCAGTGGACATTATCCAGTGGGCAGGCGTTTCTAGCAAACATGCAGAGGGAGGCATCAGGCAAGACCACCAGGGTCAGTCCTCACAATATGGCTCTGCTGCCACCTTCTACATGTCTGCACTCTGGCTGAGTCACAAGCATTGAACATGAGGAGTCGGCATCTAGCATCCTGGGCATTGTATCAGCAAGCGCTGGCAGCAGCCACCGCCCTCACAAGCTAGAGTAGTGAGTGTGGAAACACAATGCCTGTCTGAGGGAAAAGACAAGTGAGCCAGAGGTCTGGAATTTCATCCGACTCCCTTGCCTTACCATGAAAAAATATATAAAAAGGAGCCTACACATCTCCCCAAGTCAACTCCAGCTATCCCTGTCTTGCGTGATTCTGATTTGCCTGCACTGGCCAGGAATGGACAGGTGATCTGCAGAGACCTTGTAGCATCCCCAACCTGCTTTCTCCACAAATCTAGGCATAAAGAGCTGACGCAGTGCCCTGCCCTTGAAGAGAGCTTGAAAGAAGTAGAGCATGTGCTTTGCTCTGTCAACAGAGCCTGGAGGATTTTGCTGGTAAAGGGAAGGAAAAATCAATGTGGCTGTTTAAAATGTAATAGTGGCCACTAAGCAGTGCAGAAAGGGCATTCCAAGGAGAACGTTCAAGGCTTTGGAGGATGCCATGCCCCAGAATATCGAGGAGGACTGTGCAAGGAAGCAAATTTCCAGAAAAGATTAGATGCATCTATATTCATCTTTCCCCTACTTCTGAATCACCTTCCTTGGAAGCCTTCTTACCACTCATCCTACACAGTGTCAGCAGTAGCTCCCAGATCTCGAGGACCCACCTGGTGTCAGGTTTATTCAGCATTTTCCCTGTCTTGGGAGATCTGCTACACACTTTACCCACAAACATAGATGCCAATATTATCTCCAGTTTACATTTAAGAAAACTCAGCCCAGCAAGGTTAAGTAACTTGTCCATCTTCACACAGCTAGTGAGTAACAAAATTCAGTTTAAGCCCAGGTGGGCCTGATTTCAAAGCACATGCTCTTTATGTCTTAGCGTGTCACTTCAGCCAAAGTCACCCGAGTATAGGTGTACCTGCTTCAGTGAGCTGGAGTTGGTTGGTGATTTTGGAGCTTCTCCTAAGTATATCACTTGGGTATTTGGCTGCCATTCAGCCCCTAAGCTACTCATGGGTCAACTCACTAGTCATCTTGACAAGAATAATGGCTGTATAAATGGCTGCAGAGTGGTGACAAATTTAGTCCTTGGTGACTGATTTAAGTTGCCTAAAATCTTTGGCACTGAGTCTGATGGTCAGTGGTCCACTTCCCATTTAAGGGTGGGGCTGGTGCACACTGGGAATTTCATGTCCAGCTCAGAATTTGGAAGAGGATATACAAGCACCTTCCAGCTGACTGTTTTTGTGGGGTTTTTTTTTTTCTGGATCTATAAAGAAGTTCTGAGCATGAGGCTGTCAGAAGGAGTGAAGAGGGGTAAAAAAACACACATGTAACTTATAGTTGGCCTCAACCAAGTTTCCTCCATCTCCACAGGTCCACATTCATGGATTCAACCAACCACAGATCATGTAGTACTGTATTATTCACTGTTGATAAAAATCCATGTGTAAGTGGACCTGTGCATGACCTGTGCCAGGGTCAACTATACACACACACACACACACACACACACACACACACACACATATATATTACATTTTGCTTATTCATTCATCCATCAATGGACTCTTGGGTGACCTATTGGATATTGTAAAAGAGTGTTGCTATGAACACAGGTGTGTAGTTTTACTCCTAATTTTACAAATGAGGGACGTCAGGTTCAGAAAAGGGAGGTAACACTCTAAAGTCGCATAGTCAGTAAGTGATAGAGCTTGAAAAGCTAAAAGATCAGGGAGTTAAGGGGACTCTCCAAAATTGGAAAGCAAGCTCTGCTCCCTGGAGGCCCAGCTCCTCTGGTCTGTGCCCAGGGCAGAGGGGGAAAGGACAGCTCACCGAGGCAGGGCTCAGGGCTCGGCTGCCAGTGCTTCTCGGCGGAGGTCTTGCAGAGGCTACTGTAGGGATACTCTTCGGGATGATTGGCCCTCTCCCTCCCTGGTGCCCACAGCCCAGGGAAGGGAAGAACCAATGGTCACCAGTGCCAAGGGTGGTTGGGCCTGGCCTGGGAGAAGAAGGGACCATCCTCAGAGCTTACCTTCTGGAGGGGTGAGCAGGAGAGGGTAGAGGGGGAAGGGGCTGGCTCATGGGGACACAGGCAGCTTCTGGGCATGGAAGCTCGGGTCTGTGTGCTTTGACATAGATAGAACCGTTTGGAGTGTAATCCATGACCAGCAGCATCAGCATTGCCTGGTAAAAATGCAGACTCCCAGGCCCCACCCTAGACCAACTCTATCACACCTGCATTTTACAAGTTCCCAAGCAGTCTGAGTGAACTTTAAAGTTTGAGGAGAGCTGCCTTAGAGCTTTTTGAGGTACATACACATTTATGACATTTCTTCCTCATTTTTAAAATTCACGAAGTCCTCACCAGACAGGGCTGATGGTGCAGAGAATGAGCTGCCTGCTTTTCCTATGTTTCTCGGAGGCAGAGGAGGGCTCCCCTGGGGAGAAGGGCGTGTCCTCCAGAGCCAGCTGTCTCAAGGTCCTGGAGGGAGATGGCCAAAGCAGATGAGAGACTGTGGGAGGGGAGGGAGAGACGAAATGGGAAAGCATCACTTTTGTTGAGTAAAGATTCGACTCTGTCTGGTATCCACTTTATAGACTTATATCATTTAATCTCACAGTAACCCTCTGAGGAAGTCACTGTGTTTACACCATTTTGTAGACAAGAAGAACGAGATTCAGAGAGGTGAGGTGCTTACCTGGGGTCACTTAGCTAAGTGGCTAGTTCCCCCTGAAGATGGTCCCAGATGTGGCTTTTTCCTTTGCTGCCTACAGTGTCAGGTTTGGTGTTTGGGTCCCAGTGCCAATTCCTTGACCCCGTGGTCTTAGGACACTCAGACAAGGGCTACAAGGTCAGCACTCATTCCAGGTCTGGGAGCAACGGGTGTGTGAATTTAAGGAAGTAGAATAATGAATAAGTGTGCAGTTCGATCAATAGCTTAGTTCCAGGCACACATGGGTCACCCAATAAGCATGTATTGAATGAATGAACAGAACAAAGAACAGATATCTGGCCTGTTCTCTGATTTTTGGACCGTTGGAGACACCTGTGAATCTGTTTTCAACTTCCCCTGTGTTACCTGGAGCTGATGCTGACCAGAAGCAGATATTTCAGAGGCAAAATGGTCTACTCCCTGCAACACTGGCCACACTGTGGCAGCCCCAGGCTCTCTGGGAAGCTGGCTGCCAGCTCAGAAACCATTGCTGGAGGATAAAAAAGACAATTCTTAAAAATGGGAAAATTTAACCAAAGTTTTAGATATAGTCAGAGAGTCCAAACATTCAATCCAATGCAGTCATCACCCCTCACCTTTTTTTTTTTTTTTTTTTGGTCAGGAAGCAACAAAAAACTTTAATGTTCAATTATAGATTTTATTTTTGTCTTGGTTTATGCTATACCTGTATACCATCTAATCACTTTCTATACATTCTGTAGTTTCCACGCTTCCATAATGCTGCAGGGGGAAAGCCCTCTGTTGTTTTTGTTTTCTCTTTCTCTCTCTGTCTCTCCCAGTCCCGCCCCTAGAGAACATCTATCTCCTTAAGCAGGGAGGATGCTGGTTATTTTTTTTCTTCTCTTTTCTCTCACTGCTTTGCTCAGAAGGCCGCCCAAGTCACAGGCAGGTCTGTCTCTCGGGCCAGAGGAACTGGGAAAAGGGGCCCACAGGAGCTGGAAAATGTGGGAGAGATTCTAGGAAGAAGAGGTACTTCTGTGGGATATATATATGTAATAGTGGAATTACTGGGTCAGAGTTTGGATTCTTCTTGTGGTTTTAATTTGCATTTCCCCGATGATTAATTTGCATTTCCCTGATGTTGAGCATATTTCATGTATTTTATATCCTTTTGTGTAAAGTGCCCATTTTTCTATTGAGTTGCCTTTTTCATTGATTTGTGGAAGTTCTTTATGTTATTAACATATGGATTGCAAATATTTTCTCCTGCTCTGTGGGTACTTTTTCACCTCCTTAATGGGGTTTTGATGACCAAAAGTTTTTAATTTTTATTTCTTTTAAGGAGGAGGGAAGATTAGAGAAGGGCCTTTCTCTAAAAGTTCTTACCTTTAATGAATTCCAACTTATCAACCTTTTCCTTAAGTATTCATGCTTTTTGTGTCCCATTGAAGAAATCTTTGCCTACCCTAAAGTCATGAAGATATTCTCCTATGCTATCTCCTAGAAGCTTTAATGACTTAATATTCACATTTAAATCAGTAATCTATCTGGAATTGGGTTTTGTGAATAGTGTGAAGTAGGGAATTTTATACCATTTATTGAAAAGAACCTCCTCCCCCAACTACACAGCAGTGTTATCTTTGTGACAGTCAGATGAAGCATTTGTGTGGATCTCTTTCCAGACTCTCCATTCTGTTCCATTGATCTATCTACCCAAATTTGCATTAATTAATGCAATTGTAAATTAAGTCTCAATATCCTCCAACTTTGTTCTTCAGTATTGGCTTGGCTATTCTTGCCTTTTGCATTTCCTTAAAATCTACCTGTCAATTTCCCCAAGAAACATTCTTCTGAGATTTGATTCTAGTTTCATTGAATCTATACTTCAGTTTGGGGAGAACTGATATTTTCACAATATTGATTGCTCTATTTCATGAACATTATATATTCCCTCTATTTTTATAGATAGTCTTTAAAGTCTCCTGTCCTGATTTTTAGTTTTCACTGTGGAGGTCTTGAACATCTTTCATTTTATTTATTCCCAAATCTGATGCATTTTATGCAATTGTACTTGTAAAATAAAATTTAAATTTTATTTTCTATGTTGTTTGTATAAAGAAATACAGTTGGTACTTATATATTTCCCTTGTAGCTCAAGGACTTTCAAAATTCATGTACTAATTCTAAAAATTCACTTATTAATGCTAATAATTCTATTAATTCTATATCTATGTCCTTGCCTTCTCTTCCTCATCCCTCACCTCTGGCCAATTTGGGGGCAATGCATAGAAGAAAAATGAAGTTCAACTCACCCCATATCCCTTAATATGTCAAAAGAATAGTGAGTGTTTGGGCAAAACACGGTCTAAAATGAGTCTGGGGATTTATGAACAAATTTAATCTGTCTGTCATATCTTATTAGCAACCTGCATTATAAGTGGGTTGAATTTGTGGGGCTGCACTCTCTAATGCTTCCTTATATTCCGCGTGATGTGACATGGGAGATATTTGGTGTGACGGTTGTTATTCCTAGTCAAATTTTAAAAAGGATTGATGAGGAAGCTGAAATAGACACTTGGGAGCTTGATGCTGCCACAAATATAAAAGCCGGCAACCTTACCCTGTGGCTACGGACCGTGACAGGGACCATCTCTTTAAATTGGCTGCAGATTTCCAGCTTGCATTTGCTTCGTTAGCAGAAGAAGCTCAAGATCATGCAAGCTTCACTCTAATTTATCTTGGTTTGTTGTCATCCTGTGACTCAGGCAAGAGGGTGCATTTCTCTTTCCAATTAAGGCTTGATGATCTCTGAGGCAAGGAACCGCGGTGGAAAGCTGGTACTAGGGAAGCAGGAGGATTAAACCTGGTAGAGCATAGCCGAGAGCACTTAGCAAACCCAGGCATTCTTCATGGGAGCCTGCTCTGTGCCTGTGGCTCTGCCTCAGAATAGCAACAGGAAAAAATAGCAAATATAAATGTTCCAGATCTCCAGGAGGGCTCTGCATATCTTCTCACTCCTCCCCAGCCCACAAACCCTTTGTAAGTGCCTGTGCCATGACCTGGAGGTGGGACACACTCAGAGACAATGTTGTATAGGGGAAAGGACAAAGATTTTGGAATTAGACCCCTTAAATTGGAATCTGGGCTCTTTCACTCCTGGCTGAGTCACCTTGAACCCAGTCTCTATCCTCACTGAGCCTATTTCTTCACCTATAGAAAGGTGACAATGATACCTACGTGGTGCCATGGGCCCTACCCCATAGCGTGGCACCAGCTGATGTGAGCTGAGTCTCAGCTTGGGCTTTCCAGCTTGCTTCACTCATCTTCATTGGCTACCCAGACACCTCTAGGGTTTGAGTTTGCAAGCCCTGACCTGGCCCAAGTACCAAGCCACTTCCTGCTTCTGTGGGGAAACCGGTGAATGAGGAAGCTGACTGCAGCCATCTGTCTCTCAAGTTACATTTAAAATGTCCCCATCATCTGTGTCCTCTATAAGCCACCAGGGCAGAAGCTGTTGGTGGGCAGAGTGTCGGGGATAAACGTATTCCTGAAGGACTACTTGAAGGCTGGGCTCTGGACCAGCAGATTGGTATCCCCTTATGCTTATTAGAAATGCAAATTCTCAGGCTCCTCTGAGACCTACTGAATCAGAAACACTGAGTAGAGCCCAGCGATCTGTTTCAGCCACCTCTGCGTGTTCCTCTAATGCAGGCTGACGTTTGAGAACCGCCCGTCTAAGCGAGGGCTAGAGGCAACACAGACCCAATTTGATGGTCTTCTGCCTGGGGATGGAGACAGCAAAGGGACCCTGGTGTGCTCACCAAGGGCTATGGGCAACCTGGGAGCTTCTCACGGGTCTCTTAGGAGGAGCCCATCAAGGAACATGACACACAGCTTCCTCCTGTAAGTCTGGTCCATTCGCCTGGCGCTCAAGCCTTTCCAAGCATCATCTTCTTCTCTAAACTTACCTGCCAGACTGCTCTGCTCCAGCTCCTTTTCTTCTCCCTTGGGTGGACACTCCTTGCTCGCTCATGTCTCCACTGAGCTCTTATTGTGTGACAGTCCTTCTGAAGTGTAAAGGTCCAGGTCAGCTTTCCCAAAATGTGCTCCTGTTGATGTCAGTGCTGAAAATAAGCTCTGTGGTCAAGTGAATGTAGGAAATCGTGACTTCCTACATTGGGTTCCCACAATGGGTTACCCGCTGCGGGGTCTACCAAAAATTTTTAAAAATTAATATCCATTGTAAATTCCCAAGGGAGTGGTTAGAATTTTCCAAACTGATTTTATGAAGTATTTTGAGGGACCTCTTCTGTGGGTCACACTTTCAGAAAGGCACATATTGTCATGTACTTCCTCACACAATTATTTAGATTTTATTTATGAATCCATTCTCTCCACCTAGGCTGATTATACAGCTGTCCCATTGTGCTAACACCTGAGTATCTTAGGCGTTCAGTGGGAGTTTGATGCCACTGCTACTACTGTGTTCCATTGGAATAACATTTCTGAAGTAGCCATCTAATCTTCACAATATCTCTTTAAATACTGTGATGAAGTCATCTCTAAGATCCAGATGCTTTAAGATCCAGGTAGGGCAGTAAATTTCTGCAAATGTTCAAAAGTGGTATTTGCAGGATGAGCTGGACCAGAACCCAGGTGTCCGGATTCCCAGCCCAGGTTCAGCTGAGTCTTAACTGCCTCTGGGGGAGGAACAGGTCTTGGCATTTTCCACTTGCCTGCGTGGCCCGCTGTCCACAGAGGGAGGAACTTGAGGGTGTAGATGACAGCAGGAGTCTGTCTGGTTGTTCCTGCTCCTCATTGTCCAGCATTAAAAATACTTGGATTGGGCTTCCCTGGTGGTGCAGTGGTTAGGAGTCCGCCTCCCAGTGCAGGGGACACGGGTTCAAGCCCTGGTCCGGAAAGATCCCACATGCCGTTGAGCAACCAAGCCCATGCACAACTACTAAGCCTGCGCTCTAGAGCCCAAGAGCCACAACTACGGAAGCCCATGCCCATGCTCCGCAACAAGAGAAGCCACCACAGTGAGAAGCCTGTGCACCGCAAAGAAGAGTAGCCCCCGCTCGCCACTAGAGAAAAACCCACGCGGAGCAATAAAGACCCAATGCAGCCAAAAATAAAATAAGACAAAAAACAACAACAACAAAAAGCTTGGATTTCACAACACATTGTACACCTTAAACTTATACAGTGTTATATGTAAATTATATCTCAGTAAAGCTGGGGCGGGGTGAAGTTAGCTTTCAAAAAGCACAACACAGGAATTCTGGCTTGTCTAGAAGCCTAGAAGGATCCTTTGTTAAAAATCTATAGGACTTCCCTGATGGCACAGTGGTTAAGAATCCGCCTGCCAGGGCTTCCCTGGTGGCGCAGTGGTTGAGAGTCCGCCTGCCAAT
>NC_041231.1:47171538-47173626 GCF_002837175.3 Physeter macrocephalus | reverse complement strand
GCCTGCACTCCAGAGCCCGCAAGCCACAA
The DNA here is from genome assembly GCF_002837175.3 of Physeter macrocephalus. Taxonomy (NCBI): domain Eukaryota; kingdom Metazoa; phylum Chordata; class Mammalia; order Artiodactyla; family Physeteridae; genus Physeter; species Physeter macrocephalus. The sequence goes on along the minus strand of NC_041231.1, from coordinate 47,173,597 downwards.
CTACTGAGCCTGTGTGCCACAACTACTGAAGCCCACGCGCCTAGAGCCCATGCTCCGCAACAAGAGAAGCCACCGCAATGAGAAGCCCACGCACCGCAATGAACAGTGGCCCCCACTTGCCGCAACTAGAGGAAGCCTGCGCCCAGCAACGAAGACCCAATGCAGCCAAAAATAAAATAAAATAAATAAATTTATTTTTAAAAAATTTATAAAAAGAAGAGCTGGTTGGCCCAGCAATAAAAAGGTAGAGGGGCCAATGATGAGGTCATTCCTTATTTCGTGTTTTTCTAGAGACCTAGTTGGCCTCCCAGATCACAAAACACTGGTCATCAAGTCACAAACCACTGGACAAAGACAATGTGACATCTTAGCATCTGAAAGGGGGATTTGCTGGGCACTGGGGGCTTGAAGTCTGGTCAGGGCACTGCCACTGCCCAGCCAGTTGTGTCTGTCCACCTTGGTTCCACTAAGGCAAGATATTTATAACGTTCAAAGTATTATCTGAGTTCCTCAAATGAATCTATTTTTAGCACAATGACATAATTGATACTTTGCTGATTGCCCCCCATTTGCTCCAGAACACCTAGATCTTAAAGGGAATTTACTTTTGGGATTGCTGTGCTTGCAGGAAGTGGGGAAAATCTCCAAGGAACCCTCCTTCTTAAAGAAAGAGTAACAAACTCTGAGTCAGAACCAGAGCTGGGAGCAGAAAGTAGTGAATAAACTGAAGGAACGAAGTTGCCCTGAGGGCAAAGCTGATAGCAGTGCTGTGATGTGCAATTGTCATAGTAAACCTCAGGCCACAGCAAGGAAAGGGAGCCGAACAGAAATCTCTGCATCAAGCGGGCAGCAACCCTCTGATTCCTGTGCACATTGTGTTAACGTATTTAAATAACTGCAAAATACAATCTCCCTGTGTCCCCCATTCTTCCTTTCCAGGATTTTTGTGTCTTTTCTCATAAGCTTATTTTTTAGATGAATTTTATTTTATGGTATCAAGATCCAACATGATTTTATGGATTCTTTTGGGAAAGATATACATTTTTACAATGTCAAATCTTCCCATGTATGAACAGGAAGTGTTGAGAGGTACTGTCTTCAGTGCATAGGTCTCTCATCGCTGATAAAGGTCACCAGTGTGCAGTGACAAAGATGCCTTTGGTGAGGTTGAGCAGGCTGGTTAGAGGGAGACTTAGTTCAACATGTTATTGAAACAAAAGGGCATTCCATTTAAAAGCCACTCCCTGTGGTCATCCCTTGGGCCATGCACTGTATCATGTCCTATTGTGGAGGATTCAAAGATGAGTGAGAATCCATTAGGATGACTACTTACTATCAAAAGAACCCCAGAAAATAAAAACTGTTGGCAAGGATGTGGGGAAATTGGAATGCTTGTGCACTGCTAGTGGGGATGTAAAATATGCAGTGCTATGAAAAACAATGCCTAAAAAAATTAAAAGTACAATTACCATATGATCCAGCAATTCCACTTCTGCGTATATACCCAGAAGAATTGAAATCAGAGACTCGAAGAGATATTTGTACAGCTATGTTCACAGCAACATTATGCACAATAGTCACAAGGTAGAAGCAACCCTAGTGTCCACTGACAGATAAATGGATAAACAAAGTGTGGTGTATCCATACAATGGAATATTACTCAGCCTTATAAAGGAAGGAAATTCTGACTCGTACTACAAGGTGGATGAACCTGAGGACGTTATGCTGAGTGAAATAAGCCAGTCACGAAAGGACAAATACTGTATGATTTCACTTATATGAGGAACCTAGAGGAGTCAGATTCATAGGGACAGAAAGTAGAGTGGTGGTAGTCAGGGGCTGGAGGGGAGGGGGAAACAGAGAGCTATTGCCTAATGGGTACAGAGTTTCAGGTTTACAAGATGGAACGAGTTCTGAAGATGGATGGTGGTGGTGATGGTTGCACAACATTGTGACTGTATACTTAATGCCGCTTAAAAAATGGTTAAGATGGGGGCTTCCCTGGTGGCGCAGTGGTTGCGCAGTGGTTGCGCGTCCGCCTGCCGAGGCAGGGGAACCG